>NC_136318.1:2588101-2920460 GCF_964198595.1 Lampetra fluviatilis | reverse complement strand
GACGCTTGGC
The DNA here is from genome assembly GCF_964198595.1 of Lampetra fluviatilis. Taxonomy (NCBI): domain Eukaryota; kingdom Metazoa; phylum Chordata; class Hyperoartia; order Petromyzontiformes; family Petromyzontidae; genus Lampetra; species Lampetra fluviatilis. Next base: position 2,920,450 of record NC_136318.1, on the reverse strand, counting down.
AGGAATCAACCTCTGCTGGTTTTCAATGTTCTTCTTCACGTGGGGTAAAGGGAACACTCAATGAGGGGCAACTGGCGAACGATCGATGCCCAAATCTTGACTTCGAAGCAGCCTCGCAACGAAACGCAGACAAGGTGGGCCGCGGTCATCTGACGGCGGAATCACACCACTGGTTGAGTATGGGTCCTGATAAAATCCGGGGCGGAAAAAAAAATCTGTTTAAAACCACCTTTTGTAATTAAACCGGGCTCTCAAGTGGAGAGTCGGTGGTCTCGTCACCGATGTCCGCGCGCGAAAAAAAAGCATCATATTAAATTTGGATTTTCAGTGAACGCATGAAAATTCCAGCTGTGATGATGGATATATAGAAATTTCAGTTCGACACGTGACGTCATCTGGTCCAACCCATGTGAGACTAGGCTCTAAGGAAAGCTGTCTCGGGTGTGGACCAATCAACTTCAAGGACAGTGCATACATTATCAGAGTTATATTTTTTTTGTTTGCATTATGACTGCAGGTATTGTGGTCTATGTAAACATGACTCCTTGTAAAAACAAGGTGTCAGTTTTGTTGCCAGATAGAAGGGTAAAAAAACAATTATCATATTTTTACTGGCAAATGAGGTTCCAATGGGCAGGGGTTGTGTCGAAAAGTGCAGCTCGTGTGGAGATGATCGGTTGAGTGCATCTCAGATGTAGTTGTGTGACATCTCCTTCCGGAAGCCCTTCTGGATTACGGGAGTGGATGCACTGCTCTGCTCGAGTCCCGAATTGAGGTATTTTCTTCGTTCCAATGACGTGATGCCAACAAACAGCACAATTGGAAAATAACTTGGGAAAATACAAAACATCAAAACGTCCAATCGGGCATGGGACAGTCATTGATCACAAGAGTTTTGGAATTGGTCAATACACATTTACACTTTGGTTAAGAATTTTTTTTTTTTAAACCCACAAAAAATCTTTTCAAAAATCTGTAGCTGCAAACACAGCGCAGGCGAAATGATGCAGTCAAAAATAATAAACAAAACTACTAAAAGCTGAACTACACGCCTTTTCAATTGAAGGAGCCCGTATCGGCGGGATGCAAAGTACTTTTGATTGTAGCAAGCCAACAAACGGCTTTCAATAGTTCCGTCTCTTATCAGCTGGTTATTTGGAAATAAATTTAGCCCGAATTGCCGGAGAGCACGCTGCGTTGGGACGAGTGCCTTAAACGACGCGAAAGCAACACGTCCGTTCAATTCCCGCGACAACATAACATTTTTCGATTTAAAGCTTTCGTGACTGCAGGGATTCATTGTCTTGGTTCTTATGGTAAAGTCACGTAGAAGGGAAATAATAAAATAATAAAAATAAAACATAAGATACAATTCTCACAACGTTTCGGCCACAACGCAAGAGGACGGCTGCTTGCGTTGTGGCCGAAACGTCGTGAGAATTTATGTTTTATTTTTATCATTTTATTATTTCCCTTCTACGTGACTTTACCGAAAGAACCAATTAGCACAACATAACATCTACGGAAATTTCCCCTCGTGGGCCACCTCGTTATTGTGCATGCACTTGGCTAGCGGGGGACAAAACGGTGCGTTGGTAATAACCAGGGGAGGTCGCGGCAACCTGCGGATCCGGAGATGTACGAGGCGGCGCTTTAAAAGGCCTGCTGCTTCGCGACGTCATTTAGTAAGGAGGCCACCGTCTCGCATTTACCACACAGTGCATCGCCGGCGCAACGCGTTAGCTCGGCACGTACAAAAAAAAGAGACCGACATCGAATATTGTGCTCGCGATACGTGCAGAGAACTCTTCCCCGCACCCTGGGGGTGGAGTGGTGGTGCAGTCGTTAGCCCACTGTGCTACGGACACGGCAACCCAAGTTCGAATCCCCACCCAGCCTATGGCTGTGTTGGAGAGCCAAGCCACAACACACAACCGGTGTGCTGTACTAGTGCCGAATTGGCCACGTTCTCCGTTTACGTGACAACCCTCACTAGGGTGGTGGCGGGTTTAACGACACATTTATATATTTACGCGATCTAACCCAAAAAACGTCTTATGGATGATATTGGTCGCGAAAGCCTACTACATGTTAAAGCTGGTCTATGGTCAATCGGCCCCTCCTGGCCCGACACGGCATTTGACTGCCTCCGTTCACACCAAGGGCTGGTCATAATAGGTTTTTTTTGGGTTAGATCGGGTAAATATGAATGTGTCGTTAAACCCGCCACCACCCGACACAGACAATTAAGTAAGGTTCGTCACGTAAACAAAACATGGACAATTCGTTACTAGTTCGGCACTAACCGGTGTTTTGGCGAGTAAACCCACAACATTTACAAAAACACACTATTATCTCTAGTATGGATGTTGGTCACCGTCTAAAACAGGCTGCACGATTGAAACATGTGAACCCTGCAGCCACTCGGAGGGCTTGTGTATACACACACACACGCACAATGACAATAAGAATCGATTCTTTAATCCAATTGTGACGACGACGATACCTTGACAAATCATCGAGTCGCTGAAGTGGTGGTGGAGGAGGGGGTAAAGGAAGGGGAGGGGGGCGCTGCAACCAATGCACACCTGTGACACAGCTCGCCGCGCGAGAAAAACTTGGGCGCGTGCGACATTCACTGCGAAGACCGGAACACCGTGCGCGCCGCCGCTGGTTAACGAGATGAAAACGAGTCTCGGCGCAAGTGAAAAGTGCGGCTTTACGAGACGCCGTCGCTCGTGCGGCAGCGCCGAACGACGGCGTTGTTTCCGCCGGCGTCAACGTCAAACGAAAGGGCGATGATTTTTTTTGTTTCTTTTTCAAACGGTACTTTTTTGCGTGTCGCGGTTCGAGAAAGCGAGGAGGGAACGCGTCGACGGCGGTGGGCCGTCGGCCGCACAGCGCGAGTGGGCGGGCGGGCGGGCCAACGGCGGTTCGGTCAACAGGGCGTGTTGAGCTGGAGCACTGAGGCACAACTGCCGGCACCACGTGTCTGAGTTTGGGGCTTGGGGAGAGGGCGAAGGGTGAGTTGTGGAAAGATACAGTGAGAAACGTCACGCGTGAGCGATATAGAACAAGCACGCACACCTCTGTTGCAGGAGTCCGGAAAAAAGAAATCTTTCGCCGTGACACTCGTTCACTCTCGCAAACGAGACGCATCCTGGTCTCGAGTTCTCACTAAATTCAGCAAGACTAAACCGTGAGCGAACGTGGATAAAAAAAGAGCTTAATAAACAGAAGTTCTCCGAAGTCATCTTGCAGGGCGGGGTGGGGTGGGGGGGGTCATTCTCTGACACAGGGTGATGCACTGCTCGCTGCAAGAGATCGGAACGGATATTTCTTGGTATCGTGACAAGGTTTATTCGTCTTGTGGTTACGATGCCAACGGCACAATCGTAACAAAATTGTGGGAAAGGATACAAAAAAAATATTTTCAAGAAAACTAAAATAAAAAAAACAAATCCAGGATCACGCCCCCGCACTCCGCACGCTCACTCACCATCTCGTCACTGCACCTCGCGACGACTTAACCGGCCTTCGACGCAGAGAGGGGCAACGCACATTCAAACCGCAAATGACCGAAGTACCTCATCGTGGACTCAAACGACCGATTCAACTGCGTCTCGTGCAATTTGGATACGAATTTCACCACGTTAAAATAATCGATCGCAAACGAAAGAACGTACATCGCAAATTTTAAGCGCTCGCAATTCAGACGCCTGGCCCCCATTCCCCCCCCACACGCGCCCGCGTAAAGAAAGGTTCCCCTTGCAGACGCCGCAGTTTCAGAGAAAGCCGGCGGGCAAGCGGCGCGACGCTCAACCCAAACGAGGGGCCTCTGAACAAAACACGCCGCCCCCCCCCCCCCCCCATTAACCATGAGCGCCGCGTCGACCGGCAAGCGGGTGAGCGGGCGAGTAAAGAAACGCGAGGATTTTAGGGCCGGACCGGCTCCCGCGAGTCAAGCGAGAGGTGGTGGGGGGGGGGGGAAAGCGGAGTGACATCATCACAGCGCGTCCAGGATTCCGTCGATTTTGAGCACCACCTCCTGGCGCTTGGCCGTGTTCAGCTTCTCGGCCTCCAGGTACGGCTGCTTGGCGAGCTTGGACTGCACGAGGCGTTCCGCGTCTTGGCCCGCTTTGTTGACGAGCTCGCGCAGGCCCGAGTCCAAGCGCTGCAGCTCCGCCACCTGGGGGGGTGGGCGGGGAGGTGACGCACCGCCGGGCAAATGTTACGTTTCGATGTCCCTCTCTCCCACCCTCGCTCGCGCGATCTCGCTTACCATACGGGGCAAGACCTCTCACTCTACATGCGGTTATGAGGTAGAGACGTGGAACAACGTTGTGCGTGTACCGTGTGTGCGTGTACCGTGTGCGCGTGTACAGTGTGTGCGTGTACCGTGTGTGCGTGTACCGTGTGCGCGTGTACCGTGTGCTTGTACCGTGTTGTGCGTTGACCGTGTGTGCCTTGTACCCTGCGTGTTCATGTACCGCGCGTGTACCGTGCGTGTTCGTGTACCGTGCGTGTACCGTGTGCGCGTGTACCGTGTGTGCGTGTACCGTGTGTGCGTGTGTACTGTGCGCGCTACTCGGCAGGCAGCCGTCTCCTCGTGCGGTTTTGCTTTGTGCGTCCGTTTTTTTGGAACTCATCTACGACCACTACCACCACCACCACCACCACCGCCGCCACACAGAGCGGTGCTATGAAGAAGCTCCATCGCCCAAAACCGTCACCGACTTCCACACGGTTTCTTTGAAAGCCACGTTCCCGCCGAATGCGTCGCGTTTTGTTGTCGCCGTTGTGAACCGCACGCAAAGCCGGGATAAAATCGAATTCCTACGACATCGCCAACTCTAAAATCTCTCAAAGCGCGAAACAACCCGAATTAACAACAACGCCGCGCTATCAAACACAGCCGGGCGGGCGCTTGATCACCGCTCTGGATTCTGTTCCCTTGAAAACAAAAAAAATCACCGGACTGTTACGAGCAATTACTCACTCAAAAGGTCCTTGTCTAATTAAAGCACCAAACCTGGACACTCTCTTCATTCGCACACACGCAAGGGGTAGAGTCCCCTAGTGTCGAGGCACAGAGGGCCCATCTCCGTGGTCTAATTACGCGAAGACCTTTTCAACGCTCCGCACGATTACCCATCACACATCGGCCGGGTGGCTCTCCGAAAGCGGCGGGGGGTGGTGGTGGGTGGGGCTGGGAAGAATCTCAGCACGATTCACGTAAAGAGAGAGCAACGCGGCTGCCCAGGAAACACTCCAGAGAGGTTTCCTCTCCATCTCTATCTCCGTATGCCAGTCGAACCGCATGCACGCGCGCAGATGTGGAGCGCCTTCACGTACGAATCGAAAAAACTTCCAACTGAAACCAGGCAAGAGCCCCCATTTTAACCCACTCCTTTTTTGCGAAGGGAGACCCTGGGGAGAATAAAGGATTAAGATACGAATAACAATGATTTGTCGTCCTTTGTAAAGGTGCTTAGTTTCTTTTTGTGCTGCCAAATTTAATGGTATTGGGGTAAACAAAGTCCGAATTCGTGCAATGCGAATGTTGTCATTCTCTAGGATAACTTTGCATAGATTTGACATTTATCCTCGCTTGTGTACACACATCAGCAACATGGTGCGTGGGGGATGGCCCCCATCTAGCAGCGGATTGACTCCAAGGGCTGTCCATGAACAACACCAACTACCGACCAACCTAACCCACACCAAGGTGATGAAGAGCCACTCACGCGTTGCGCTTCTTACAGGAAGACTAATCGCATCGCTGCCGACGCAGTGCTGTGACCCAGAGTCTGTTGTAGGGGGCACTTGGGTCATCCCGGTGGTCGGGCGGAAAAAAAAAACCATCGATGCTCGTACCACTTTACACAGGTCCCCGTAGTCCGTCGGCATAACGACGTTCAACTCGGCGCGCTCACTCAGCGAAGCTTTCGGTCACGTGGGACTGCGGGGACATCGTCACCACACGCCCGCAACGCGTCGCTCGTGGCGGGGAGGCGGGGGGGGGCGGTGGGGGTGGAAGTCGCTCGTCCGTACTTCGCCGCGCGGGCCTACGCACCTTTTCGGCGGCGTCGGAGCCCTCGGTCTTGAGGCGGGACTGCAGGCCGGCGATCTCGTTGGTGAGCGAGCGGTGCTCGGCGTCCAGCTGCTTGCGCGCGGCCGCCAGCACGGCCGTCTCCTTGGCCGACTTGTAGCGGCTCACGGCCTCGTCGAAGGTGCGGTAGGCGGCGAGGCGGCGCGACACCAGCCCCACCGTCTGCTCCACGATCGACGCCACCTTCATGCGCGTCTCCACTGCCGGGTCCTGCGCGGCAGGGTCGTGGGGGGGGTGGGGGGTGGTGGGTGGTGGAGAGGGGGAGCGGGAAGGCCGGAAATAAACAAGAAAAAAAACATTTACGGACGACGAAGCAGGAGCCAGGGCCAGCCCCCTATACGTTTAAAAAGGTAAAGGTGCAGCCCTGCAAGTGCTTTGCTGGCTCCACTCCTGGAGCGAGGGCCTCCACTGTTGAGCGCTCGAGAGCCTCTCTAAGAGAGGGCGGGTGGGGTAGGCGGGGCAGGGGGGGGGCAGGAGGGGCAAGGGGGGGCAGGAGGGGCAGCCCCCCCTCCTCCCGTGGCACTGGGGCATTTGGAGCGAGGCGGGGGCCGTCACCTTGGTGATGGAGAAGTCGAGACGCACGTAGACGATGACAGTGAAGAAGAGGATGTAGAAAGCGGCGACGACGAGCAGTGGCTCCTGCAGCATGAGCACCTTGTTGAAGGTGTAGTAGAGCTGTGGGCACGCAGGGAGGGGACATGCACACGCCAGCATCACCGCCGTGTTGGTTCGATCGGCGGTATAGACGACTGGACAAAATTAAAACTATTTTCAGAACCAGAATCTCTCGGCCTCCACCACTCCGAAACACTGAAAAGTGTGCGACGTTGTCATTTGACTTGACCGACATTAAGTGTTTGACCTCCGGTGTGGTCAGTGGGTGGGCGAGTAGGCGGGTGATCGAGTGAGTGAAGGGGTGGGTGAGTGGGTGGGTCAGTGTGTGAGCGAGCTGTTGTGGCGTGCAGTGTGGTGGTGGTTGAACGCAGCGTGTACGTACGTTGAACCTTTTTCGTACCGTACGTAGTCAACCGCATGCGAAGTTCACGGTAACGGTAACCACGGCCACAAATCCGGATAAAATTCGCAGACTGCTGATTTTTTCTTTTTACAAAAAAAAACAAGGGGGACCGGGCAGGCGTAACGCACCACAAAGTCCTGGATGTGGTTCTCCACGAGGTTGCTCTTGTGGGCCACGATGACGGGCCGCCCGAACGTGTCCAGGTAGGTGAAGTGCTGCTCGTCGGGCGAGCGCGACACGGAGTACGGCGGCTGCACCTCGATGTTCCTGCGCGCCAACGGTGCGGACGTTACGCGCGCACGTTACGCGCGCACGTTACGCGCGCACGTTACGCGCGCACGTTACGCGCGCACGTTACGCGCGCACGTTACGCGCGTTGCGCCCTCCTCTCCCTCGGCGAGGCATCGATCCCCTCAACCATCATTCGCCCCCCTCCCTGAGACTCGTAATACAATGAAGCGATGCTTTCATGACACCGGTCAAAGCAAATGTACTGCAGAAGCGTCATCGGCAGATGCTTAATATTCGAACGGCGACGTGGCCGGTAAACGTTTTTAACGGCGTCGCCCTGAAATTTCTTGCCGACTCCACTCCTGGCAGAAGGGCGTCCACCTGCGGGAGCTCTAGAAAGAGCTGTTAAAGAGGGTATTTTTGGCCTACTCTTCCACGCCCGCCAGACTTCTTGTACGAGGCGTTAATACCCGCGCGCTTTATCCCATCACCATCACACGAGACCTACCAATCGAGTAACTTGCAGTGTACCCATTTATATCTGCTGGGTGGACAGAGGCGGTGTGCATCGCAACTATTTTTTTCCCAGGTAAGGCCCACTGAGCTACGTAGGTCTCTTTCAGAAGCGACCTGGCCACAAATGATAGCTCAACGAAGTGACTTATCGTGTGGAAATTGATAGCAGTAACCAAATACTGTAAAAGGATGTTGTTTATAAATGTTGCGGGGAAAAACTGGAGGCGCCGGAGAAAAATTAACGTGACCCACGGGGAGAAACACGCAGACTTCACATATACAACAGGCGTCAGGGTCGGGATCGAACACACGACCTTCTCTATACCAGGCGAGGTAGTTAACATCTCCCAGCCGCCGTGATGATGAGAGATAGACACGCAAACTCCAAATATACAGCAGCAGGCGTCAGGGTCGGGATCGAACCCACGACCTCCTGTAATACCAGGCGAGGTAGTTAACATCTCCCAGCCGCCGGCAGCACCCAGACGGAAGGACTGTCGAAGCCCCCGCGGAGTTTGAACCGAAGCGGCGACCTCGGGATTCGCGAGTCGAGCGTGCCGTCCGTTAACACCCCACGGGGCAGCGGCAGCAACCCTACACGTCCTGGAGGGAGCCCGAGCTAACTGCTGACCGCATGCGTGACGGGGGAGGGGGTCTCGTAGCAGCTGTGCTCGCAGAGAAAAACGACGGGCGCATGCGACTTTGACAGACAGAGAGTGAGAAATAAGTATTAAATATCAAACGCAACGTACTTGGCCCCCTCGGGCAGGATGATCTTGACCGTCAGATCATCGATCACTTGGTCGTCGAAGACGTGGTCGACAAAGCGCATCTTGAGCGCGTACTGCTCGCCTGGGCGACGAGCAGAGGGGGGGGGGGGTGGTGGTGGGGGGTGTGTGGGCGGTAAGTGGGGCGGGGGGGAGAAGACGATGAGCGGTCGTTACAGACGGGGGGAGGGGGGGGGCAGTGGAGGGGGGGGTGGGAATACCCGCCGGTATTTTACCGATCCCGTGACGTTGCTCGAAAAGTGTGGCGAACCCCATTTTCGTGCTTGGGAGGGGGGGTAGCCGGGGGGTTGCAGGCCCCATCGTACCGTGGTGGAAGAGGTACTCGTAGCTGGGCAGGTTGTAGCCGATGTAGTAGTGAGTCTTCCAGCCGCCAAACAGCGGGAAGCGAGGCCGCACCTCCATCTCCACCGAGTCGTCAAGCACCAGCAGGTTGCTCGTCGAGATGTTTCCGATCTCGTCGCGGTAGTAGACGTCTTGGGCAGCCGCGGGGAGGATCGTCTGCCAAGGAAACGGCGGTCGTCGTCATCGTCGTCGTCATCGTCGTCGCAGTCTTCAAATCCAGAAGCCCGATTGTCACATGCTCATATTCTCTCTCTCCATGTGCGTCTATATTCCACGCCACTCGCCTAGTCACATCCACTGCCTTCGCACAGAAAATCCACAGGCCAACGTAGAGACCCACAGACTCGCGTTCGCTTACGTGATTTATGGACAAAATGTTTCTTACTAATAGGGTTTTGCCCCTTTTTTCTGGCAACAAAACTGACACCTTTTGCAAGGAATCATGCTTCCATTAACCACAATACTTGCAGTGAAATGCAAACAAAAAACAATACTCTGATAATTTATGCGTTGTCTTTGAAACTAAATTTGTCCACATCAGAGACAGCTTTCTTTAGAGCCTAGTCTCATATGGTGTTCGACCAGATGACGCCAAAAGGCGCACAGTTCAAAGACAACGCACCCCTTTTTTCTGGCAACAAAGCTCACCCCGAGCTCTCATTACTCTGCTACATGCTCATATTCTCTCTCTCCATGTGCTTCTATATTCCACGCCACTTGCCTAGTCACATCCACTGTCTTCGCACAGAAAATCCACAGGCCAACGTAGAGACCCACAGACTCGCGTTCGCTTACGTTATTTATGGACAAAATGTTTCTGCTGAACGCGCCGTTCGCCCAGCGCGGCGTCTCTACTACCAACGCGATTTAAAGCTTTCGTGACTGCAGGAATTCATCTTCTTGGTTCTTTCGGTAAAGTCACGTAGAAGGGAAATAATAAAAATAAAACATAATAAAATAATTCTCACGACGTTTCGGCCACAACGCAAGCAGCTGTCGTCCTCAGGTGAAGAATGAAACACCACCAAGCTTGGAGCGTATATTTAAGCTGGGTTGGAGGGGGAAGAAGAGCGCCTTGACAAAATAATTTGCATATCAAGATATGCAAATTATTATAGACCCACAGACTCGCGTTCGCTTACGTGATTTATGGACAAAACGTTTCTGCTGAACGCGCCGTTCGCCCAGCGCGGCGTCTCTACTACCAACGCGTCAAAACACGGGATCCTTCTTGTAATCGGGAAGGCCCAACTCTACTCCGTCCCAGGCGTCGTAACTTGAATGGGTGGTGGTGGTGGGGGGGGTGGGGGGGGGGCGGCACCTTGAAGGACTTGATGGAGGAGACGCCGCTGTCGGGCTGCCGCTGGTAGTCGTAGCGCGAGAAGGGCCCCTGCAGGACGGCTCCCGAGTGGCGCAGGTCGAGCGTCTCCTCCACGGCGATGTTGCCCCAGTGCGACACCTCGATGACGCGCGTCAGCCGCGTCACCGTCAGGAAGGGAGAGTTGTTCTCGTAGTGCACGCGCAGCGGGTCCTGTCGCGATCGCGCGGCGAGACAACCGGGGTCGGGGCGGTGACCGTGAACGATTAGAGCGGTGGTTCTTAACCTGGGGTGCACGCACTCCCTGGGGGTGCGAGATGCCCTTTCTGGGGGTGACGAGACATGGTCAGATTTTTTTTAGGAGGTAAATCATCGAAACACAAATTAAGCACGGGCACGTAACTAACAACTTACTTTGTTTCATTAAACCTATGTATTTATTGACACTGTAATTTTTTTTGTTACGATTGATAACCAAAGGGGTGCAGCAAGGCTGCAGAAAATGTTAAAAACCACTGATTAGAGCAAAACGTTGATTTGGCGGCGGCGGCGCATTTGCTGCTACTACCGCTGGGTAGGCAGTGGCGCACAAGGACAAGTGACATCGCACAAAGCGTTCGTCATTGACACTGTGGCCTTGACGGGTGACGTATCTAGCAGAGGCCGTTCTTCACGGCAAACAAGATTCCGGATGGAGGGGATAATGAGATGCTGTTTTATTTAAGACCGGAAGCAATATGAGAGCTTCACCATTCTGGCCCGATGAAGCTGATTGTAACTACCAGCGAAACGTCGCACGCAAATTTTAAAATGCTGTTGAATCTCTCTTCAGCACAACGGTGGGCTAAAGAAGTGAATTATTTTGTCCTTTGAAAAAGTGACACATTTTTTACTGGTAGGCCGTGTCGAGTGGTGGAGGGTTACAACACATTCATAAATAACGCGATCTGACCCAAAAACCTTTATTATGGGGATAATGAGAGTTGGGAGACTGCACATCGTACCATGGGGCCCGAGGAGAATTACATTTCTAAAAATGCTGCAGAGCAGAGAAAGAATGACGGCAGGCGTGTAACAATTGGGCTACTTACAAATAACAACAATCCTACGTTCACTATAAAAACGTTGGATTTTTGCACACAGCGTTGGTGTACGGTGCTTTTTCTGCAATATTTTGCTGTCTTTTCTTGGATTTTCTGTTTGCACATAGTCACTTTAAGATGTTTTCTTGTTCATGTTTTTTTGTTTGTTGCGGTTGCACCCTAAATGGCTCACAGGGCTATACCTAATAAATGAAACTTGAGATACATATAGCTTCAAATCGTGCAAGCGTTGTCTTCAGTTTAGTAACGCTGCAACCAAGAATCTATCTCCGGGGAAGTTAAAACACTCATAACGCAAAACCTTCCCCCCCACCCCCCGTGGCGCTACCCAACCCCGACACACACGTCCACCAAAAAGTGGGGGGGGGAGCGGGGGCAGTTGGTGAGGTCAAGGGAAGTGCGACTCACGTAGCTGAAGGGTGCCACGTCGGTGTAGGGGCCGTACTCGATGCTGTCGTCCGTCTTGGTGGTGGTCTGCAGCTTGGAGTAGGACTCCACGGTCTTGGAGGCGAGGCGCACGCGCGTGTTCTGCGTGAGCGTCGTGTAGGGCGAGTAGAAGTAGTGGTTGCCCTCGAAGACGACCAGCTGCCGTTCGGTCTGCGCGATCTTCGACGGGAACGGGGAGAGCGAGTGCGAGAACACGGTCTCCGTCGCCACCGTCACGCGCTCGCCGGGGCCAAGCGGAGACGCCAGGTGAACCTTGTACGCCGGGCCACTGTGGGCGAGACAAAGACAAAGATCCCCCTTGGTACAGCTTTAACAGACTTTTGGGGCAAGTGCTGTTAAGCGGGCACCTACGAAGGGACGGTACACGGCATACGAGGGGGTGGGTGGATAGCACCACGCGACGGAGAGAGACGCACACGCAATAATAATTCCATTTATATATCGCTTTTCATCAAGGATCTCAAAGCGCTGGGCATAAATTGTTGTATGAATATATTTGAAGAATCCATTTACTAAATGAACATGCGCATGTCGTTTCATTCCCTCTTTGATGCATTCGGTAAAAGGAGGAGCAAGCATGTAACGAGTTGGCTTGCCGCGATATTGCTTGTCATAATGATTCCATTTCAAATTTCACGACATGACAATTATTGCGACATCAATTTTCCACAACTTAACGATTGCATTTCGCATTACCGTTGTATTGTTTTTCCACCTTGCTGCACTCTAAGAGCCCCTTGCAGTGACAGAAGTAATGGGTGGCCCCACGATGGTACCTGAAGGTCCCCGTTTTGCCCAAGGAAATGAACGGTCTCCCACCTCTGGCAAATTCACAGGGACAGAAACCCGTGATAGTAGTAGCAGCGATAGAAGAGTGATGAGGAGGCGACTGACCACCAGTGTGCAAGTGACGGAAGTGAATATGAAATATTCAAAGGGAAGTACCGATATTTGTTTAATCCGGTGAGAACTCAAAGAGAGACCAGGATATAGACGCAATTTGCAATCGTGCCCTGGGCCACCAAAAATTACGAAGGCAACACAAACAAAATTACGTAAATCAATGAAGCAAATAGAAATAAGAACAAAGGCCACCGTAACATAAAAGTGTTAATTATTTCACAAACTTAAATATATGTTAAATAATAAATCCTTTGCCGCAAAGTGAGTTGCAGAACACATTGAACAGATACAGGGGGTGTGCCGTTGTACTCGTGAAAAACATACGGGGGGATATAGGTGGTGACCTGCACGGGTTACCTGTGTCCCTTGATGGTCGTTTCCGAGATAAGGAGAGAGGGGTCATCATCGTCACTGGATTTTAACTGTAAAAGACAAGCGTGTCAAGAAAGAATTAACAAGCGCGTCAACGAATTAAACGTGCACAACCTTTCATTATTGCAGCTTTGTAACAGTATGTCAAGACATTTTTTTTTTTTACACAAAGCATTTTCAGATAAACCAGTCTTTGGACGTGGCTATCCATCCGTTTTCTTGTCCCAGCCAGCAAAACTTTTAGTTATTATTTAGCACGGTTGTATGCCTTTATGCAGCGAAGTGCTTTGTGAAAAAAAAAGTACACGTTGATGGGGCGACGCGACAGTAAACGCTTCTCCAAATGACTCCGATTTCCAATGCACGTGTCACACTTTGTGGAAACCGAGAAGAGTGTGCTGGATTCATTTTTTTGCCAATGAAAAAAAAAGCTGTCGAGTTCCCGACTGAGGGTCTGCCATGGAAAACAAAACCTTGATAACCCACGGAAGGTCCTTGTTGAGAAGCAAGCGGTTGCAGCGAGTGATTTTTATCGTTATCAAATTCGTTGCATGTGCAGCAAAATCGATCTAAAGGGGACTACCACCAAGTGTTTAAACGAGGGCAGCACGTGTTATCATTTCAGTGAAATGGCAAAATAAATCCGCTGCTTGCTCGAATTTGCATTAAGCCAATGCTCATCCACCGTTAATAGGCCCTGAACCGGTCTCATAAATTCTACATTCTTAAGGCCATCCATACAAAGTGGTACTGGTACCTACTTTATCGAGCCTGGAGAGATGATGTGCTGAGTCAACTCCACCGCCCCTCCCAGCCCTCACCGAGATTTAAACCCGCTTCGCTCTACCACCGAGTAAAATGTGAATCGTCAAGTGTTTTTTTTTTACAGGATATCGCCACAAATTATGCAATTCATATTCTTGGTGTCTCTCCATGCAGTGCACATCGTTTGACCATGCTTCACCACGCTGGTCCGTACGGGTTTGTGAAGGCGGGGGGGAGGGGAGCACATGCAGGAACACACAAGTTACCTGAATTCTGACTCTGAATTCTGAATATAACAGGCCAAGAGAGAGGTTTTTTGGGTTAGATGGTATAAATATAAATCTGCCGCTGTGGTTCTATCAGGTGCAAAGACAAGAGGAGGGGTTATAACAGGCCAAGTTGTGGGTAGCTAATGTAGCAATTGATGAGGTTAATAAAGGAGGGGAGTGGGCAGAGCGGTGGCAGAATGGTTAGCACACCAGTGCTACCAAACCCAGATATCCACGCTCGATTCCACGGCACTACATCAGTGGCGAGCGATTATAAAAATAAATCTGCCACCCGCGATCACCGTTCAGTAAAATCACCGCACTCTTCCGCTTTCGTGCGGATTAATAGCGGCAGATTAAAGATGTAATTGTATATGCTGTTATCCACGCAATTGTCTGTTCAGAAGCAAAAGAGTGGATTTCGTCCGTTCCCTCCTTTGCAGGAGTGAAGGGACAGGAGCAGCATCAGCGGCGGAGTGTTTACGATGCGGGTCGATGGTTTGGGATTCATGGCCGCACTTTTGATGCCCTATTTGTGGCATCGCCCGGCCGCATCAGCCGCATCGGCCGCATGGCCCGGTCCCGATTCTGGTGATGGTCTACCACCGCACCGGCCGGAGCGGTGAAAATATGGGGCCCGACCACAAGCAACATTTGACGCGTGCGAATTATTATTGTAAGTTTTTTTTGTTTTGCCCACGTCAATTATGACTCGGGCGTGCGATTACAGCTGGCCTCTGTAGCTGGCCTCTTTCGTGTGGATTAATAGTGCCACAAATGGGGCATCAAAAGTGTGGCCACGAATACCAAACCATCGACCTCTAAAGAGGCCAGCTAGAACTTTCAGGCCTTCATCGAGCGGTGGATCGAGCGTGACTGCCAGCGTGCGCTTAAGGCCTTCGCAAACCTGTCAACCCCTTAGCGGTGTTGCTTGCCCTATTACAAACCAACTCGGAGCTTATTGGTCACCCAGTGCCCCTTAAAAAATCTCAACGTTCATCCGACAAAATCCCATCACAAGGAAGAAACTCAAACAAATAGACAATAACCACTACGACACTCACCACGAATACACTTACCACTACACCCACTACTACAAACCTGTCAACCCCTTAGCAGTGTTGCCTATCTTATCACAGACCAACTCAGAGCTTAGTGGTCACACCGTGCCCTTGTAAATCTCAGCGTTCATCCTACAAAATCCCATCACAAGGGAGAGGACACCAACAGACAAGACACTTTCTGCCCGTATTGAAACGGCTGTTAACGCCGTATGGACGTGCAAACTCTAATTTCCCTGTACAGGGACACGGGGTGAAGACGCGAATGGGTCCCACAGAGAAGTCATCCATCGAGCAGTGGATCGAGCGTGACCGCTGCCTACGTGTCAATCGGCCTGCGGCGCAATTCCCTACAGCGCATAGGCACCCGCGTGGGGGGGAGGTTAAGGCGGCCATCCCATTGGCCGAGACCGCGACGACTGCGCGGCTTTCCCATTGGTGGAGACGCATCCGGGGGGCGGGGGGATGAGAGGAGGGAGAAAGGAGGAGCGGAGGGAGAAGAGCGGGAGGGAGAGGAGGGAGGGGGGAACGGAGGGGGCGGGAGGGGGGGCAGGGGTGGAGGGTGGGGAGGGGGGGCAGGGGTGGGGGGTCAGGGGTGGGGAGGGGGGCAGGGGTGGGGAGGGGGGCAGGGAGGGGAGGGTGGGGAGGGAGGGTGGGGAGGGAGGGGAGGGAGGGTGGGGAGGGAGGGGAGGGAGGGTGGGGAGGGAGGGGAGGGAGGGGGGGCAGGGGTGGGGAGGGAGGGGGGCAGGGGTGGGGAGGGGGGGCAGGGGTGGGGAGGGAGGGGGGCAGGGGTGGGGAGGGAGGGGGGCAGGGGTGGGGAGGGAGGGGGTGGGGGGCGGGGGTGGGGAGGGGGGGTGGAGGAGGAGGGAGGGGGGGCAGGGGTGGGGAGAGGAGGGGGGGAAGAGAAGGGAGGAGCGGAACGGGGGGGGAGGTGAGGGAGGAGGGGGTCGAGGCAGCCCAGCCAATGGGAGCGCGGCACCGCGCCACCCGACTCCTATCCGCGCTACCAAATCTATACCGAGGCCGAGGACGTTCCAAAGCGAAAGCCATGGCGGGCCCAGCGGCAGCAGCAGCAGAGGCAATGAATGGGAGGGAGGGAGGGGGGCGATACGGGATTATGGGTTTTATACTATAAACTCTCGCGTTTTACAGCCTTAGTATCCACCGTTAAGACGAGGGAGAGGGCAGAGAACGGAAGGCACCCACAATATCGGGGCAGATACAAGACGCAGCAGGCTTGAGTGTGGAGGGGGGGACAAGGCAGAGAGAGATGCCGACTAAGACGTCCTCTCGAACCTGTCCGTACAATGTCCACAGAGGGTCAACGCCCAGGGTCGCTCCATGAAGACCTCACCTGCGACGCGTCTAGCGTGTCAAATTATTGGGCGATGCGCAAGGGTCATTGCCCGAAACGTCGCTTGCATTACCACCCTCCCCCCCCCCCCCCCGAAGGCAGTATTATTTATGTATTTTGCATTGTGTATCTTATGTGTTGTATTATTATACGTCGCCACGCGCCACGTTGGTCAATGCGAGCTGCAGGGGAGGCCCGGGAAAGACGAGCTTTGTGAACCACGGCATCGCAAATCAGGCGATCGCGGTCAAAGCTCATTGAGCTGTAACCCGTTCGCTATAGGACTCGGAACAAACCCACGGGTAGCAAACACAAGACATCACACAGAACGACGTGGACACACACGGAAAACGTCAAGCAGAGGGGCCCGATCACCTCCCCCCACTCTCCTCCCCCCAAAAAACTTTGCGGCCTTTTTTCGAGTTGCAAATTCATTCATGGCCGTCATCAACGACTTGAATTCTCCGACCCCGCGAGAGACACCGTGGGGGGGAGGTGTGAGCGGCAGACATGAGAGAGACACACACAGAGACACACAGCGCGCCCGTGCCTTGGCGCCCACGAAGGCGAGATGCGGAGCGATCTCGGCGTCGAAGACGAGGAAGAAGTGAGACGCCGCCTCCCCGCCTCGGTTCAGCAAAGTCACGTCCGCCGTCGACTTGGCCACGTGCGTCGACAGGTCGAGCAGCCTGCGAACCTCCTCGTTCACCAGCGTCTCCTCGGCCCGACTGACGGCGGCGGCCAGGAGGAGAGCCCAGGAGCAGAGCACGAAGCCTCGCGTCGCGAGAGTCGCCGTAGCCATTGTCGCAGCTTCACTCCGTCGCCGCTTGTTGCTCAGGAAGCTCCGTCAGCCACTCACGACCGCCCACGTGGCGACGTCGACACGTGGGCGGGGGCAAGTTCCGGGAGAGCGTGCCACGTGACGAGGCTCCCGACCAATGGGAACGCACGACTGAGGTGCGGGGTGGGTGGGAGCGGCACAGGGCGGGGCTTAAGTTTTTTTGTATCGATAACCCGGATTGATTCGAATTAATCGATTATTTAAAAAAAAGTTTCGGAAAATTATCGAAGATTCTTCTTCTTGGTAATTTCATAGTGGACGTATTAGCAAGCGACGTGAGAGTAGGTCACTGCGTGCCAGGCGTCACGGTCCAAATTTGAAATTCCAAAATGATCCCCCATAATTTTCAATCAATGCACCCCCCACTCCACTCCTGAAAGAAGTGCCGGATTAAGCTAGTGCGGGGCCTGTAGCATATGTTATAAAGGGGCCCTAAATAAGAAAAAACAAATATTAAAAGACATTTTTATTTGCATAGTAATTTTTCATTTGCTACACAGCCAGATAATACGGCAAATCGCTACCTTTAAACACCCAGTCGTTCATAAAAGTTAAAGGCGGTATAGTACTATAGTAATTGAGCAAGTGCAGAATCACTGAACCGGAATTGATAGCTTGAAAGCATTTAGCTCGGGGCCCTTGCAAGTGCAGGGCCCGTAGCATATTTAGCTACTTGTGCAACTGGCGCACAAAAGTTGATATCAGAGCTCTACCCCACGAGATCAATTCAAGTGACCTTCCGGTCCACGCAGTAGTGAGAGCAGCACCTTCCCCAACCGCTCTACTGCAGAGAGAAATGTTTGCCACGTGACAGTACCACCAATACAATATTCTATTTAGATTCTCGTAAGAGCTGGAAATTTAGCCACACCAAGTGCACAGCCAAAATTAATGTGATGGGGAGGTTTTTTTTGGCAGGCGGTCGTTTTGGGTTAGATCGCTTATATATAGATGCGTCGTTAAACACGCCACCACCCGACACGGCCAATTAGTAAGGTTTGTCACGTAAACACAACATGGCAATTCGTTACCAGTTCTACTGTTGTGTTGGAGAGTAAACCCACATCTATAATTCCAGATGTTCCGGTAAATACAACCAGCATCATCAGGCGACAGCCAGAGTTCTGGAGAAATGCTCCTCCTTGGGTCTTAACGAGAGGGGTAAATGTGACGTAGTCACTCGTGAGCCAATCAGGTGCGAAGACCAGAGGGGGTGGGGGAGGCTAATGTTTTCATATAAATTATAATGGTCACCATTACCGGTTGGGTTATTTATTGGGTGATCAACATACATAATGTGCATTCTTCTTCTTGGTTCTTTCGGTAAAGTCACGTAGAAGGGAAGTAATAAAATAATAAAAATAAAACATAATAAATTTATTTTATTATATTCTATTATTTGATTTGATGTTTTATTTTTATTATTTTATTACTTCCCTTCTACGTGACTTTACCGAAAGAACCAAGAAGATGAATCCCTGCAGTCACGAAAGCTTTAAATCGAAATGTGCATTCTGTATATTATCAACATATATAATGTGCATTACGTTATGTGAATTATGTACGCCAATTATGCGATCTAACTCAAAAAGCTATATTGTGGATAATATTGCTTCGAGAAAGCCTCCGTGTTAACCAGGCAGTCATGTATGACCGGGCTGAGACGATCGACTGACTGCACAGTTTTATCACGGGCGGTGCCTGCCACGGTTCGAACCCCTCTTGACCCCGACCCGACCTCCGCGATAAATGAAAATACTTAGATACGACTTTTGCGAATGAATTAACGCATTCAGAGAACGGCAAGGAAAGTTGTACATTCATTTAATAGAACTGTATATCTACGTTATAAAAACGGATACATTTTGACATCACCGTACCATGACAATCCCAATTACACCACCACAAACAATGTAACTTGCGTATTTACAAGGGCATGAATGCTGCGTCACCGGAAAATGCGCACGCAATCCGATTATTATTACTATTGTAGATGATAATGGAGGGCTTCAATGTCCCAACGAAGTACGCGTTAACATAAAGCACCTTGTCCCAGCCACCATATAGAAAATATAATGCCGACAACATTCACGGACACAAGCCTCGATGCAAAACCCCAAGGAGCAACATGCAATGAACAATGCCACGGCTAAACATTACAGCAGATTTAGTTCCACCCCCCCTCCCCCCAAAAAAATAATCCCCCCACATTCACCACCAAAAAAAGCCAACTACACACATTCTCGTTCCGTGGAGCTTTGCTTTTTGCCAACATCCATCTCAACGGGCGCCACCTGCTTCGTTACAATCTTCCACCACCAGGCGTCGCGATCCCGGGCTGGAGGTCGAAGGTTACTGTCACGGCCACTGCCCGCCAATGTGCTGGGGTGAGGGCTTTCCCCACTAGAGGGAGCTCTAGAGCCTTGAGCTGTCAAAGCCAGGAGGCCCATGTGCATCCAGAGACTCCTCTACTTACGAACGAGCGCGGTTCCAGAGGTCTGTCCCTAAGTCCAACTTTACTCCTGTCGATTTCAAACATTGTAGGCGGCATCTACACGAAACATGGGGAATGGTTTTAAAAATTATATATCATGGATATCTAGATGCCACCGGTTCTTGGCGTTCTGCAAATGTAGATGCCACCACAGCGGCGGTTGAACTTACGACTCTCGGTCCGAACGGGCGACTGGACATACGGACAGGTTTGTTCGTATCTCTGAAAGTTCACAAGTCGAATGTTAGTAAGTAGGGGAGTCCCTGGATACACTTTGAAAATCCGCCGCTCTCTTCGTTGTGGTGGGTTTTTTTTTGGCTGGGGAGAGAGCAGACGCCTCACAGCACAGATACACCGCACCAACAATGGGATTTGCCGCACCCGTCTCTCTGCTACCCACAGCATACCTCCCCCAGCAGTACCACGACAACATCTGTTGCGATTTTCAAGCAACCATCCAAGGCTCACGCCCTCCGAGCCTTCAGGATCTGACGAGAGATCGGGTGCGTTCTGGATGGTGACAGACACCACAGCGCCAACTCTTGAAGATAGAACCTCCCCTTTTGGTTTGTCACGTTCACGCAGTTAACAGTTCGCGACAAAGGCAACGCAAGTCGCTCGCGACATGTTGCGTGCAACCGGCGACTTGGAGTGGGGGGGGGGAGGGCTGACTCACGGAATCGGTCCGGCAGAACGGATTCATCCCGTCACAATAAGCATGTTTTTTTCTTCTTATTATTTTGCTTCTCAAGACGATACACGTGAACGTACGTTTTACGCCCAACGAAGGTCAAGTACACCAATGGCTAAAAAAGCACGAGAAATACATTCAACCCCACCACCACCACCAAACTGGCCTTAGGTAACCAACAACTGCGAAAATCAAAATGGTATAATTATAATACACGCGTGTACAGCGTAACGCAGCCGCTCAAAGCCACGGCGACACCATGAGGCAGCTCTGCTACATTTCGATTAAAAGCTTTCGTGACCGCAGGGATTCATCTTCTTGGTTCTTTCGGTAACGTCACGTAGAATGGAAATAATAAAAATAAAACGTAATAAAATAATTCTCACGACGTTTCGGCCACAACGCATGCAGCCGTCCTCAGGTGGAGAGCAGGTCTGTCGACAGACCTGCTCTCCACCTGAGGACGACAGACCTGTTCTTCACCTGAGGACGACAGACCTGCTCTCCACCTGAGGACGGCTGCTTGCGTTGTGGCCGAAACGTCGTGAGAATTATTTTATTACGTTTTATTTGTATTATTTCCATTCTACGTGACTTTACCGAAAGAACCAAGAAGAAGCTCTGCTACAATTACGTGCCCGGGTGGAGTGACATGACGCATCAGTCGTAAAAGCTTGCACACGGAACGGCACTTCACTGACAATGGACACACATCTCTTGCACGTGGTGGCAAGCGCTGGGGAGACTGCCGTATTCTCCAAACTTTACAACAAAACATTTGAAAGTACAGTGACGTTCTATTGGCGTGTCTCATCAACCGGTAGGTCTATTGGTACCACATTTTCTTCTTAGGTTTTTTCGGTAAAGTCACGTAGAAAGTAAAATAAAATAAAAACAAAAATCACGACGTTTCGGAGGCAACACAAGTCTCCGTCATCAGGTGGGACCGTCACAGCCAGATTAGATTCTTCTTGGTTCTTCTGACGGAGACTTGTGTTGCCTCCGAAACGTCGTGATTTTTGTTTTTATTTTATTTTACTTTCTACGTGACTTTACCGAAAAAACCTAAGAAGATGATTCCTTGCAGTCACGAAAGCTTCAAATCTAGAATTAATGGTCCCACATTTGTATAACTTTGTGGATTGACACACGGGCACAAGATTTGGGTGCGTTTTTCCAGCGGGTCTTATTATCCAGAGAATACGGTAATGGTTGCATAAAGGATTATGGGGAAGGGTGACGTTTCAGGCAGGAAAACACGCGAGTTTCCCGGTTTGACGTGAATAATTCGTTAAAATGCCACATTTTTGTTATTTTTAAAAGCTCAGATAAGAGTTTACACATTTTGGTATTTAGTTTTCATTTCAAAGACCCCTACGTTATATATATATGGAATTTGACAGAATATTCATCGGATTTTATTAATTTTGACAGAAATAACGTCAGAATGGTTTTGAGCGTGACCAAAAACGTGCACACTTTCATTTGATGTTGCAATAATAATTTACAGATTTGCAAAAAAAAATTTATATTCCGGCATTTCTTGGCCCTCAATGGTGAAACGGTGAAATGAGTAGCAATAAAACATTGGTAAAACACGAACCTCTGAAAATATCTCAGCTTCGTAAAACTTTTTTGGTTGAGGGGCGGGTGGTGGTGGAATATTTAACACAAGTACGATACGAGGAATCCTAAGTAAAATGTTTGTACCTGCTTTCGTCCAAGATATTCGTCTACATAACACACCGACACCAAAACATTTCCCGCCCCTTGGTTCTCTCCATCCTGAGATTTATAAATTCTCCCACCGCGAGTGGCTCCCCAACTACGAGAGGGCAACCGATAAGCTCGTCGCTTGTTTATCCAACACCGTACCGATAAACTTCAGACTTTAATGCTATAAACGTTCTAAAAAAAAAAACACACACACTTGCGTTCGGATGCAATTCACAACGGCTGCTAGACATGCACATTTTCCGTTTAAACCAGGCAACGTTAGTTACGCACAAAGTCCCCCCCCCCCTCCCGTACAATTAAAAAAACAGCGTGTGATTTTTAAAACATTGCGAATAGTAACAGACTGAAAGTGTTACAAAATACAATGGTCCACAAAGCAATAATAACATGATTCAAAAGTGATCAATTGAGTGGGACTGCTCTGTGGGAATAAAATATGAGGCTTTAATAGACAGTGTTTAATGACTATTACCTAACATCTCACAAACACGCACACCAAATCACCAAAGCACATTAAACATGCCACAGGGCACACTTACACAAGCTATCCAAAAAAAGCACTATAACCTACCACAGTTTTCACTTGCATACCTCACGGGAGATACAATTCCCAAGTACGTTTATCATAACAACAATAAAACTAATCATTGTACAATGTGTGCCATATGTGCCTCGAGTGTGTACGGTGTAACACGTGGGAGCACCAAAACAAAATAATCCATTCCCGCTTTCCCCCCTCCCCCAAACCACCACACCAGGCGGCGCTATCCTACAAATAATGTGAACCGATGCCATTCGGTTCTTACTGTTACATGAACAGCTGCTGTTTGCTCACCACCGACCTCTTGAGTGCCCACGTGCTTTCGTTCATTAACGATCGGGACGGAGCGAGCATCTGCTCCTGGTCAAGGTAAAAGGTGCAGGCCCAGCAATTACACTATTCCCTTGTTATTCGCGGACTTGCTGCCGGCGAGGGTCGGCTTTCCCTCGTTATTCACGAACTTGCCATTCGCGATTTTGGCTGTCCGCGAATCGCATCTGAAACTCTCTACACGACTGCTGCATCGAGAGAGAGAGAGAGAGAAAGAAAGTGATGAGATATAAAGTGATAAGAGAGAAAGTGACGAGATATAATGTGCTGGGAGAGAACGTGACGAAAGAGAAAGTGGAGATAACAGTGATGAGAAACTGATGACAGAAAAAGGGATGAGATAAAGAGATGAGAGAGACGGGGGGGAACTTCTCGAAGCCATAACAGGTCGGTTTCGTCGGCCAATATCATTCGCGAAATTTCCTATTCACGAGCATCTCGGAAAGGCATCCCTCGCGAATAACGAGGGAATACAGCACTTGCTCACGTCACTGCCGCATTGACAGAAGCGGTTGAAGGGAGAGTTAAGAAGCCAGCCCATTGTTTCGACTGCCACGCCGGTAGATCAAACCTGGGGGCGCGTGGCTTTTTCTCCTGTCTTTCTTTTGTATGGCCGATGTAGATGCCAAGCAATAATTACAATTTCGCATTCAGGTGGTCAAGCCAGATAACCGCGTCAGGATTAGCGGAGTAGAGTATCGCTGCGATGTCTCCGTCGTATTTGTGGATTGGGCCATTGCGTCGTTATACGTTGTGCTACGGTCTGTTCTGGATGACCACAGTCGCATAACATTTTCCATTTGTGTGTCAGGCTTGCCAATCCGCCATGATTTGTGCGGTGGATGTGGTTTAAACTGTGAGCTTTGTGGATGATCAAAGCCAGGGATGTTCTGCGTTGGGTCTTCTACAAGCTTTCACTCTTGCATCGGCTCCCACTGACAACAACACCCGACTGCAGAAGGAATTCCACAGCGTGGAGATCTTCACTGGGCATGTGACAAAACAATCTCCCACTCTCTACGGCTCCATCTCGTCTGCAAGGTCTCTCTCTGGTTGATATTACATCTCATTCGTCGTAACGTTTGGTCTGAAGGGAAAGTGTGCGTAAAATCGACGTGAATGGATGAAGACGGAATGCTACTCTCGTTCGGTTCAACACGTGTATCACAAGCACAAGATTCGATTTGAACGTAATTAAGCAAATTAGTAAATCTGTTATATATCATCATCATCGCTGCAATCCATACAGCAACTACTGCCACCTTGGATTGGTTGAAGTACCTTGACATTCCACTATGATATCTGTACAAACTGTTGCTAACATGCCATATAAAAGAAGATCATCATCATCATCGTTGTCGCCGTCAACATACTTACGTTATAATTATCCTCATAATACAATGACCAGCCAAAACAATTAGAAAACCATACTTAACTCAAGTTTTTTCTGGAATTAAATGTCCCTCTCGTCTGTCTATTTGAGGTGGTAAAACACCTAAAAAATACGTCTGACTTGCCTGTTTGTAAGTTTGCTGCTACGCGATTTTTACTTCTCTTCCGAGTCAGGCTGTCATCACGACGCCGGCGCCGACACCGATACGGCAAAAATAAAAACACAATCGTACCCGTCGAACGTTTTACCTATTCGTTATGATTTTTTAAAATAAAACAACGAATATTTCCCCGCTCCGAGGACCGCGTGTTATGTCCGTACCAACTTCACTTTGCTCTTGGGCTACTTTTGCGACGTGCCTCTCTACTGCCATGGAGTTTTTTTTTTTGTATTTTCTGTACCAAAGCCAGGATCCATGCATTGACAGCCATAAAATTGAAAATGTTTTCACGACCATCATGACGAAACCTCGCCGAGTGGGGCGTTACATGCCAGTTGGGATAGGCAGCGCGTTTCCCAATTTCGTGCGAAACAAAAAAACTTTTGGAATAATACGGCACGATGGTTCTGAAACTACAACACGGCAACGTTTTTAAAACATTTTTTGCTAAATAACGCGATTTCACAAAATGAGCCTATTGTAAAACAAATGCCGGCCCCAGCTTTTACCCATCCTCGATGGGCCCCCTCCTTTCGTCGCAAACTTTTTTTTTAAGCTGAAAAAAAAAAAATACCTGCAGAAGAAAAAAAAAATGCACGCGTTTCTTATGATCATTTCATATTAATAATAATTACGCCATAGCTGAACAGGTTGGGTTTTGATGGTACAAGACTCCAGGGACTATGGTGAATTCCACTATGAAAAAAAAACAACAACAGTTCCCCAACTGCATTCACTTTTCTTTTTTTAAGCCGTCAACATTTAAGAAGCCGAGAAGGGTACCAGGGCTACAGAGGAATATAAAATGTTATCCATCGCCGATATAAATGTTAAAACGAGAACAAATCTTTTTTTAATCTTTCGTGAGCAGAGGGCTTCACTGGGTGTTTTTTCAAGAGGTTCTTCCCCTTTGGGACGATTTGGACAATTTAATACTTTTGAGTTAGGGGCAGAAAGGCGCACAGTCGAGCACAGGACAACACTCAAACTCCACGCGCAAAATAATCTGCTGTCGAACAGACTTTGCTGCAGCGCCTTACACACGCACGCACGCACACACGCAGTACCACCTTGTGAGCGACACACAGGCCACACCCTGCCTCACACCTCTGAAAATCCACCAACCCTGCCTCCGAGTGGCCCAGATCGCGAGCGTGTGGCATCGGAGCCACCTTATTATAGGAATCGCACAGAATGTGGAAATAATCCCCCCCCCACACACACGTACGTTTTTTTTGAAAAACGAGGTTTGCCCCAATTGTGTACGACGTGCCAATTATCAATGCGGACGCCAATGTGGGCATCCGATGAAAAATTCAGGTGGATAACCCCGTAGTCGCACGGACAAACCACCTCTCGCATTTCCACGCCTCCTGCCCTCCCCCCCCTCCCCTACTCCCTTCCACCACGACCCCCCCCCCCCCCCCCCGAAAACCTTCCCCGAGCGTGAACTCCGGCGTCAAGCCAGCGGGTTAAACGATCGGGCGGGTGGTGGGACCATCCCCCCAAGAGCGGTCACGCTGCTACTTGAGCAGGCGGCTGAACTCCGGGTTGATGAAGGTGAACTCGCTGAACACCGACTGGTCCATGGACTGCACGAGGCGCTTCTCGTCCAGGGACAGCCTGGCCTTCTCGCTGATGAACTCCTTGTCGAAGTTGCTGTAGTCGCCCGCAGATTTCTGCGCGGGGGAGGCAAAGGGGGGTCAACGGTCGAGCGAGGGTGGAGGGCGGGGGGCGCGGATCGGCCGACGAGCGGCGGTGGCGGCAGACAACGTACGGCGCAAGAGCAGAGCTGCGCACACGCGCAGGCTACGTCCGGGAAGTGCGCGGCGCCCTTCGCGAGAGGTGTGCGGTGTACGAGCGGCGCGACTGCCGGGGCAATGTTGATATTTTAACGCGAGTTGTCGTATTTTTGTGACCTTTTTTTTTATTTGGTCCAACTGGACTGCTGTGTTGGGCCTTTTGGACAGCGGCTCTCGCTTGGGAATAAGAGATATTTATTCTCCCGCACCTCCGATTAGCAGGGTTGGCGACGTACCAAGTTCA
Source organism: Lampetra fluviatilis (assembly GCF_964198595.1). Taxonomy (NCBI): domain Eukaryota; kingdom Metazoa; phylum Chordata; class Hyperoartia; order Petromyzontiformes; family Petromyzontidae; genus Lampetra; species Lampetra fluviatilis. The sequence continues at coordinate 2,893,618 of NC_136318.1, read as the reverse complement.
ACATACAAACGTACATTTTCCACGGGCTCTCGCCTGGTTATAAAGATGTACCTGTGTCAGCCACTCATATGCTGTGGTTGCTTTAACGGGCAGCATGCTGGACTTACAATCTGGAGGTCGCCGGTTCGATTCCATCTCCCGGCGAGGCAGTTAAAACAACGGTGCGAGTTTCTAAAATCACTCCCCCACCCCCAAACACCGTCTGTCTCTGTGTAAATGTGTCCAACCACAGTTAATGAAGTCGGCAGGTTGCGTGTTGTGGCATAAAGTGTGGGTACGCCCACCACATCCCACACGTCCGGCCAGCATGGAAGAATAAACCAAATACCCTCGAGAGCGCGGTGTGTAAACCACCAGCGACGACAAGGTCGGCCGGGCGTGGTGCTGGCTACCCAACGCCCTCATGCGCCGTTCCGGCCTTCGTAGGTGCTGCTCGCTAACAGCACTTGCCCCAAACCGTCTGTTGAAGGATTTACGGAGGATCTTTGAATGTGTTAGTGGAGGCCCTTCCACCAGCAGTTGCGTGAGCAAACGAATATCAGTGCCATTGTACAAGCTCCGTGCCCTGGGTGGTTAACCCGATCGATCGATCGCTCTTTCAGCCGGCTTTGCCGGGAAAAACGAGCCGGCGACCTCTGTACACAACGGACGGAATAAAGAACTAAAGTGGCACAGCGATCAAAAGACGATGCCCCCGTTTAATCCACGACACTCACCACTTTCGGCTTGAACGGAGGAGTGATCTGTTTCTTTTCCAGGGCGGTCCAGTCGATGGTCTTGAAGAACGGTTGCGCGCGGATGTCTCCGACGATTCCCAGTCGCTTCTGAGGGTCCCTCTCGAACAGCTGTCGGTAGCAGCAGCAGCAGTTTCAACGTTCGGTGGAGGAGGGGGGGGGGGGGTAAGGAGTAGCAGGGGAGGAGGAATCGCACAGAAGGGAGAAGGATGGAGTCAGCCACGGGGTTCTTACTTAATTACTTGGCGAGATGTTAACTACCTCGCCTGGTATGCAGGAGGTCGTGGGTTCGATCTCGACCCTGAAGCCTGCTGTATATTTGGAGTTAGCGTGTTCTCCCCATGGTCGTGTCGATTTTTGTCCGGGTCCTCCAGTTTTCCTCTCCATATTTAGAAACGTGCGTTTAGATTATTTGGCTGCGACTATAAATCTCCACATGATAAGCCACGTCGTTGAACTGAAAAAGAGCTGTATGACTCAGTGGGCCTAACCTGGTGGAATAAAAACAGTTTTGTTTTTAGTTTAATAGGTGCTGCTCGTTAGAGCACTTGCCTCAACAGTCCGTTACAGGCTATACGGGGGATCTCTATCTTTGTATGTGCCTCTGACCAAATTACCCTGATCTCGTTTGATCTTAATAGCCAGGCCGTGTGGAGCCTGATAGAGCGTTGGGATTGGCGGAACAAAGACAAAGATCCCCATATAGCCTGTAACAGACTGTTGGGGCAAGTGCAAGTGCTGTTAGCGAGCACCTATGAAGGTCGGAACGGAACGCCAGGGGGTGGGTGGCCAGCACCACGCCCGGCCGCCTTTGTCTCCGTAGTGGCGATGTTTACACACCGCACCAGGTAATCATTCGAGGCTGAGTCGACCTAGAGGATACCCAGGACCGGTTCAGATAATCGTCACTGGGTGTTGGCCGAGAGCGGGAATCGAACTCGGGTCGCCGGGTTCGTAGCACAGCACGCTAACCGCTGCGCTACCGCTCCCCTCACCGCGCGCGACACAAACATTGTCGGCTGCTGAAGGGCAGCGCAGAAACACGCCGTTTGTGCACTGACTTCTATGCTCCGGCATCACTGGCACATTTCGACCACTGGGAAAGAGACACACACAAAGCTTACGGATGCAAATGTGGCCGACGCGTGGCCCCTGATGTTCTTGGCCCATGAAGACACTCATTTGCACTCCCATCGTCCCAACGTGATTTCCACAGAGACGCTGGTCTCGCTTCGGCAAGTAAAACACATTCATCCCTTTCATTAAAAAAAAACCTTTTTGGCTTCCAATTCCCCAAATTATATTAAAATTCACGCTACATTTCCATTTGGAACTGCCACAGTGAGCAGCATATCACCGTCTGTGTCAGCGAATGGCTCGGGAAAACGCCCTCCCTCGACATCCCTCTTCGTATACCCTCTGATTCTGTCCTTTCTCCCACTCTTCATCTTTCTCGCTATTGCTTTGTCTTTCTCACTTTTAGCTCCCCTCTTCCTTCCTACCTCACCTCTCTCTTCGGCTCGCTGTCCTGTGTGGCAGATCGTAGTTAGGAGGAAGAAGCAGAAGCAGCTGTACCATTCTGCAGAACTGTTGTTTCGAAGAGTCACTTTAATAGCCGTGTGATCTGTGGTATAACCCAGGCCCATTCCTGCAAATGAGACTCATCCTGGTCTCTTCAGAGTTCTCACCCGGTTAAACAAATTAAACTTGACCTGGCTCAAGACGCGTTTTATCTTTAAGAGTTGCAGTTGGCCAAAGTGACAAACTAAATTTGGTAGGTAAAAAACTATTTGGTCTCTCCCTCAACAACTTTATCCCGAATGTGCCATCGGGCATCACGACGCAAGACTTGTTGGGGGTTTCCGCCTTGTGGAGGCAGGTGGGACATTTTTTTGTATTTTTCTATTTTACCAGGTAAGGCCCACTGAGCTATAGAACTATTTTTCAAGAGCGACCTGGCCACAAATGATAGCTTAACGAAGTGGCTTATCGAGTGGAAATTTACCGCAGCCAAAATACTCTGAGCGCATGCTTGGTTCTGAAAGTGGACGGAAAAATCCACGCGACCACGGGGAAAACATACAAACTCCACATACACAGCAGGCGTCAGGGTCGGGATCGGACATAGAGGCGGCAGTGTCATTTTGAATAAGGCTCGGGCGATCGGCCACAAAAAGAAAAGCCGTCGATCACAACTCGTCCGTCGGAAAACTGCCTCGATCGAGTGACAACCCTCACGGCTGTTCCGCTGTACGAGCGCAAGCGCGTGAGTGCGTACGTGCGTGCGTGCATGCGTGCGTGCGTGTGCGCCCCACCTTCTCGAGGATGCCGCGCGAGTCGCTGGTGATCCAGCGCGGGTAGTGCGGCACGTCGGTGCGGATCGATTCGAACAGTTCGTCCTCGTCGTCGCCGTGGAAGGGCGACTGCCCGATGAGCATCTCAAAGAGCAGCACGCCAAACGACCACCAGTCCACCGACGTGCCGTACTTGTTCCCCGCCAGGATCTGTCGCCCACGGCAGCGAGAGAGAGAGAGAGAGGTCATGAGAACCAGGAGGGAGGGGAGGCAGAAGACACAGAGGGGATATCTCCGAATGATCAATAAAAGAGGTTTTTGGGTGGGATCGCATAAATATAAATGTGTCGTTAAACCTGCCACCAGCCGACAGCCAATCAGTAAGGTTTGTCACGTAAACAAAACGTGCCAACTCGTTACTAGTACAGCACACCGGTGCTGGAGAATAAACCAACAACATTTACTATTCGTGTACCGTGACGTTTCACCGATAATTACAACAACCAGCATCATCAGGCGACAGCCACAGAGTTGTGGAGAAATCCTCCTCTTTCGGTCTTAAATAGAGGGGGTGGTCAATGTGATGTCGTCACTTGTGAGTAAATCAGGTGCGAAGGCCGGGGGGGGGGGGGGGGGGAGCGATTAATATATGGATATACATCTTTTTATTGGACGTGAACGCCTACGCATTAAACCGACCTCCGAATGAGCTACAGGCCCTGAAAATGTCGGATACGAACACCACCTCCGGGCCAACTAAGTGCACAAACAGCAACGCTAACGTTGCCGGAATTGGCCCTGCCAAACAACAGAGGTACGGCGTTTGATTTGTGCTCGAATAGCTGCCACGCTTCAGGCGGATTTGCCCGCGACGCGCCCAATCTCATCGCACCTTCCGAAGATAAAAGGCCGGGGCTGGATATTCCTCGGATGGGTGACCACCAGGCTGCTTTGGGGCTACACTGTAGGAACACGTCCTGCGTTACTGCCACGACGACTCGCTTGTCGATCATGGAAACAACGTGACCATACTTCACCATGCTGGTCAATTGCAGTTTGGTGAAGGCGGGGGGCGGGGGGGGGGGAGCTTCGAATTCATTGCGAACGCGAGTCGCCGAATCGATCCGACGGTCGTTTTGGCACTAAGTGGCGGCGTCACGGCGAGTGGACGAGTGGCGTTTGCGCTGTACAGTACGATTCGGCCGGTGGCAAAGGTCAAAGGTTGTGGTTGGGCAACGGCCAACGAACGCCTAGCACAAGACCGCGGTGCGGAAGTGAGAGCGGACCACAAAAGATAAGCGCCAAAACAGACAGTGGAGCGGCAGCTGCTGCCGCTCCGCTGCACGCCCACGCGACTCGTGTGGTCCGTGCGCACGCAGAATTTGTAAAATAAACAACCGCGGTACATTTTCGAACAGGTGGATTCGAAAATCGCGTGGAGAGAATGCTGCCATGCAAATAAATGTCGCGCTACCTACGGATCGATATTTTCAAAGATTTGTTTCGCTTTTAATATGGCAAGCACTTTGTGAAATTAACCACAATACCTTGCTGATCTCGTCAAGGAGCATCAAACATCACGCGAACTCCGGTCATCCTCGCAGCGGCTTTTGGATAACCATTGAACCAAGACGGTGACCGCATCGCGCGCTTTCAGATGAGCTTCTGCGGCCGTCTGGAACGCTCTTGCTTCCGAAATGAGGAAGCCACTGGAGCTATGCACTTTTAAATCATCTAGATTGAAAACTCATTTCTTTAGAACTGCTTCTTGTTTTTAGCTCCTTGTCCTTCCTACCGCACCTCCGATTAGCACGGTTGGCTACGTACAGTGCGAAAGAAGTTCAACATACACACATAATGTCTCCGTAGTGAGATTTCACAAGCTCGCCCAAGCTTCTTACGGTTGAGAATCGAGTCTTCCAACAACTCTGTGTTGTAGTAATAATAATGATTGTGCATGCGAGTTGGTGGGGAGGGGGGTTACTTGACAAAAACTCCCCTCTGCTGACAAAATAGTCCCCGTAGCATGGGCCGAACTACATTGTGGTTGCCCACCCAAGGCTTTTTCAGAAGGAGTTCTCAATCCGCATTGCATTCGCGATTCGGGGGGGGGGGGGGGGGGCGGCACTCAAAGGTGCGCTATGGCTCTTCGGTTAATGTCCACGTAAGAGAATTAGAACAATTTGTGAATGGTTTCCCCATTGAAAGCGTAAAAATACAAAAAATCCTCGCTGCCTCTGATTAATTTTTTATATTTTGCTCTTATTGTTTCTTCATAATCAAGGTTTTTTTGGGTTAGATCGCGTAAGTATAAATGTGTCGGCACCCTCCACCACCAGACCACAGCCAGTGAGGTTTGTCACGTGAACAACGCGCCAACAGCACTTGCGCCAACAGTCTATTAAAGGCTACACGGGGGAGCTCTGTCGTGTGTGGGAGTGGGGAGGCAGAGTGTTAGTGGTGACAGCGCTAGCGGTGACAGCGCTGCGCTCCAAACCCGCTGACCCTCGATCGATTCTCGCTCACGGCCAACACCCAGTGACGATTATCTGAACCCAGTCCTGGTTCTCCCCTAGGTCGACTCAGCCTCAAGCGAGTACCTGGTGCGGTGTGTAAACATCGCCACTGGGGAGACAAAGGCGGCCGGGAATGGTGCTGGCCACCCACCCCCTCGTGTACCGTGTCGGCCTTAATAGCTGCTACTCGCCAACAGCACTTGCCCCTACAGTCTGTTTAGGCTACACAGGGGATCTTCGCCTTTTCGGTGGCGATGATGTTGACCAGCGGCCGTCATCGTTGGGGCAATACGAGCGATGCCGGTGGTTGTGGCGATCATTCTGGTGGCGGTGTTGGCGGTGTTGGCGGTGTTGGCGGTGTTGGCGGCGGCTGCGGTGGTCATGCTGGCGGTTGTGCCGGTGTGTCGTGCGGCCAGTGGTGGAGAGATCAGCACCTCGGGGGCGATGTAGTCCGGCGTCCCACAGAACGTGCCCGTCTTGAGCTCTCCGCTGATGTTCTCCTTGCACATGCCGAAGTCGGCGATCTTGACGTGGCCGTCTCGGTCCAGCAGAATGTTGTCGAGCTTCAGGTCGCTGTGGGATAGGGGGACGCATTGGCATCAAGTTCAAGTTCAAGCGAGCGTTCACAAACCTTCACGAGTCACCCGAAGCAGTCACAAGCTGTCACGAACCACCCCAACGAGTCACGAGTTTTCACGAGTCATTCATGAACGACCACAAGCTGTCATGGACAGTCAACCCACCACGAGCAGTGCCGAGTAACGCTACGGTGGTCGTGAGAATCGCGAACTTTGAATAAAATCAGCGAAATATTGCAAATTTAGTCGGTAAGGGTAAGTAAGAAAATTTGTTAATGCGCACTCTTATGGAGTCCAGTCCATCAGGAATACGCAAATGGCTTCCGAAAGATTAGATTGGGCGCTTCATTTATTTTCTTCAAAAGAGAATGCGAGGACGGTGCGTTGGTGCAATGGGGGGTGGGGGGGGGTATATGGTGGTGCCAATGCAAAGTGGTCACCTCGTACTGTATTCAGATTCAAACTGTAAGAAAATCACTTCAGTCACTCGGTTGGTTTTCATCATCGTTTTAGTTTAGTGGGACTTTTAAAAGGTTATTTTACCACTTTTTTTTCTTCTCACATATATATTTTCAAAATATAAATTCGAACCTATTTTTAGGTGGGGCATTATTCCGTTATCGTTCTGTCAACTGTCGTTTTTTTCTTCCCCCCTCCCCGCCCGAACCCTCTGCCGTGAATTTTGCAATAAATGACGACGACGACGATATGAGCTGTCACGAGCCGCAATCACGCCGACGCAAATCGGCCAAACTGACGGCATTAAATCGATCACAGCGTCCGGCTAGCCGACGCAACCATCGTCCCGCGCGCGTTGAAACCTAAGCGGTGGCACACGCTCGTGGCGTCACTACTGCAGGGCGGAACATTCTGAGCTTTACCGATAGATCACGCGATGTAGGTGCAGGAACTGGAGCCCCGACACGATCTCCGCTCCATAGAAGCTGCAAGTGGAGAAGAAGCGGAAACAAATGATGACGCCTTCCGTAGGGTGACGAGATGCGCGCACGTGCGTCATCGTACGGAACGGGATCGGACTCGCAACGCGCACGAGCGAGGGGCGAATTCACAGACGCACACACGGGTAATTTGAAGAGACAGTGAAAGGCACAACAGGAACCGACGGCTCAACCCCCCCCCCCCACCATGCCTTGAGATTCACATGGCTCACGAGCTAAATATCTTTTGTTCTCTCCCCGTGTGTCTCCCGTGTGTCTCCCGTGTGTCTCCCGTGTGTCTCCCGTGTGTCTCCCGTGTCTCCCAACCTCCGATTAGCACGGTTGGTCACATACGGTGCGCGAAAGAAGTTCAACATACACACATTATTATTATTATCATACGAGCTCATTAAAAGAGCTGAGCAGCATCTGTTTTAAGACAGACCTGTTGTGCATAGGGGTAGGTAACCAACTATGCATCGATTAAAATTGTTTCTAAATCTCACGGTGCAAGTATCAAACAGCGCGTGTGTGAGAATCGACTTTCGAATTCGTAGTTGCTACTTCGTGAACAGCACTTGCCCTAACGGCCTTTGGAAGGCTGCACGGGGGCATCCATAATACAAGTGACGTCATCACATCTCTCCCTCTAGGAAGGCTTTCTCCACAAATCTGGCTGTCGCCTGATGAAGCTGGTTGTAATTACCGGCAAAACATCATACTCAGATTGTAAATGTTGTGGCTTTGCTCTCCCAACACACCGATGTGCTGTACCAGCAACCAACTGGCACGTCCTGGAGGCTGCCACGCTCCACCGCGGTGCCAGCAAAAAAGCAAACCGATTGATAAGCCCGACTATTGCCACACACACACACACACGGCAACCGCACGTACGTGGCTCGGGCGATGTCAAATCTACCCTTCTCCTGAATGTGGAACATCAAGTCTCCTCCGTTCAGGAACTCCATCACGAAGAACAGGTGCTCCTACACACACGGCACGCAACACACAGCGAGGTCACAGTCGTTTAGAAACCAAACAAAACTTTTTTATTTTTATATTACAAGGTAAGGGCCACCGTGCTATGCGGCTCTTTTTCAGACGTGACAGGCGCCCCCGAAACGATAGCCCAACGAAGTGGCTTATCGCGTGGGAATGTACAGCAGCCAAATACTCTAAGCGCAGGTTGGTTGGAGGGAAAAACTGGAGAACCCAGAGAAAAATCCACGAGAACGACGGGAAGAACACGAAAAACTCCGACACATACAGCAGGCGTCAGGGTCGGGATCAAATCCACAACCTCATGTATACCAGGCGAGGGAGTCAACATCTCCTAGTCACCGTGGCGGCCCACAGAACGCGTGTGTCAATCCTAGTTATATATCCCACGCGTGGCTTTTCCGCCCCGATTTCCTGGCAAGATAACTCGAAAAAAAAACTGGCCCTGAAGTAGCTCTCGGCGATATCCTGGCTTCATATCTGGGTTTGGGCCGCCTGCGATTCAAATCAGATTTTTTTTTTATGGTGACCCAACTTCTAGAGAAATAAACCACCTCAAGTTAAACCGAGGGCTGCCGCAGTGTAATGGTTAGCGCGTTCGACTTGTAATGCGGTGGCCGCCGGCGGTTAAAATTAAATCGTGGGGCAAGTTTTGTGCGCCGTGCCGGCCTTCATCGGTGCCCGCTAACAGCACTCGCCCCAACAGTCTATATATGTAAGGATTCTTTGTCTTTGTATGTGGCTGCATGTGTATAGATGCGGCTGTATGAGGCTTGCATGTGGCTGTATGTGTCCATTTGCATCCATACGCATCTGTATTGGTGCCTGTATGTGGCAATGATACAAGGCGTGTCTTGTCCATATGTTTCCACACGTCTACGTGATTTGTTTACCTTTCCTATACTTTGCGCTCCTATCGTGTGTTTGTACCGTTTGTTGCTGCAACGTTCTGACCCGCCCCCTTACTGGACGTCTGTGAAGAAGAGCTTCATAGCTCATCGGATTCCTCCTGCAGATTGAATACAGATGCTGATTCTGTGGCTACATGCGTCTATACGTGGCTGTACGTGTGCCGTGCCAGCCTTCCTTCACAGGCACTCGCCCCAACAGGGAAAGGCTACACGGGGGATCTTTTGTCTTTTGTACGCATGTACGTAGCTGAACTTCTTTCGCACCGTACGTAGCCAACCGTGCTAATGGGAGGTGCGGCTATGTGGGTGGAGGAGGGAGCCGTAGTGTGGCGTTTAGCATGCTGCGCTACGAACCCGGGGACCAGAGTTCGATTCCCGCTCACGGTCAACACCACTGACGGTCCTGGGCCTTCCCTAGGTCAACCCAGCCTCAAATGAGTATCTGGTGCGCCGTGTAAACATCGCCACCGGTGAGACAAAGGCGGCCGGGCGTGGTGCTGGCCACCCCACACCCTCGCACGCCGTGCCGGGCCTTCGCACAAGTGCTACGCGCAAACAGCACTCGCCCCAACAGTCTGTTACAGGCTGTACGGGAGCAACCTTTGTCTTCGTGACGGGGGGGTGGGGGGGGGGTGGGAGACACCTCGCACCTCGCTCTGGAAGGCGCAGAAGAGGTGCGTGAGGAAGGGGTGAGACCAGGCCAAGGAGAGGACGCGCTTCTCCACCATGGTGCACTCCACGTCGTCGTCCATCAGCACCACGGCCTTCTTGAGCGCCTTCACCGCAAAGTACTGCTGGCGGCCCTTCAGCTCTGCCAGCATCACCTGGCATGGAACAAAGGCAGGGGGGGGGGGGGGCACGAGACCGTTGTTCGGGGGAGTGCCGTTTGGCGAGTGGCCATACGTGTGTACGCGCACGGATGTACATACATACATACAAAACAAACATACAAGCTTTTCATATGTCCATACGCACGCGAAGAGAAAGATTCCCCCGTATAGCCTCAACAGACTGTTGGGGCAAGTGCCGTTAGCGAGTAGCACTTTATGAAGGCCGGCACGGCACACGATAGGGAGGGCGAGTGGCCAGCACCACGGCCGGCCGCCTTTGTCTCCCTTAGTGGCGATGTTTGCACACCGCACCAGGTACTCATTTGAGAACCTGTTGCGGCGTGTAGTCGATCTAGGGGACGGCCCACGACCGGTTCAGATAATCGTCACGGGTGTTGGTGACCGTGAGCGGGGATTGAACTCGGGTCGGCGGGTTCGTAGTGCAGTGATGTCCGCTAGCCGCTGCACCACCGCTCCCCAAAAATGGAACGTACAATGTGCAAAATGGCACATAAGCAAGCTTATGCACATTAACAGAGATGCACGCACGCACACACATTCAAGGGTCTAATCAACCCATCATCACCACCACCACGCCGGTGGAATAAATCAGATACCGCCCAGTGAGGCTGTATCGCTCGCTGCAGTTACGTGGCGCGCCGCGGCGCATCGTCATTTGCAGCGATAGGGGCATGGGCCTGGAGCGGCATTGTCGTGACGTGCGAGTGGCGGGGCGAGCAGAGCGAGGCATCAGCGAGTGGAATGGAGCGGCGGTGCGGGGACTGGCGTGGCACGCGAGCGGTGCGGCGCGCAGCATTGGATCGCGAGCGGTGTGGTGTGTGGTGTGTGGAGTCCGGTGCGTGAATCTGCATGGCATGTTAATTGTGTGGCGGGCAGCATTGGGTTTCAACCGGGAAAGCGGAGGGGGAGTGGAGCGGTGGCGTGAAAACGGCGTGGCGAGCGAGCGGTGCGGCCGTGGCGGGCGGCATGGGGTGGCAGGAAGCGAAGGGCGCAGGAGCGGTGCGCGGGTTTCTGCGTGGAGCACGGGGGTGGGTGCAAATAATGAGTACATATAGACGCCACGGGGGTCCACACACCTTGCCGAAGCTGCCCTTGCCCAGGACTTTGAGCATCACAAAGTCGTTGAGGGTGACCCTGCGCAGATCCTTGCGGAGGCTCGCGACGCGGCTGGGCGGCACGGGGGCGCGCGGGTCGGTGTGCGAGTCCCACGCCTTCTCATAGTGCCCGTCTACTAAACACAGGAAATGCACGCACGCATTTAGCAATGGGTTCAACCCGCGGGGGTCTTTTCCCCGTTTCCTCGCTCGCACCGCTCACGTCAGTGCCGTCTATTCAATTCTATTTCATCCGTCCGATGTATTTCCGAGTCGCGCGTCCTTCAGGAACCCAACGGAAGCTCGCGGGGGCACGCGGAGCGAAAGAGAGTCTGGGCGCCGTGCTCGAAAAACTGCGACGACGCCGACGGCAGAGCCGCGACGAGCTGCGCGGTTTTATTTTTGGATGCTCGTCAATCCCCCCCCCGGATTTGCTCAGATTGCTCAGCGTCAGCGGAACACTGCGGTCACGTCAATTAAAAGAGAAAAAAAGGCGCCATGTGCGCGTGATGGATTAACCGTCCGGATTGCAGCGTTCTGACAATTTTCAGGAGAAAAATGACCGAACCGGCAGCAAAGGGCAGCGATACGGAGGATCTTCCTCTGAAAAAACAGCCGGGAGAAATGCATTTCCACGAAATACGCGAATCGATTGTTGGACGGGCAGAACTGGAATGTACAATGTTGTATTTGCCAGTTGATTAAACTATAGAGGGCAATTAATTAGAGTATAGAGGGCAATTGATTTGAGTACAGAGGGCATTGCTTGAATGAAAACTGTAATCAACGGGACTCAATGAACGAGTGAGTGAGCGGGCACAGCAGGGTCAAGCGCTGGCTGGGAAAAGTAATTTGAGAATTTAAGCGCAAAAACACCGAGAAAGTTGCAATCATCTCTTCCCATCTGCCACGACACGCAGATCGGAAAACGCAGCCTCGGAGAAAGGACGCACGGCACCGCAGTTGATTAAAAAAAGCGTGGCGGAATTACACTGAGAATCAGAACGAGGAAAGCGCACGGAATCAGAGGACAAAAGAAAAAACTTTTTTTTAACTAAACTATTTTTAGTTTTACCAGGGAAGGTCCACTTGAGCTGTCAAGCTCTTTTTCGAACGTGACCCCGGCTATCATCACGAACAGCTCAACGAGGTGGCTTCATCACGTGAACATTTATAGCGGCCAAAAAAAACTCTGATCGCATGTCGATTCTAAATGTGGGGGGAGAAAAAAACCGGAGGACCCGGAGAAAAACCCACGCGACCACGGCGAGAGAGAGAGAGTGAGACACGCAAACCTCCTGCACACACAAGCGAGGTAGCCAACCAGAGACGTCGTATAGACTGTCGTTGATCAACGGTTAGACGGGCATGGCCAGGGGGACCAATTGCTGGTGGAGAGAGTGGCCGACGCACGAGACTGGCGAAAGGGAATTGGCAGCCAGAAGCTTTCAGGGCGCCCGCACAGCGACGAGGTGGTCTCACGCGGGCAAGGAGGGAGACGGATCGTGGCATCACGCGACCGCCAGGGACGGTGAACATCAACACGGCAGGGGGGGGGGGTCTCTCTCGTCCGGATGTGGACGGAACCTGACTGACGATAATGATGATAGATGATAATAACGATGCTGCTCATGATGATGATGATGATACTTCTGCTGCTGATACTGATATCCCTCCGACGTGTTAAAATGCTGCTGATCATAATACCCGTTGCTGCTGCTGTTGTTGACAACAATGATATATCTGTTGCTGCTTCTGCTGATGAATGATGATGCTTATGTTGCTGCTGCTGATTATCATAATTAGCATAGTTGGCTACATATGGTGCGCAAGAGCAGTTCAACATACGTACGTAACGACAGAGGTACTCTGCTCAGAGATCCAATGGGAGACTCTGCCCCCCCCACACTCACCCGCACTGAGGCGTTTGGTTTCCGTGCCCTGGTAAATATCCACGGTGGGATCCCGGGCCGTCTTCTCTCTGTCCCTTTGGGATCGGACCTTTGGGAAAGAGCGGAGATTCAGTTTCAAGTTAATCACAACGATAATTCAGATTTATAATGCGCTTTCTTCCATCCTAGGATCCCAATTAACTATATTGAACCGGCTGAGAACTCAAAGAGACGGGAACGAGCCTCAGTTGCCGATAGAGGTGACACTTGCCACATGTCGTGCCAATGGAGTAAGTTGCGGTGTACAATTTGTATCGAATTTTCGTAAATTTTCGAGCCCGACGCCGGCACACAATTGGCCTACTGTCGCGAACGACCTCCAGGGGACCGTGAACGTCCATTCCGAGCGAAGAGCGGTGCCAAGTATCATCACGGGCTACGACACCCGCAGCGTCAACGAAGGCGGCCCCCGTGTGCCGATTCGAAACCGCGAGGCCTCTGCGACGAGAGGCGCTGGGGGCCACGTCACCAACGAGGGCGCGTTAGGGGGAGCTGGCAGTGGGAACAAAAAACTTCCACGTCTTACAAGACGCCTGGCCGTTGTGGAAGGGTACGGCTAATATACCCTCTCCCTCAGAGCGCCCTGTAGCGGGAGGACTTTCCGCCAACGGTGGCGCGAGGGAGAAATTTCAGGGTTGCACCTTTTACATTCGACAACCGCGGAACCCCGCGAGACCTGAGATTTGTCTCAAGCCGTGCAAAAAAATCGCCACGCGTCACCCCGGCGTGTCTCGTTATTCGATTTTGTTCATCCTCGTAGGAGCGACTCAAACAAAGTCGCCCCGATCTCGTAACGTCGCAGCATCTAAGCAGGCTTGAGCCTGGATAATGCTTAGATGGGTGACCACCACCGCACGTAGAATAGGTGCTGTAGGCCGCTGGAGACATACGTTGTCAGCAGAGGGTATTGCAAGGCGAAAAAAAATCTGCATTCTCCTTCGTCTATTGCTCCCCGCCTTCATCAACCGGTACTTACCAGTCTGGCGAAGTATGGTCGAATAGCTGCCACAACACGTACGGTGTGGGGACATTCTAGATTTGAAGCTTTCGTGACTGCAAGGATTCCTATTCTTAGGTTTTGTCGGTAAAGTCACGTAGGTGTGGGGAAAGCCTCATCCAGCAGTGGTTTGACAAAAGGGCCAAAACATGTGGGTACATACATGCGAACATACATAATACTTCATATGTCCATACATACACAAAGACAAAGATTCCCTGTATAGCCTTAACAGACTGTTGGGGCAAGTGCTATTAGCAAGCACCTATGAAGGCCGGCACGGCACACGAGAGAGTGGGTGGCCAGCACCACGCATTTGTCTCCCCAGTGGCGATGTTTACACATCGCACCAGGTACTCATCGAGGCCGAGTCAACCTAGGGAAGGCCCAGGACCGGTTCAGATAATAGTCACCGGGTTCGTAACGCTGCGTGCTAACCACTACACTTCCCGCTCCCCGATACATATTCACAACACGTGGGTCCGCTCACACGTATACACATTTGCATACGCGAACACACACACCAAAATATTTACCGAATGAGCGCTCTCAATCTGAGCCAACGCTTCGGCCATGAGCTTCTGGTTGATGCCACACAGGTTGGCCACCTTCTTCTGACACTTGTGGTGAACATTCATGGAGCACTCTGCGGAGCACAGCGACGCAGCGACGTTTACACAGGGGCGCCGTGGCCACGACGAGGCAACAGAAGACAAAGATACCCCGTGTAGCCTTAACAGACTGTTGGGGCAAGTGCTGTTAGAGAGGGCCTATGAAGGCCGGCACAATACACGAGGGGGTGGGTGGCCAGCGCCACGCCCGGCCGCCTTTTATTTCCCGAGTGGCGATGCTTACACGCCGCAGCAGGAACTCGATTGAGGCTGAGTCGACCTAGGGGAGGCCCAGAACCGGTTCAGATTATGGTTGGACAGGAATCGAACCTGGGTCGCCGGGTTTGTAGCGCAGCGTGCTAACCGCAACATTACCACTGCCCACGACGCGGGCAGCGCGCACACACACACACATCTAAACCAATCCCTCTCCTCCCCACTGATCGTGGCCCCCTCTCGTCAGAACTTATAAGCCAAGCAAAGGGTTGACAGAACCTGACGGTTTTCACGCTTGGATGGCAGATTGCCCGGGATTAACAAGGAGATGTCGTAGGCCCAGGCTGTAAAGTGCCCAGTAGATGGCAGTACAACATCGCTTGCAGTGGCTAGGAGATGTTAACTACCTTGCCTGGTATACAGGAGGTCCTGGGTTCGATTCCGACCCTAACGCCTGTATATGTGGAGTTTGCGTGTCTCTATCTCTCTCTCTCTCCCGGTGGTCGCTGGGATTTTTCTCTTGGTCCTCCGCTTTTTCCCCTCCACATTGAGAAACATGCATTTAAGAGTATTTGGCTGCGATACATGTTTACACGTGATAAGCCACTTCGTTGAGCAATCATTTGTGGCCAGGTCGCTTCTGAAAAAGAGCTATACAGTTTCGATTTAAAGCTTTCGTGACTGCAGGGATTCATAAAACATAATAAAATAATATAATTTTATTATGTTTTATTTTTATTATTTCCCTTCTACGTGACTTTACCGAAAGAACCAAGAAGAACAGCTATACAGCTCAGTGGGCCTTACCTGGTAAAATAAAAACAGATTTGTTTGAAATAGTTTAGGTATTTATAATACGGAACTCCTCTTATCTGCGGTCATATCACGGGCAACCGCGATTATCCGTGGTAGCTGTAGGGTCCACCAAAACTCGGTGGTTCTATTTAGTCTGACTATCCACGGCTATCCACGACTTCACCCACAATGCACAGCAAGAGGTCTCCCTCACAAATCGCCATTATTCCCGCGGATAAGAGCAGTCACCCCCGTGAACAAGAGGAGTGAACTCGTGGATAACGCCACGGGTAATAGGATGCACGATATCCGTCCCCATAGCAAAGCGGATGAGAGGAGTTCTCCTGCGTATCCTTGTCAGTTTACATACGAGTGCAACGATCACCATGAACCTATGATGATGGTGATTCTTGAACAAAATTTTACACTGATGTTTTTTAAAAGTAATTTGTCCAAGCAAACTTTTTGTTTTTTGGAATTTATTATTGCTTACGTGCGTGCACTATTCCCTATTTCTTCTATCACGTAGTTGGTTTTGCTCCAATTTATGTTTGGTCCATTGCTGTGCTTTAGTTTCGTTTGTTCTGCCGGCCTCATTTCGGTGACACAGGGTGCCGCCGCACTTGCAGATGAGACCCCTATCCTGGTATCGAGTTCTCGCCCTGGTTAGACAAAATAAAACTTGAAACGGCAACGAGTTCACGAATTTTTCCGAGATTTGAGAAGTCTGGGTGCTGAAGATTTCCTCCCAGAAGCTGAACATCCCATAAGCAGGACCCTCGTGAACGAATTTTGAGACTCGGTGAGGCTTTTGCCCGAGAGATTAAGGGGCATTACATTGTTGTAGTGTAATGAGAACGAATGTTTAAGGGGCATTTATACATTTAAACAATCATTATTGGAGCGGACCAAGTTGCACAACGATTAGCGCACTGCCGCTATAAAAAGTGACCATCCCGTTCCTGGCTGACATCAGTGGCGAATGATTTTATGAACCAATCGTTCCCCACCCCCACACTGACCAGCGTGGTGAAGTATGGTCAAACAACCTCCATCACTGACACGGCGTGCGATGCGCAATGGTGGGCTGTAAATTCATTAAAATATTTCATTTCATTATTTCACTGGGCTTTAAAAGGTTTCGCATCCTAAGCCATTTCTCGCGAATAATAATAACAACAACAACATATTCACATGGTAATGATGCAATATGAATGCAAGGCTGTCTATATGCATTGACCAAAGTTGCCTGGCTGTAACGCGAGATCATTGTATCCATTCATGTCCTTCCGACTCTGAGTCGCGGAGGCAAGCGCTCCGTATCGATCAACGCAGCGCAAAACGAAAAAGTCACAACGGGGGGAGGGGGGCGGCCGCCGTGAGGGAGCCCTAGCCAGTCCCCGGGTCCCACTTCACGTTCGTCTGCCGGGGTCACGTCAGAGGTCGCAAACGGGTTTGATTCCTTACTCGTACCCGTATTCGGCCGCACCAGGGTCGCAAACGGGTACCCGTACCTGGCCGTACCCGTACCCTACCCGTACCCGGCCGGGTACGGGTAGGGTACGGGTATCGGGTACCTGATTGCGACCTCTGGGATGAAGCCATGTTGCAGGTGCGGGTGGGTTGATTTTAGGAACTTGAATTGTGAGAAGAGACAAGACGTTGGGAAATGAGTGACACACAGTTACTCACCAGTGACTCACGGCCTACCCGTACCCGGCCGCACCAGGGTCGCAAACAGGTACCCGTACCCGTACCCGGCTGGGTACGGGTAGCCGGGTATCAGGTAGGGTACGGGTATTGGGTACCCGGTTGCAACCTCTGGGTCACATCTAGAGGGCACCGAGACCGTGACTCTCTGGGTTCTTGGGTACTTAACACTCCCCCACCCACCCCACCGCTACGCCTTTGCTATAAATAAAATAAAAACGCGGATAATTTATCTCATGGCTCTGGGTTCAATTCCCCCGGGGGAGGAAGAAATTGATCTCATGGCCCTCGCGTGACCAGTTTGACTCTGAGCCCAGGCGACTGAAAGTCATGACTGCACTACGCTCCGATCAGTCTAAAAGTGGTCTGTACAAGCTGACTTGCGCCATGGCTAATTCGTTTTTCGATATCGATTTGTATTTTCGTGATGTTTTCAACTCCTCTCTCTCTCTCACGTGACACAGTCGTTTCTTTTGTTTTTTGCCTTAATATCCAGAAGAGATTTTGTTTGGGTTAGATCGCGTAAATATAAAAGTGTCGTTAAACCCGCCACCGCCAATTGGTAAGGTTTGTCACGTAAACAAAACGTACTAATTAGTTGCTTAGTTCCATACACCGGTTGTGTGTTGAGAGTAAACCCACAACAACATTGACAATTCGGGTACGGTGACGTTTCGCCGGTAATTACAACAACAACCAGCCTCATCAGGCGACAGCCAGAGTCGTTGAGAAATCCTCCTCCTGTATCGGTCTTAAACAGAGCACGGTAAACGTGATGTCATCACTTGGGGGGCAATCAGGTGCGAAAGACTCCGTGGCAATCTTTTATTAAATTTTTGTAACTTTAGCGAACCAGGTCAGTCACTCTTGCATGCGAGAGTGACCGACCTGGCGTGAGCAGGAAATTGCAGGGCCGCCCCTTCACCTCTCTTTACCTACATATCTGGGATGTTGGGGGGGGGTGGGGTGGAAAGGAGGGGGACATCGCTCGCGAGGAATGACTAAATCTTCTTCAGAAGGGAAGGGAGGTCGACACGTGGATGATTTGGGCAAGCACAGAAGGCCCATTTCTCAACACTGCCAGCGGCACGAGAGAGGACTGAACCTTAACACCCTTGCGCGCTTTCACCGTGAGTGCCACCCAGCTACGATGAGACCCCTTTGTCGAGCGAGCGCGCGGACCCCGGGGGACCCCAGAGGCCGTCTGACCTGCGCACTGCAGGCCCTGCCGGACGAGTCCCCACAGCAGCGTCCCGCAGTGGTCGCAGAACGTGGGGCTCATGTAGTTCTTCACATCGAAGCGGTGCGGCATGTCGATCTTGAACCGCTCCTTGTGGAACTGCGGGAGGCCGCGGGGGAAGAATCGGTTACCGCGGACGGAGCTGGTTCTGGGGCACGCCTCGCACGAGCGTAGTTCTGGTGCAAAGCAGTGCAACGCTTTCATCATGGCACTGCTCGGGGCTGAAGGCGAGGGGAAGCTGTCGATACGAGCGCACTGCTACGGATGTAAGCGCACCTGACCCCCCTTGCTCCATACAAGACTTTGTGACACTTGACAACCTGGATTAAGCGGTCGCCTGGATTCCAAACAGGATCTCAGCTGTGCCAGTTCGGTGCTCAGACCTCCGCGGCACCCGGCCACCCAATTTATTTCTCATTCTTAGGATAAAATAGATTTCAAGCATTTTCAATATTTGAACGCAACATTAGAGTGATTTTTTTACTTTAAACGTGTTTATTTCATGATATGTACAATTTTTTTTTTATCAGGTAAGGCCCACTGAGCTATGTAGCTCTTTTTCAGAAGCGACCTGGCCACAAATTATAGCTCAATGAAGTTGCTTATCACGTGGAAAAGTACAGCAGCCAAATACTCTAAACGCATGTTGATTCTAAATGTAGAGGGAAAAACTGGAGGGCCCGTAGAAAAATCCACGAGACCACAGGGAGAACATACAAACTCCACATTTCCAGCAGGCATCAGGGTCGGGATCGAACCCACGACCTCCTGTATACCAGGCGAGGTAGTTAACATCTCGCCGCACACAGAGTCTAAACGTCTATCTGATTTCCTGCTCAAACGAGCATCAAGTTGTTGCGCGTGTCCCGTTCACAGCCATGCAGAGCCAAGGGTTAAAATTCCAAATTCCCATAATGAGGCAAGTCAATCCCAGGAACTACCACTGTTGATTTCCCTCACAAAGTGGTACCTATTTTATGGACCCCCCGTGAGAATGATTGACCGAGTCAACCGCCCAACCAGGATTTTAACTCACGGACCTTCCGACGGCGAGCCGCTCGCCCTACCGCTGAAGACACCTGGCCGGATATTTTTTGTTGTTGCAAAGCTGGTTTCAAATGAGCAACCCGCCAATTTCGATGGCGAGAAATTACCCGAAACAGCGCACCACGATAATCATAGTTGCCGATCGGGCCGAGAACACCATCTTGTCACACCTGGGAGCCCAGGTTTAATTACACAGGTGGCTGAACGCTGGGCTCAAAGCCAAGGATTCTCACGGCAACTGGCGGCCGAGAGCCACGGGAGCTCCCAGCCACCTGGGCCCACCTCTCGAAAAATAACCGGCACTAAAACGAAACGCTCAAGGAGTTCTGAGCAACACGCCTCGCAGCTCGCGCGCAAAACGCCACGCTCATTATCGCGGAGTAAATTGGCGGCAACGGCACACGTAAGGAACAGCGAGCTATTAAAATGAGAGAGACGGGTCCGTCGGAATATGGTCGGTGCGAGCGGGAGGCTGCTACGAACGGCAGGCAAAACCGGCGGTAGCTCACAACCCTTTCTGAACCTGCGGACCGAAACCTCGGAATTGTTCGGCGGACAACCATGCAGTATAAAAATAAAAATACACGATGGTGTTGCGGTGCCGCAAGTTTGGAACCACCGGGGTTCAAGTCAAAACAAAGTGACGACATCCCTTATGAAGGATCGTGTCACGTATACGTGCGCACAAAGGAAAAGCGCGTGCGAACGCGTAACACGTACCAGCGTGTCGCGGCTGTTCTTGGCCGAGCCGGTGCACTTTGCGATGACAAGGTCGATGCACTTTTTGTGAATGACGGCATTGCACTCTGCACACAAAGATAACAAAAACACAACGACAAAAACACAACGAGCGTAACTTTCAAGGGGTGCCAACGTAGTCAAAGTTGAGGGTGAGCTGCCCCTGCCCTAAGAAACGTGGAAATCCCGGCAATGGCTCAAGATCTTCAATAAAGCGGAGGATGTCTCAACACTCACATATTGTGTAAAATATCTGTGGCGATAATAATGACAATGTATTCAAGAATCATCATTTACAGCCCCTTTTCGATTTGGCCACGTGGGTTGCTTGAACATACTTCACCGAGCTGGTCTGTCAGGCTCGCCGCTCACATGAGCCGTGGCTGGGAATCGAACACAGGTTGTATACGTATGTTGAACTTCTTTCGCAACGTACGTAAGCCAACCGTGCAAATCAGAGGAGTGGGGGATGGACAACAAACTTTCCACAAAAAACAGTTTTAAATAAATTAGTTTTCAATATAGATGATTTAAAAGTGCATAATTCCGGTGGCTTCCTAACATCGGAAGGAAGAGCGTTCCAGACGGCCGCAGAAGCACATCTGAAAGCTCGCGATGCAGTGAACGTCTTTGTTCGATGATTAGCCAAAAGCCGTTGCGAACATGACCGGAGTTCATAGTGCAGCGCGCTAGCAATAGCACTGCCGCTCAACTCCTCTTAACAACAACTTAAAGATAGCGACCAATTGTGGATTACAGCTACTTACGTCGACACTGGTAGCCTTGTTTGTTGAGTCCCCTACGCAACACAACAAACAACAACAACAACAAACACAAGAGCTTAATTGTGTAATTTTTTTTTCAAAACTTTCGTGACTGCAGAAATTCATATTCTTTGGTTCTTTCGGTAAAGTCACGGAGAACCAAAGAATACGTCAATTGTGTGTTTCGCGGACCCACATAAGTGGCGTAACGAGGTTGGAATGGTCCCTGGTGATTGAAGAAAAAAAACGTGGTTAGGCGTGGGCGGTGCTCGTCCCTATCACTCATTCATGAGCAATGCATCTCGCAAATCGGTGCTTGCAAACAATATCTTATCCAAGACATTATAAGCTGCAGACACGTGTCATAGATTTCCTGCAACGTTCGTGAAAGAGCTTCACGTGGCTCATCGTATTCGTCTGGTCTAAGCAGAGATTCTGACAATAGATTCCGTCTCTGTTGCTGTTGTACGTGGGTCTGCGACTCTGAGGAACCAATTTGTTGTTCTCACATGCAAGAGTTGCTGCGATTGGTTGGATGAGGTCACATGGGTGTTCGTAACAACACAAAAGCACAAAAATATTGTGAAATGCTCTGGTAGTATCTGCATTGGCGTCCTCTGGTCTAACACTGTTTGAGGCTAGGCTCTAAAGAAAGCCGGCTCTGGTGTGGACCAATCAGTTTCAAAGACAATGCATCATCATGTACAACCAGAGCATGTTTTTGTTGTGTTTGCATGTTCACCACAAGTATCTGTGGTTAAAGCAGACATGACTCCTTGCAAAAGGTTTCAGTTGGGTGTTTTAACATCTTAACACAACTGTGCTATTGCCAGAAAGGGTAAAACCTATTCTTATATGTTGATACTGCCAAGGGAGGTCCCATGACAAACACACACACACATTCCCAAACAACACACACAGATACACGTCACGTCCACGCGTCCAGGAATCCCCACGCCTATCCCTTAGCCGTCACCATTATTCCTTCTCGCTTTATATAGCCCTGGACGTCTGTACGTTACGCACGCACGCGGGAGAATGATGTGCGCGTATGCGCAAATTAGCCTTTTAACATCGATCCAGGGGGTGCGGGGGGTGGGAGTGTACGCACCACACAAAGTCGCGACACACGGAGCAGAACGTCGGCTGCCGGAAGAACGTGGCCACGAACTCGTGGCCCTTGACCTCGTGCACCTTGGGCAGCTTGAAGGCCCCGCGCCTCTTGTTCAGTGTCGCCAACTCGGCCATGGGGGACATCAGGTCTGCGGGAGGAAGGGGGTGGGGGGGGTCAAGGGTTCGTGAACGACACGAGAGAGCGGGATTAGGGGGGGTGGGTGTACGGACGTGCCGCCGTACTTTTGTCCGACTTGATCGGCCGGGTGTTTTGTCGGTCCCACTGGATTGACGGATGAAAGGCCAGGTGCCGTGTCCGTCACTTCTTCCTTCGTGCCGTCGCGAGTACGACAGGTTCGCTCAAACGTCGGCTCGCTGGATGTCGCCGCCGCCGCTGCCTGTACGTACGTTGAACTTCTTTCGCACAACCATGCTAATCGGAGGTGCGCGGGAAGGACGAGTGAGTTTCTAATCGAGATTTAAAAGTGCATAGCTCCAGTGGCTTCCTAATATCCGGAAAGAAGAGCGCTCCAGACGGCCGCATCTGAATGTGCACGATGCGTCGACCACCGTCTTTGTTGGACAGCCAGCCAAGAAGCCGCTGCCGCCGCGAGGCTGACCAAAGTTCGCGTGACGGTTGACGCTCCTCCACGAGATCGCAACGGTACCGCGGTTAATTTGTGGCTAGCACTTGGCGTGTCAGGAGTGCGACCTTTCGAACGCATTCACACGCGCGGCCAGACGCAAAGGTCCTCGTCGACCCTGCGATTCTAATGGCGATGACGACGGGGCCACTTGACAGCGTGCACGTTGGCACGTGCATGTGAATCCCTAACTGGATACAGGGACTATCTCCTCCCTCCCCCACCCCGGGCACTGTGTTAAGTCGTAGGGGTTGTTTGACTCGTAAAGTATACAAGCACTTAAGTGCACGCTTATTGGCAAGTACGTAACTGCACTCGCAAAGAAGCATGCGCATACCAGGCATGTAACAATTCTGCCTGCCCCAGCGTCACGGTGGAAAGATGTTAACTACCTCGCCTGGTAAACAGGAGGTCGTGGGTTCAATCCCGACACCGACGCCTGCTCTATATATTTAGAGTTTGCGTGTTTTCCCCGTGGTCGCATTAATTTTTCTCCGTGTCCTTAAATTTTTCCCTCCAATGTGCATTTAAGGTATTTGGCGGCCTATACATTTCCACGTGATAAGCCACTTCTTTGAGCTATAATTTGTGGCCAGGTCGCTTATTGATAAAGTGATATCTAGATAATTGGGCCTTACCTGGTAAAATAAAAAAAGTGTATAGTTATATAAAAAAAAAATTATGAAATGTCACAATTTGGCATCACGATTCAATTCTGGCAACAGATTTTTTTTCTTCTCTTTGACACAATTGCAATTCAAACCGACAGGTTGTCAGGATATGTCTCAGTAGGTTCGTTCTGTAATGTTGCTCAACATTACAGAACGGTGGCGGGTTTAACGACACATTTTATTGCCGCAATCCAACCCAAATAAACCTGTGTTAGGGATTAAAACGACATCTACCCGAGTCACCAAATAAGACAAACAGGGTTTTCCAGTTCGCCAACAGCGGGTGTGTTCAGAACGGGTTCGGGCAAATAGTTGAACACGTTGCATTATTCATTCAAACTGCATCAGCCACGCCCCGAACTGTAGAGGATTGCTAATGCGGGTTGCCTCTGCGTCTCTTTGCATGTATATAACAACAACAGCCGCCATTCAGCACTAAGTGGCGGTGACATCACCATGGCGCCGACGCCTGTGCCAGGCCAGGTGCACTTTGAGGCCACGTGAAGTGTCAAAGGATTGCCGACAGGCTACGGGACAGACCCAGGTGCCATGGGTTGACTGACTGAGATGACTGGCAGATGTACCAGCTGTGCCCCCTACTATGCAACTTGCTGCATTTTATCTACCCGACACTACTCGTTGGTGTTGTGAGCAGTCACTCCTCTGCCCTCCAACAGCCTCCAACTGGCCAGAAGCATTCTTCACGAGCCTCCTCCATAGAGGCTAATATTGACACCGCTGGTACCAGTCTTTGGCAAGTCCACTCAGCTTCACATCCTCCTGTACCGAATCAGTCCATCTCTTCTCCAGCCCATGTTGTTCCCGTTTAGCCCCCTCTATCCGGCCGAACAAAAGCTGCTTGGGCATGAGGTGGCTGGTCACATGGGCTACATGACTCAGCCAACGCAGCTTTACCTGCCAGAGGAGCTCACAGATCGTAGGCAGGCTAGCCTGAACGTTTCTAACTGGCGCAGATGTTCCATGAGAGGGGTCCACGTTTCAGAAGCATAGAGAAGAAAGGGCATGACTGTGGCCGAGAATATCCGAAGCTTCGTGTGGAGCGACAGAGCAGGTAGCTGCCACGCAAAATGACGCAACCGATGAAAAGATAATGCCGCCCGACTGATTCGGAGTGAGACCTCTGCTGTAAAACCGGAGCAGGTCAGAAGCACACTGCCTCGGTATTGAACACTCTCCACAACTGCTCCATTACCAATGGGGAGTTGAGGGGGTGGAATGTTTAATGGCTCAAAATATCCAGGCAGGTGCTTCGTTTTAGTGCGGCTAATGGTAAGACCCCACCGCTTAGTGGCATACTCCAAGCTCATCAGCAGCACCTTCAACTCCTCCTTTGAGTGAGCAGCAATCACCAGATCATCGGCATACATAAAATGGCGATGTGTTTACACAACGCACCAAGTACTCATGAGGCTGAGTCGATCTAAGGGGAGGCCCAGGACTGGTTCAGATAATCGTCACCGATGTTGGCCGTGAGCGGGAATGGAACTCGTGTCGCCAGGTTTGTAGCGCAGCTACGTACCCAAACCCACCCACCCCCCCACCGGTCTTAGAACCGCGCAACCAACCGCACGGGCCGCCTGCTGTGTCTGCCCGCGTGGCCCCCCCCCCATCCCTCTCCCGTTGTCCGTTTGTCCGTCCGCCGATGGTTTTCAGCGTTAGCGCGACTCAAAATCGCCCCCTCCACCCCCCCCCCCCCGACAGATACCCACACCGCGAGCCCCCAGCCGGCACTCTTGAAGAGCCGCGCCGCCCCGACTCCAGGCACTTTGCTCGTGCAGGTGCACACGCTCGCCGCAATCATGGCGTGCGGCCCCCCCCCCCCCCCCCCTGCACTGAAAGAGCGCTGATTTGAAGGCAATTGGAAATTGATTACAATTAGCGGCGGTGATCCGCATGCGAGCTTGAATGCTCAGGGGCAGGGGGGCGCGGCTGCCATCTCCGACGTGCGCACGCGGCCGCGTAGGTAGCGACGTTCTCGCGGCAACTATTGTGCAGAGTTTCTTCCCCCCTCCCTCTCTACGCGCTGCAGAAGCCCTTGCTGCGTTCGCTCGTCGGTTCGTTTCTCAGTCCGCTTGTCCCGGTGAGAGTCGCGACGTCGGCGTGTTGATTAGTGGCGGTCCAAACCTCCCTTTCCCTGGCGACAGACACCAGCACGACTACACTATACACTACACACTACACTATACACTATACGCATACTCTCGCTCTTCCTTGGGAATTCCCAGGCGTTCCCAGGCTAGATTTTTTACCTACGTGACTTTATCGAAAAAACCTAAGAATATGAATCCTTGCAGTCACGAAAGCTTCAAATCTAGAGTTCCCAGGCTAGCCGAGCGACACAGTCCCGCCAGCGTGTCTTGTGCCGTGCCCCGGGGTGTTCGCCCAGTGCTACGTCACCATTCGTAACATCGAGTTCCAGCCCCTTGCCCGTGAGGTCACTGGGGTCATGGAGCCGGTGCACAATGCTAACGAGCGCCCATCCCTGGGGGGGGGAGGGGTGGTTCCAGTGCCTGGCCTGCGAGAGATCCGAATGAATTGCTCCGTGTCGCCGCAACACTTAGAGCAGCCCAACGTGTCATCGCAGCACTTACAGCGGTCCAAATGAGGGATTGCAATCCGAGGAAAAGATACCGAAAAATAAAATATTTTGCACGAAAGATTTCTGCCCCAACTCGAGCCCGCCGCGAGTTGACCGTGTGAACCAGCGTGACCCCCGCACGGCAGCACGGTAAAGTAACGTAGGGGAAAAATAAATAAATAATGAAATAGTTCTCGACGTTTCGGAGGCAACACAAGTCTCCGTCATCAGGTGGGACCGTCACAGCCAGATTTACTGTAGCAAGTGAGGAAATTCCTCCCCGTAGAGGGTGTTAATTCTAGATTTGAAGTTTTCGTGACTGCAATGATTCATACTCTTAGGTTTTTTCGGTAAAGTCACGTAGGTAAAAAATAAATAAATATATATTTTTTTCAATTGCTGTGACGGTCCTACCTGATGTCAGAGACTTGTGTTGCCTCCGAAACGTCGTGATTAATTTTATTATTTATTTAATTTTCGGTTTAAAGCTTTCGTGACTGCAGGGATTCATCTTCTTGGTTCTTTCGGTAAAGTCACGTAGAATGGAAATAATAAAATAATAAAAATAAAACCTTATTGAATAATTCTCAGTGAGAATTATTTATACGTGACTCGGCGAGAATTATTTCTACGTGACTTTACCGAAAGCACCAAGAGGATGATATTTATTTTCCGCCTACGTAACTTTACCGAAAAAAACCTAAGAGTATGAATCCTTGCAGTCACGAAAGCTTCAAATCTAGAATTAATGGGTAGGGGGGGGGGCCAATCGCCGCCCCGCTCTGGCTCCCCTCCCGCTCGCGCGCCCTGTGGGACGCCGTGACCTAGCCCGAGCGGCGCTATTGCCGTTCCACCCTGCCGAGTCAGTCGAGGGGCCAATGAGAAAAAGCAGAAAAACGCCCAAAGCGCACTCGACGGGGTAACGAGCGCAATCCGTGGCCGGGAGCGGCAAATTCACTCGGCTTAAGAGGGCGGCGTCAGCCGGCACGGCAGAGACATTAACTCCCTCGGGCCTGCTAAGCTGGAGGTCGCTGGGTTCGATTCCGGACCCTGGTGACGCCTGTTGTTTGAGCATATTTGGAGTCTGCGTATTTTCTCCTTCTCTCCCTCTCTCTCCCCGTGGTGGTAGCGTGGATTATTCTCCGGGTTCCTCCGGTTTTGTCGCCCACCCATCCCCACCCCCCCCCCCCTCCACATTTAGAAACAACGCCGCGCTTAAGATTATTTGGACGCTGATATAAATTCCCCACGTGTGATGACATAAGCCGCTTTGACGAGCCATTGTCACGTGTGGCCAGGTTCGAGGGTCGATGGGCACCCAGGTAAATTCCGTGCCATGTTTTCCGAAACGAGCATTGCTAAGTGCTGCCCAAGACCACGGTCCCCGAAATTTGACAAATTGGAAAATAATTACTTCGCAAATTCACTTCATTTGGTGAAAACTCCACAGCCAGGCAGCGAAACGGCGCCTTCATCATCGCCTTCGCGCGAGAAGAGCAGCGCGAACACCCATTTCACTTGATTGACGGGAGTGAGGAGGAGAGAGAGTGCAAGCGAGAGAGCAGCTCCTGCCACTTAAATTTCTCTCTCTCTCTCCGCGGTAATCGTTTCGCCCGAGCAGCAGGTGCGAGCGACTTGACCGCGGGAACACTCGAGCGATGCCAGCGGAGCGACAGCTCGCCGAGAGCACGCGGCCTCCACTTCACAGCAGAGGTCGCAAACGGGTTTGATTCCTTACCCGTACCCGTACCCGTACCCGGCCGCACCAAGGTCGCAAACGGGTACCCGTGCCCGGCCGTACCCGTACCATACCCGTACCCGGCCGGGTACGGGTAGCCGGGTATCGGGTAGGGTACGGGTATCGGGTACCCGGTTGCGACCTCTGCTTCACACGGCCCCCGCCGCCACACGAGAGCGAGCAAGGCGACACGGCGCTCACCCGTCACCGCCGGACTCATGGGGCACTGGAGGAGAACGCGCCCGCAATCTGGCAGCAACGCCGCGCTTCGGCACCTTTTAAGCGCCACACTCGGTCGCGTCCGTCACCGTCTTGACACTCGGTCGACGTGCAACGTTGCGTTGTCGCGATATTTATTGGATGACGCGAGGTGCGTGCGCACGTGTGTGTGTGTGTGTTCGCCGGTTAGAAACATTTAGGCTGTCCTGCCTACGATCCATCCTGGGTTTCACCAGGCTGGATTGTGTGAGGAGCTCACAAATACTTGAAAGATCTGGGCAAAATCCCATCGGTGAGCTCCTCCGGCAGGCAAGGCTGCGTTGGCTGGGTCATGTAGCCCGCATGCCCAGCCACCGCATGCCTAAACAGCTTTAGTTCGGCCGGATCGAGGGGGCTAAACGGGCGTGGCATGGGCTAGAGAAGAGATGGAGTGATTTGGTACAGGAGGACGTGGAGCTGAGTGGACTTGCCGATGACTGGTACCAGCGGTGTCAAGATCGGCCTCTGTGGAGGAGGCTCGTGAAGGACGCTACTGGGCAGTTGGAGGCAGTCGCCCTCCAACAACAACGGACGGCGGAGGAGCGACGCTCACAACAACGAGCGGAGCGCCGGGTGGATAAAGCACAGCAAGTTGGCACAGTAGGGGGCACAGGTGGTGCATCAGCCAGTCATCTCGGTCATCTCGGTCAGTCGACCCGTGGCACCCGGGTCTGCCCCGTGACCTCCTTCCAGCGGGCGTTCGACACTTCACGTGGCCTCAAGGTGCACGTGGCCTGGCACGAGCGTCGTGGTGACGTCACCACCACTTAGTGGCAAATGGCGGTTGTTTTTGTGTTAGGTGCTCGCTAACAGCACTTGCCGCAACAGTCTGTTCAGGCTGTGTGTTACCGTGGAGGCAAGCGCCATCCAACAACAGCGGAGGGCAGAGGAGCGACGCTCACAACAACGAGCGGAGCGTCGGGCGGCTAAAACACAGCAAGTTAGCATAGTAGAGGGCACAGGCGATGCATTTACCAGCCATCCCACGTCAGTCAACCCATGACCTCCTGTCAGTGAGCCTTCGACACTTCACGTAGCATGAAAGGGCACATGGCCTGGCACAAGTGCCGTGGTGAGGCCACCGCTACTTAATGGAGAATGGCGGTTGTTGTTAATGTGCGCTTGCCTGCCAAAGGGTATTTCGAAGTTCAATTTGGATCTTGGTAATGGACAGGTTCCGCACTCTCGGCTCAAGGGAACATTGATCCCAAGCAGAGGCTGCCAAAGCCGTTCACAAGCAAGGTCCATTGATGGTCTCCATACTGCTGCTGCAGCTGCTGCAGCGTGCGCGTGGCTTGAAGCGGTCGTATGTGTGTATGTTGAACTTCCTTCGCGCCGCACGTAGCCATGCGTGCCAATGTCATCTGCCTTTGAAAAAAAAGATCTTCTTAAGCTCACTGGCCTTTACTCGGGAATCAAACTTCAGATTCTTCACTTATTTCTTCCGATATTAGCAAGCCGCTAGAGCTACGCACTTTTAAATCTAGATTGAAAACTCAGCTCTTTAGAAATGCTCGTTGTGTTTAGCTTGTTGTCCTTCCCCGATCGCACACACCTCCGATTAGCGCGGTTGGCTACGTACGGTGCAAAAGAAGTTCAACGTACGTACGTACACACACACATTGTGGTAGAAATGGTTTAGAGGCTCGTAAACACGTTCGGCTCACCTGCTTCTTCCACAAAGTACTTGACGACGAGGTAGATCCTGCCCTGTGGCTTGAGGTCCAGCTGCGGGAAATAAAAAAAAAGGCACGCTTAGCATAGCCGGGCGGCCGCGGCAGCGGCGGTTACACTGCACGTGGCCTGTAACCCGGCACACAGGAGACGTTTGCGCCACACACATGGCATGGTTTTTCTACCCGTCCCGGATGACTTCTGCTTGTCCACAAAGAGGGCTGGTGGATAACAGGATGAATTCAGTGCTTGTGGAAGACTACTTTCGGGGTGACTCATCTTATCTACAAATAAACAAGTTTGGTTTTTTTCTTCCTAATTTTCTCCCGAATGCACAATCGCTAGCGCGCCACGAGACGAAAAATCCAGTCGCAATCTCACAAAAGCGGTGGATATCACCGAGCTACCTCCAAGCATTCTCCAAAGTCAGTACAGGAGCGGAGCTCTCGCGCCCACACTGCCACGTGACGGTACTGTTCGACGCACAACAGTCCAACCGAAACAGTTCTCAGCGCGAGCATTCGGCTAAATGAAGCTCAAATTTGATGCGGTGTTTTTTTTGGTGCAATAATTAATATGACTCTAAGCACCATTGAACTGGCTTGGCACTTGAGAGCCCGGATTAAATCACGGGCTGTGGCTGAAATCCAGATTAGAACCCAGAACGCTCAGCGGTGCCACGGCTCAGGGCTCCGACCTTCGAGCCGTCCGGTCAACCTCACAAATAAACGAGGCGAATGGGGGGTGTGGGGGGGGAGCCCTTACTCACAGATCCTAGAGGATCATTTCGCGAGCCGCGAGCGGCGGCGGGCAACACGAGACGCGGCTCGCGAGGAGACGTCGCGACAGAGCGCCGCCCCACGTTCGCCGCCCCATCGCACCGAAGCCTTACCCAGAATTCCGTGCGGCCGCTGCCCTTCTTGCACTTCTCGGCGAGCGAGGCGACGCCCAGGGTGGTGTCAGAGAGGGCCCTCTCAGGCGTCACCATGAGCACAAACTGCATCACGCGCCCGTCGTAGATGTGGGCGTCGAAGCTACTGTTCCATTCGGGGTGCATCGTGGGTTTCTTCTGCACCAGAGTCTTCCCGCGATCTGCCATGGAGGGGGGGGGGGGGCGGCGAGAAATATACGAAGGGGGAAAAATTAATTTCCCATGCGCGTGCGGGCCTGCCCGTTTGTTGTTGTTGTTGTGGTTGTTGTGGTTGTTGTGGTTGTTGTGGTTGTAGTTGTTGCAGTTGTTGCTGTTGTCCCGCGACGCTTTTCGACGTGCGTTCGAAATCCGGTGTGTCAAGATTAGAGAGAAAAACTAATTTTGTTCCGGGCCGTGTGACAAGATGTAAGTACGTACGTACGTTGAACTTCTTTCGCACCGTACGTAGCCACCCGTGGCTAACCGGAGGTGCGGGCAAAGAGATGGCGTCGCACGTGGATGACGCAGGATGGCGTCGCACGCAATGTGTCACCATCTTTGTGAGCAAGGCTCGACGCTTTAAGCGTCGGTTCTTTAAAGTTTTGGGCGACCCTTTGACCAAATCGGCCAGGTTTTTTGTTTTAACAAAGGGCAGCGCCCCGAATAGCCACGCAACAGACGGACGGACGGTCGGTCGGGATATCGCGCGAGTGCACGTTACCGTTTTTCGACCGTAGTTGGAGGGCAATGAAAACTTTTTAAAAACGAAAATCCCAACGGACGAACTGGAGAATTCGTGTTCGGGTGGCTTGACGGCCCAATTCGTTTTCAGACAGGAAAGCCATTCGCAATAACA
Organism: Lampetra fluviatilis; assembly: GCF_964198595.1. NCBI lineage: Eukaryota > Metazoa > Chordata > Hyperoartia > Petromyzontiformes > Petromyzontidae > Lampetra > Lampetra fluviatilis. Next base: position 2,862,170 of record NC_136318.1, on the reverse strand, counting down.
ACAAATACATTTGCATTATTATTATTTACATGTCATTAATGTCATGAAGTGCATCTCAAAAGTCTGCAGAAGAATGTGACGCAGTTTCTTTCGCACGGAAGCGCTGGGGTGGAGGCAGCCGGAGCCGGCGCCACCAAATAAAACATTGCCCAAGCTCTGTGGCCCGACACTGGGACGCTTGGCCAACTCCATCGCGACTCCACGCGGCGTCGCCATTTTTCAAACACGACTCCTTCACCATAGAATGGAGAATGAAGGAGGAGTGCATTGCGAATTGACTCACTGGTGGGCGTAAGTCAACTTGTCGTGTCGCACGTGACTCGGTTCTACCTTGTACCGTCATGCGGTTTTGCTCCTTATAATGGTAATTGTTTTGTCTCCAATGCAGTGCAAGCATGGCGGCTTTGAGTCATCGTGGATTTTTTTTATTTGTTGTAAGTAATGAGTTAATTGAAGGAATGAATGCTTTCCTTCAGCTGCCAGCACCACGACTCGACTACTTGGATGCAAAACGAAGGCACGAAGAGAGCCTGGCCAAACAACCCAAGCCAGGACATCCTAACACATTCCTGATCATGATCATCAGTGTACCGTTCAACACTATAAATACGTGGATCATCAATACACATACATTCTATTTCATCCGTCAGACAAGTTCGATCCACTGCTGGATGAAGGCCTGTCCAAGCCGTTGCCATCTACCCAGGGGCCTGTGAAGCTACAATGCATCTATAGCTTCTGCAATAAAGCTGATATTATCGCACAATCTCTGTGGTGAATATTCTCATGAACATGCTTCCTCCTTTACACTCTTACAGACGACACTATTTTTAATTTACCAAGTAAGGCGCAACCGAGCTATGTAGCGCTATTTCAGAAGCCACCTGGCTATCGCAAGTGATAGATCAGCGAAGCGGCTTATCATGTGGAAATGTATTGCAGCCAAATAATCTAAACGCACGTTGATTCTCAATGTCGAGTGAAAAACCAGAGGACCCGGAGAAAATGTACGCGACCACCGGGTGAATATGCAAACTACATCAAGCCAAAGGGTTTGGATCGAACCCACGACCTCCTGTATACCAGGCGAGGTAGTTAACATCTCCTAGCCACCGTGATGCCTAAGATCTTGTCGGACCTGGGAAGCTAATCCGGCTGGAGCCTGGTTAGTTTCTCAGACAAGACGCTTCCTGTGAATAGTGAATGCTGTGGACTTGGGCCGAGGTCGCCAGAAGTTGGCAGCAATGCGACACATGCTTGGCGTTTTTCATTTACGAGTCACGGTTGCTTCTGGGAACACGGCAGGCCCAAAATATAATTGGGAGAAGAAAAGCATGTTGATTCATTAATAGGACTCGCTGAGGGTGGGGGAATGTGTTGGCCGGGCTGCGGCGGGCGGCGAGATGACAACACGCACGCACTTTGCACGGCACGCAAAGAGCATCGTCTTACTCGGCCCGCATTTGTTTGAGCGAGGAAGGTCGTGGCAGCAGCGCGGGAGGGCGCCCCCCCCCCCCCCCCCGTCGCTTGAAACCTCGTTGACTAAGCACCCAGCCCACCCCCGAAGTGTCGGTGGGGAGGGGGGCAGCGATCATCCCGCGACCACCCAAAGCGTGCGCTCGCCGCCCCTCTTGTTGCGCGCGATCCGACAAAGCGTCGGTGCGTCACGCGATGATCAAGCGTGCCCAACGGGCGGTTCAGTCGGCCCACCCCACATCTGGTGGCTCGAGTCACTGGGACCCCCCCCCCACACCTCGTGCGCCCCGCCACCCCGCGTGAGTAAGAATCGTAAATTTGAAACAAAAGACGACGAATGTCAACGAACGGACGGCAGCAGATAATGCCGCGTTCTCACGAGCGCTACGGCGCACCAACCGGGCTGGCAGGCGGCTCTGGTCCGAGGTACATAAAAAGCCTCCCAACCGGGGTCAGCCTGGCACCACGTTAACCCCTTTCCCGCCGACACATCCGAGCCGTGCCCGGCGTGGTGGGGGGTGGAGAGGGCGCTCCTTCGTGGTGTGTGGGTGGTTTTCCACCGACTATTTGCCAAGCTGAGCCAGGGGCAACCCGTGCGACGACGGCCTCACGAGCAATCGGCATCAAGCAGGGGCCAGGGTCCGAGTCAATCCACGCCGTTTCGACTTGATGTGTGTGAGGGGTGCGATGCCGGCAGCACGGCTCGGTTTCTGCAGTGGAAAAAACCCAAGCTGGTGCTGCCCTCCCAGGCTTGCGCCGGACCGGCTCGGCACAGCACCCGGCGCGCGGTTCGGCGTGCATGGTGGGAAAAGTGGTAAGTAAAAAAAAGAAAGAGGTTGCCTGGTGTTAGGCGCACTCTCATTTTTATATCAGACGCTTGCACGCTTTCACCCAGGCTAGCCTCGGAAGCAGTAGTGACGCCAATGAGTTGACGTGGGCCGGAGTGAGCCACACTGTATCCTGGGTCCGGTAGTGGGCTGCTGTCCCTGTGCTACCGGGCCCACTTGCCAATTTGCCATGGAACTGTCGCGCAAGAGTCTTGCTTTCCGCCTGCTCGAGTAATACGGCAAAACCGAATGACCAGGCATGTTTAAAGAAGCAAAAACTAAAAAATAAATCATGAAATAAGTGCGTTAAGGTTGTCTGGACTAGTATGTACTCACTGCCCTCTACATTTCAGATCCTAAACACACGGTCAGACGTGTCTATGAAGGTTAATACCAGCCGGGTACACATTATTTTCCGTTTGCACACCGACAGCCCAATGCGAAAGTCATTTGCGGAAAAAGGGACCCACTTAAAATTCTGATTTTGTCGGTGCCGACGGCTGTCGAGACTAGCGATTGCCGTAACGCAGTCACTCTTCTCACTCTAAAACATCCACCTTCCTGACGCGAACAGTCTCCACGGTCGCGTGGCCCCGCAAGGAGTGGCTCGTTTAACGTGGAACGAATTCACTGGGGAAAACTACAGGCGTTGTCACGTGACCAAGGCAAGCCTCGCTTAGCTCGCCCAGCAAAACAAAAAACCAGAGGGTCGGTGCACTTACATTCAGAAATGACTCCCTAACATCGCAAGGCACATGTGGGAGCTCTCAAGCCGAGAAGGCACTGCCCGAAATCTGAAAACGTAATGCATTTGGTCTAGGTCAAGAGGTCACCATGTCCAGTGCCACCAAACAGCACAACCATTGCTTGCTCCCTTCCGCTCCATGCCGCACTTGTAGCAAAGGCGACACTCGATTTCGGAGGGCCTCTTACAGCCTCGTGTCATTCCCACCGTAAAGTCGTACGGTGAATTATCCAAATCTGTGGAATTGCAAGGCCAACTGAAAGCTAAAGAGGAATCCTTTATCTGGAAGCTGGGGAACTTGTACAAAAAAATTATCTTTTGGCCTGCACTATTTTTTTCTGTTAAGAGGTTTAACCCCACCCCACCCCCCTACCGCAAACAGCCCCAGTTGGAGAGTCCTATAAAAATAAAATACTACTCGAGGGGTCCAGCCTCGAAAAAAAAACCCACGTGGCACTGAGCTCAGATGGCGGAGGGACCACGTGTGGTAGTGGTGGGGCCTCTCCTGCCCCTCCCCCGCCCCCCCCCTGCCCCCTGGGGGTAAGAACCCCCCAAAAGTGTGAATAACTAATGTTGCATGTGGGTTTTTTTTTTTCCGGGCCCGCACCGTTTCTCCGTTCTCGATTGGTCTTTCCTCATCTCGACAAGATGATTCGAAAGCCGGAGAACTGTCAAGTGCGCACGCGCGCACGCACACACACACGCACGCACGCACACACGCACCTGTGTCCAATGACTCCTTGATGTTGACCGAGCAGAAAGGTTGTCCTCCATCCTCTTGGCTGGCAGTGCCCAGGTCGTACTTGGACAGGGTTATCCTCAGGAAGGGCGCCATGGCCTCCACTCGCGACCGATTGCCTGTCTCTGCAAGAGACGAGAACGACGCGGGACACAGGGCCGTCGCGTTACCAACCAAAGATCCTCCAAGCCTCAACTGGCCGCACGCTCGCGGCTCCCGCCGTCGATCCACGGCCTGCCACTCCACGCGGTGCGGGTCGTGGCGGTTATTTTACCGCACGGGGCAGTCCTCGACGGAAGGACACATCTTCTTGGTTCTTTCGGTAAAGTCACGCAGAAGGGAAGTAATAAAATAATAAAAATAAAACATAATAAAACAATTCTCACGACGTTTCGGCCACAACGCAAGCAGCCGTCCTCAGGTGAAAACCAGGTCTGTCGAGGCGACAGCGTCTGAATGAAACAGCACACGTGCTTGGAGCATATATATAAGGACACACTTCGTTCCCGAGGCCCCAGTCGTAAGTCGGAACACAACGATGCACCGGATTTAAATGCCCGTACGGGGCAGTGCTACGAAGTTTGTAATTGTTCAAAAAAAAGGGCAGCTTTGTCAAACTGATAAATTCTAAGAAATATGATACATTTGCATGTAATGCAAAAATACATTTACATGATATGCAAATGTACTCTACCCCTTTGCAAAACATTCAAGAAACATCTCAAGGCCCTCTTTATCTGCGTTGGGTCAGGGCTTTCCGAGCAGCCCTGAGCTTGGCTCCGCGCCTCCGAGTTGTTGCCTTGTCTGCAAAATTTGGCGCGTTATAAATGCCATAATTATTATAATTAATACTATGATACCCAGGACCGGTTCAGATGTCAATCACCACTCGTGTTATCGGCGGGGAACCAAACTTGACAGCGCCAGTGAGCTAATTTTTTTTCATTTTTTACCATGCAAGACCCCACTGAGCTGTATAGCCTTTTATTCATAAGCGACCTGGCGGCCGAACATGATAGCCCAACGAAGTGGCTCATCATCGTCTCGTCGAAATTTCTAGCAGCAGACAAATATGCACGTCGATTCTAAATGTGGCTGGAAAAACCGGAGGACCCGGAGAAAAATCCACGCATCCACGAGATGAAAGACACCGCAAACTCCAAATATACAGCAGGCGTCAAGGGTGTCGGGGATCAGACCCCACGACCGCCTGCATACCAGGCGATGCAGTTAACATCTCATAGCCACCCCGTTCACCTCCTTCCGGACGCCAGCGTCGCAAACAGAAGGCGCTTCGCAGCGGCGGCGATGGCTTCGGGACACCACATATTTGCCCAAACCTTACTGCGGTAATGGCAGGGTACTGGCTGGCAAATTGTGCATCAGGGACAAGCGGTAAATGGGACTCGCCCCCCCCCAACACCCTCATCCTCCCGCCGCTCCAAATATTACTTCACCATCATCATCTTTACCCCGCTGCGTGTTTATTTTTCATTTTGGCTCTTTTCACTTTTATCACCCCCCCCCCCCGTCCCCCCCAACCCCTTACTTACTTTCGTCCCATTTTCTTTGGTACTACACCTCCACGGTAAATGGCGGGTCAAATTGGCCGCACGCATCTCGCTACGCTGAGAGTGCGGTTGCCATGGCTATTGGCAATTGTATGGAAGTGCTCGGACGCAACCGTTGCCGAGCCCGCCCCCACCCTCACACCTCCAGCAGGGTCAGCTATGGAAACACCATGGTCAGCCAGCTGTGTGCGTCTGTCGTCCGTCCGTACGTACGTACGTCACACCCACCCATCCATTCATCCACCCAACCGCCGCCCACCGCGCCCAGTCCATGGCTACGTACGGTGCAAGATAAGCTCAACGTGCAAAAAAATACAAAAACAAAAATCTCCCCCGTGTAGCCTTAGCAGACTGTCGGGGCAAGTGCTGTTAGCGAGCAGCACCTATGAAGGCCGGCACGGAACACGAGGGGGTGGGTGGCCAGCACCACGCGCGGACCACAACTATCACCACCACCAACATTACCACCAAAGACAAAGATCCCCCGTATAGCCTTAACAGACTGTCGGGGCAAGTGCTGTTAGCAAGCACCTATGAAGGGCAACACAGCACATGAGGGGGTGGTTGGCCATCACCAGCCTCTTTTGTCTCCCCATGATCAATTTCTGAGAACTGCTGCCGAGAGTGGACGCAATCCGAGTGAATCGGTTTAAGGATTAAAAAAAAGTTCATTTTTGATTTTCGCCCCAGACATTTTCAATTTGCACTCCTGGTGCCAAATCGAAAAGTTAAGTAATAATCCATCGAGGCTTTCGCAGCGACCAGTAGTTCCGTCAAGACGACTTGACGGAACTACTTCCACAAGTGCGCAAACGATTTTGCTTTGGCGGAAACACGAGCGCATCTCAGAACCCTCACGCGCTTGCGTGGAAACTACAAACGTAGTTTTGCAGGAGGTTAAAGGTTGCAAACCGTTGCACAACTGTGCCGCTTAAAGTACCAGTCACACGGCAAGGCCCACGAAACCAAATGACCTTTTGGACCAGAATTCTTTGCCAGCTGATGCACGCGACTCTGAATAAATATGCAAATTACGCTCCCATTGCACTCAATGACGTAATTACTTCGAGCTATCGCAAATGTCATCGCTGTATTATAAACGCAACACCCTACAACCGTAGAGATAATGCGGTTTGAAGTCTGAATGCAGCACTAACTTTTTTTGCATGACAGCCCTTTTGTTAATCCATTTCTGGATCAAGGTCTCGCCACGCCAGTCATTTGACTCATCATACTTCACCACGCTGGTCAGTGTGTTCGTGAAGGAGGGGGTGGGTTGGTTGTGGTTGGGTGGGTTTGGTGGGTGGGTGGGTTCCCAGGAGAAGTTTCAGATACCCGCTCGCGTCAGCCACGGCCTGGAATCGAACTCGCTGGGTTCGTATCGAAGCATGCCAACTGCTGCGCACAAAAAGCCAAAATCAACCGCCGTTATACCGAAACGGAGGCTTCAATATTCACGGTTGGGCAACATTTTTCCCCATTATCTTCAGCGGCCGCAGCTGACGGGGACTTCCGTAATTTGAGCAGCAACCGCGGGGCAACCACCAACGCAGGGAAGAGGAAACGAACCTCCCCGGGGTCCCCGTCGCGTTCCCGTTTCGACTCTCCGCCACAAAATTTACCAATGCCCAACAATGGGCGGCTATTGTCGCCCCGAAGCGTAATTAACGGCGACCTCGTGGGTAGCTTGGCAACGCACGTCTTGCACACGCGCACGCACGTACAAACAAAGCATACTCGCCCAAACTCACCTCCCCGAGTTAATCTAGGCAGCCTCAGGCTTCCATGGAAATGACATTATTCTCCTCTGGCTCGCAGTCACAATGAACATTATTATTATTATTATTTTTTTTACCACTGACATTTAATTTCCCGATATCAAAAATTAAACAACGGCCAAAGGCTATCGGCCCGCAAATGTATTCTACCGCTGATACAAGCACACGGTGGGTCTTCGGCGTGCGGGGGACAATCAAACTTGGAAGGGTCGTGATGCCGTGACAACGGACCGACCTTAATTGCAATGTCTATCAGCATGAAAACACTCTGGAGGATTAATTGCGTCGATATCGGAGCGCCACAGGACCACCGGAGCATTCCCTAAATGGCGTGCGAAGCGCATCCGCCGCCCATCCACACACAATTTTGGCGGACCGCTTTTACTACGGCGTTTAAAAAATTTTCACTCAAATGTCACCGGCGCATCGAGGTGGGGGGGGGGGGCCTTTTGGTGGCGAGCTATCAAAAGAGCGGATTGGCGGCGCTGCGGTCGGCACTCCGCTGCGGTATGTACGGATCCCCCAAATCGCAGCGCACGCACCACTCTCGTGTGAAGCTTGTGTTGCGAATGATGGGACCAACCCCGATTGAAAAGTGGAAAAAATTGATCAGAGGAGTTGTTAACAAAAAAAAGACACACTTGGAATACGCAAAATCCGCAGCAAAAAATTCACTCGTTGCAAGCATAACAGACGCGCTTTGCCCCGACAGCTTCCGCGCCCGCTAAATATTTTAATTCCGAGACAACACATGCTTGGATAGCGTCAATGCACGCAATCCATACGTGTGCGTCATTTTTGTTTCGAACCTGCTTTGCCTTGCGCGTCAGCTGGTGCAGTGCGCAAGCCTGAACTCCATGGCAAAAACACGAAACATTATTCTTCGCCAATTTTTCCTGTTCCAAATTGCCTGTATAACGTTCTGGCAGCGCTCACTAGAGTAACGGTACAGCAGTAGCTTACAGGGAAAGGAGTAAAAAAAACACTACACCTGGCTAAGAAAATCGAACAAAAGCAAAAAAAAACTGCGCACAAAAAAACATGGACGCAGCTACACGCTCGGCATCACGGCCCAGTGGTTGACTTCTTCTCAGTGCAACTCAACTCCTGAGGGCCTACTGGCTCACAACTCGGTGTAACTATTTACAGCTTTTGGTCGATCCAGTGCTGGATCAAGGCCCCCGTGCACGCCACGTCAGTCGCAGGGATTGTTCCACCACACCTCATAACGCCGTTCCGTTACACAGGTCCGTGAACCGCCGTTGGGGATACCGACGACCCGCCACTCACGTTGGCTACGGGCCCAGGAATCGAACCCAGGTATCGTTAGCGTTTAACGGCGCGAGGCGCTAACAGGCTGCGTCACCCAGCAATGAATAATGCACGATATTCTACAGTGATTTTTAACTAATGGCATTATTAAATCCGCATGATTGAGTCAACCAACACTGCGGGAAAGGTTAATTACCATCACCGCTCTCTTTGTGCTGTGAATATGGGCGAGTGCGATATTAATAATAATAACAACGCAGGCTCACAAATGTGAATCCCCAACCCACCCCCTGTTCATGCTCCGAGTATCCCGGCAGCCTTAGTTAGCCATCCGACGGTTGCAAGATCACAGTCGCGTGGTGGACGTTAAACTTCTGCCGAGAGAAGAGAAAAAGGGCAGGCGGGGATGGCGGGAAACAATAAAGCATCAATAGGAAAAATCAGGGTCACGTGAGAATTACGATAGCGCTTTCCCGCACGTGCCTGTCCAAGGAAGCGATGCATTCGCGATGATAATAATAAAGGCGGTGCCAGGCAGCGGTGCGCCCATAGGCCGCGAAGGGACTAGGGGGCTGGCCTAGCGGCTCTGCCCGCGAGGACACACCTCGGCAGGCAGGGCTGGGATGCTGAAGGGGGCGGGGGGGGAGACTTTTTAGCACTGGTTTGTGTCTCAAGGTTTTTGGGTAAAGCCTTTGGTCAAAGTTGATAGATTTTTTTTTATCGCAAACAAAAAAAAATCTAAACACGCATCAATAGCACTGTGACCTTACGAGGAAATGTACAGAAGAGGCAACGTTTGGGGCGATGGTCCTCCTTCATGGCACAAGAGTGAAATTTTCCATAGGGTGAGTCCCTGATTTAGCGTTTTACTCTAACTGCAATGGCTAACGGCCAGATGGACGGCCACACAGAACGGATGAAACATCAACAGGCCGATGCTCACATCTCCTTCATGAATGGAAAATTACAGACAGGCCACAGTAGTACGACTGTGGCCAAGCAACCAAAACCATGGACCGTATAAGTAAACCCATAGAGACCCATAGAGATACAAAGAGGCCCACAGAGATCGAGACCCACTCGAAGTCACTCGCTCTGTTTAGGCATTCTTTTCAAGACTCGCCTGTTTTCGCCTGCAGGCCTACACTTCCCGTGGAAGACCAGTGGCCTTGTAAAAAGGTCAATTATTGTAATTATAATTACAGCCGTCCAAAACCAGGTACGTGCCACTTTTTCGCATTCATCCATTTGAACGCTAATTTACACTTCCATCGGACGGCCAATTAAAATGTTGGTCACTTAAGTGCCGCAAAGTGCGTTTTGTGTTTACCCATTAATGAGAGGTAAAACGCAGCAGCAGCAGCACCACTCAACCGAGCCACTGCATCTCAATTTGCTTGCAAATTAAAATGTACTCTGAAAACACGGAGCCCCTGGCAACCGGGCAAAACAATTCTGTCGTCAAAATTCGGTGCACGCTGGCGGCTTGCGCCTGCGGACGCTGGGCCCGGCCGGCTAAGCAGGCCCCGGTTGACGCAGCTATCGGCTGCTGTTACAAAGCGGCGCAAATTCACCGGAAAAATCCATAGGGCAGGGGGGAGCTCAGGTGCCAGGTTATGAAGAGTGGGAGAGGGTAAATTGAAAGGGGGGGGGTAGGATGCAGGTACCAGGGCCACACACCAACAACAGTTGCCACTCGCCACGAAGTGACAGGTGACAGTCACCACAGCACCTGTTCCAGGCAAGGTGCGCTTTGAGGCAACGTGAAGTGCCGAAGGCTCGCTCACAGGAGGTCACGGGACAGACCCAGCGTGCCATGGGTTGACCGTCTGAGGTGACTGGCGGATACACCGTCTGTGCCCCCTACCGTTTTTTTATATTTTATTGATATTATTTTTCTATCTACGTGGCTTTACCAAAAGACCCAAAGAATATAAAACACAAAAGTCAGTTTGAAAGAAATTCGTTTTCAGTGGCTTCCTGATGGCTGATAAGAGTAAATTATTTGATATCCCACTCATTCAACATAGTTAAAAAAACAAATCGCAAAATTCACCGGTATTGGCCACAAGGAAATCATAACCACGAAAGTAACACCACCTTAGGTAGTACTGACGAGTGAAATGTCTGGTCTGGGTCAATGTTTACACATCGCACCAGGTACTCATTTGAGGCCGAGTCGGGCTAGGGGAGGCCCATGACCGGTTCAGATATTCGTCATCGGCGTTGGCCGTGAGCGGGGACAAACTTGGGTCGCCGGGTTCGTAGCGCAGCGCTAACCCCCGCGCACTACCACTTCTCACTTGGCCATGGCAAATCGCTGCAGCGGGCATCCAAGGCAAGGTGCAGGAGTGAAAAACGGGCGCAAGGAAGAGACCCGTACAAGGTCACTCTCTGTCACACGCGTCTGGCGACCCTCGGGGTTGACAATTGTGCGCTCCCGCTTGTACACGTGCGTGCGTACACGTGCGTGCGTACACGTGCATGCGTACATGTGCGTGCGCGTGCGTGCGAGGCGGTGACTAATACCGCCCCCACCACGAGCGGCGGCGGGGCGGGGGCCGAGCGACTTGTGCAGCAAAGCAAAACGACAAATTTCATCCTCCCGTCGCTTCGTGCGCATTAACGGGGACACTCACCCCGTGACCACGTGACTCCTCTACCCCTCTTGATGCACACAAGGGGGGTGCGTTCCGTTCCCCACCGGGGAGGGAGGCGGGGGGGGGGACCTTTGTCTGGGTAAAACGCTCACGACAACGGCGTGCGAAGGCACACGTACGCGTACGCGCACGAACGGCGCGCATGTTTTTGCTTCGGTCAAATCCACCGCCCGGATCGGGGCCCTCCGTCGCGCCGATCTGTACTTCACCGCGTTCGGTCGGCGGCGGGTTTTGTTTTGGCCGAAGACGGAGGGAGCGTGGAAAGCGTGGAAAGCGTGGAAGTCCAGGGCGCTCTACGCATGCGCTGCCCGAGGCGCAACCCCGCTTAGCTTCCGAGATAGGCCGCATGTAGTCCGGGTGACTTGGTCAAAGGTCTCCGTGTGGATAACCGTGGGGGGAAAAACATGTATTTTTTTTGTTACAGTTATTTATCATTCCACGTGCTTTGCCACGCTGGTCACCGAACACCGGTGTCTGCGATGGCCAAGGCGCGCGGCATTACTAAGGGGGTGTTGTGGATACACGGTTGACTCCTGCCAAAACTGCAAAAAAACACGGGTGACGATTACGCCAGGGTCCGCCGTCAATGTTATTACAGTAATTTACTTGTTTACCCAGCAAAGCCTCAGCCAAGCCTCTTTCGTCACAGTCCCGCTCAGGATATCTTGGCCAATTCCTACATCAGTACATTTTCTTTGCGTGCAGAGAGCCGTCCGGGAGTGCCCGGGAAAAAATCAACACCGCAATGAAGGGGATAACCCTGAAAAAATCATCGGATTATTACATTACAATAAAATTTTGGGTCGTGGCTCACGAGGTCTCTGATGCGAAGTCAGCTCCCGAAGACGTTCCCGGCGCGCGGGAGCGAAACGTCGCACATCGTGCCGAACGAGGGCGCGCGGTTACGACCCCCAAAACACACCGGAGAGCTTCGCGGTAGCGGCAGTAGCCGGTGCACGACCGCGGAAGACCGAGACAAGCTCCGTTCACCATTCATTCTTCGCGAAAACACACGCGAGCCCCAGCTGGGTGAAATGTGTAACAACCACCAGATTGACACTCGCTGTGGGCAGGGTTACGTCAGACGCGCCGCCGGCGTGGCGGATGGCAATCAGTGTCACCTTTGCCAAAAATTACGAAACCGTCGAATTTTTTACGTAATCGCTGAAGAGCGCGCGTGTGTCACGACGAGTCATGGAACAAAAAAGGGGTTTCCGTAAGCCCCCTGGTTTCATCACAGGTACGCGCGCGCGCTTAAGTTCATACGCACTCCAAATCTAAAATCAAAACGCGTCGACCGAGAGGCAATCGATGCGATGCGTGGGCCGCAATGTTGCCGACCAAGATAGCGATAAGCCGCGTCGTCGCATTGTTCACTTTCAGCGAGCAGAGTTTAAACAAAATAAATAAATATTTTACCAGGAATTGCAGGGTTTCTTTGTTGTGGTACGAAGAGAAGTTCTTGACATTTTGGTAAAGTTACCCGTACGCGTATGTCACTATATGTATCCACATATCTATTGCAAAATATAGAGAGTCAGTGCTCCAGATAAGATTTGGCTGTTTGAGTAAATTGCACAAAAATTTTGATGCAAAACACAAATCCCAGCCATTCTCAATCCACCAACAGATGAAACCTCCATAATACAGGTTTTTTTTTTGGGTTAGATCGCGTAAATACAAATGTGCCGTTAAACCCGCCAGAGCCAATTAGTATGGTTTGTCACGTAAAAACAGAACGTGCCAATTCGTTCCTAGTACATCACGTCGGCGCGTTGGAGAGCAAATCCACAACATTTACAATTAGAGTACAACATTATGAATAATATTTGTCGCGAAAACCCTACGAGGTGTTAAACAGATGAAGCCTTCCCCTCCAACGCCATGCATTCTCAAGTGATAAACACACACAGCAGCAGCACCAGCAGCACACTGCGCAACTGCCCAACGATCCAACATGGTAAGGACGTTATTATTCCCGACTGCCGGACAACATAGTGACGCACCCACTTGAGAAGCACCCTACAAACCCTCCGGGCGATGCCATATTTACTCATGTGCATGCACTCACGCGCAGGAGACGGGAAACGTTTGCCACCGTTTCATTGTGCGCCGTTGAATCTCGATTTGCGCGATGATGGTTCTCCTGCACGGTGACCCCCCCCCGTACCACCGATCAGCGCGAAAGAAGTTCAACATACGTGCGTGTACGGACGCGTGCTGAACTTCTTTCGCACCGCACGTAGCCAACCGTGCTAATCGGAGGGTAAGCACAAGAAACTAAAAACAAAAAGCGGTTCCAAGGATATGAGTTTTCAATACAGACGATTTTAAAGTGTACCGCTTTCATTATCGGAAGGAAGAGCGTTCCAGATGGCCGCAGAAGCACATCCCAAAGCGCGCGATGCCGGCAATCCGTCTTTGCTCAACGGGGGTTTGCGTGATGGCGAGCGTCAGTGGCAGCAGCTCGGCCACCACGAACCCCATGACCCCCCCGTTCATCGTGTGCCGTGTTCATTTTGCACAACAAAAGTGGAAGGATTGATAGAGGGGCAGAGGAGGAAGAGACAGAGAGCCAGCCGGAGAGATGGCGTCGGAGCAAGGGAAGGATGAGAGCGAGGAGCGAGGGAGAACGGAGCAGGAACGCGGGCTCGGGAAAGAGACACAGGGGCGGAAGTTGCACCGTAACCCATCATCGCCGATGAGCCAACGCAGCGGACAAATGATTGCGAATCCAGCGCTGTTCGCCGCTCAGCCACTTCAACTCAACCAGCTCTCGGCCCCGGTGGCCTCGACTTCAATTCCCCCAGCCACGGCTCGCGTCGGCGGCGAGTGACGTGCGAAGAGATATTCCTGGCCACCGCGCCTCCAACCTTCAACCCCCCCGCCCACAACTGACCATTACGGTAAAGTATGGTCAACCGTCACCCCCACCCCCCCCAATCCACGTATGACTGAAACAGGAGAGCGAAAGAGGCGGTCATCCAGCAGCAGTGAATGTAATGGATTGTCACAGCGGAATTGGAAGAATAAAAATGCGGAGCAACCAGAATTAATGAATGAATTTATAAACGCGCACACACACACACAATCCGAATCCATTGACAGGACAGATTAACAGGATGCTGTATGACAAACCCGGCTTCAAGTTAGACCAGACTCTTTGTAAATGTGAATAATCCGACATTTACCCCAACAAAATAACTTTTGTTTAACGTCCGCCCCATGCTTATTAACCACAGGTAAACGGGCGGGTGTGAGAGGGAGCGGTGGCGCAGTGGTTCAGCGCACTGAGCTATGAATCCGGTGACCCGAGTTCGATTTCTAGCCACGGATGACAGAAGTGGCGAGTGATCTCCGAACTGTTCCTTGGTCTTCCCTTCCCCAACTCACACCGACCGGCACGATTGGTCAAACAGCACCCCATGACTGGCAAGGCTTGACGAGTCCTCATCCAGCAGTGGATTGACAAAGGACTATTAAAAATTACAGGTGTTGTGAACGACGTCAAAAATGTGGCCTCTTATTTGGGAAATCAGTGAGACGTCATCACCGCCATAAGGAACAGCGTTCCCTCCTGTTCATACTTTACAATTTTTTTTATTTTACCAGGTAAAGCCCACAGAAGTGATCTGGCCAAAAACGATGGCTCAACGAAGTGGCATTGTCACCCGGAAAATTTATAGCGGCCAAATTATCACCCGGAAATTTTATAGCGGCGAAATTCTAATTATCATTCGGTGATGGCTCCCACAGCGCGTGGGTCATCACACCACAAGGGTTTGGAAATCCCCAAAGTTGCCAACTCCATTCCACCTTCTATCGTCCAGCGTGCCCCGACGAATCAACGTGGCACGCCTTCTCGATTCCTGCCCCGCACTCGGCCGCATGAATGCGTAACACCGCTGTCAGCCGGTCAGCCGGTGGCCGTGCGGCGGGGTAAAGCGTGGGTGCGTTCACAACACGCCCACCTCTTTCCAACGCGTCCGACCGACGTGGAAGAGTTTGTCCAAAAACATCCAATCTCGTGGGGGGTTGTGGAGGCCTTTTCGGGGAAAGAAGGGCAGGCTGTGGGCATGGACTCCATGCAGGAGGAACCTCATCACGACAACAATAGGAGATTTTCAAGTGCCATCGGTGGGGTCAGGGTGGGTATGAGCACTTGCTCACAGAGTCTGCGATGGCTATAGGGGTGGTCTTCGGTGGCGACACGGGCACAGTTTATAGCCACTGCTCCAGTGTGGGGGGGGGGGCACTCTCCAAAACTCCCTCTCGTGGAGGCCCTTCCGCTGGCAGTGGCGCGAGTGAGCAAATTGCAGGGCTGCGCCTTTACCGAGTTGGGAACGTCGCGGCGAAATCGCGGGGTCCCTCCCGCTACCATGTGATCACGCGGAGTAATCAATGTTCACGGGGAGCATGGATACATTGGCTTTTAATTAATGTTGCGCGCACGCACGCGGAAAAAAATATCTTCCCGATGGAAATGCGGGGGGCGAGGGGATATCCCCTCGAGTGAGAGGTTGGGGTTCGCTGAGCAAGCTCACAATAATAATAATATCCAGGGGCCTGCCTTGGCTCCTCCCACCCTCAACCAGTATATATACAAGGACGGTTTTCTTGGAATTTCTCTCACTTGATACAGCAATCGCGCTGCGACGGTTCCACCTGAAGACGGAAGCTTGTGTTGCCTCCGAAATGTCGTGATTTTTATTTTATTTTTTATTTTTATTTTGTTTTTATTTTACTTTTATTAATTTTAATTAAAAACATTTTTACCTACGTGACTTTAACGAAAAAACCTAAGAATATGGAAAAAAGGGATTTAAAAAGACGTAGCGGCGCATGGGCGGGACAATTATACAATCATAGAGAACACCTCCGCTGTAAAAAGCAAGATTTGCAGGACGAGATTCACGCGCCGTTCCAAAGTGACCCTCTCCCCCCGCCCACCACCGCGCTGTTGAAACAGGAATCCCGAAATTGCTCAACTCCTCCTCGCGTCGGCAGCGCTTAAGTGTTTTGAAGCGAGCCGTGTCTCAAGAATAACTTCCTTCCACGCAGGGCACTGTGAAGCAAGAGGCGGAATGTTTGAGAAGCCAACGTGACACGGCATTGCCTGCGACAGCCAGAATTTTCTTTACAGTATAAATAGATAAAAAGCCCCGTTGTGTTTGTTTAAAGGTCAGGAGGCATTGCCTCTGCGTTTCCCATCTGGCATTATTTCCTTAAAATCGTACTTCACTTCCTCCCCAAAGGCCAAACAGTCTCACGCATTGGCTTTCAAATCAAAGGCCGAAGCCGTTCATTTAAAGGGCCCGAGGTTTTGGCGATGCGAAGGCTTCGGACCTTAACAGTACAATACAATGTGCATGCGTGCAGCAAAAGGAAATAAAGAGGATTTGACCCGAGACTCAACTTGAACGGCGGGGTCAGCGATCCGACGGCACGGATGGCGGGGGGGAGAGAAGGGAGTTCCAAATTACGGGAGGCAGCAGAGAAGAAATGAGCGTTGGCTGGGGGCCTCGACAGAAAGCCTTTGGTCGCCACAGCGTACAGCGCCGTGAACCCGACGACCAGAGTTAGAATTCTGTCCGTGGCCAACATGAGTACCAAGCATTGTCGATTTCAATCTCGATTGAAAACTCATTTCTTTAAAACTGCTTTTTGGGCGTTCAGTTTTGTTGTCCTTCCCCAGCACCTCCGATTAGCGCGGTTGGCTACGTACGGTGCGAAAGAAGTTCAACATGCATCCGTACATGTATGTATGTTGAACTTCTTTCGTACCATACTTAGCCCACAGCGCTAAATCTGTGGTGGGGGGGGATACCGTGCTGGAGAACTTTCGTCACACAAGTAGAGATTCACAAGTTCCATCAGTGGGTCACGGTGGGTGGGAGGGAGGGGGTGAACCGGGCACCGTTGATAGCCAATACGCAAGCAGGTCATGCCCCCCCGCCCACCACCTTCACGAGCCCGCATCGAGCGGCACGTGTACCATCAAATAATCCACGCAATAAATCGACAAGGAGCTCGGAGGAGGCCACATCCAGCAGGCGACGGGGGCTGTGCACGTACACACGCTCTCCTCCGTTGAGAGCTGGTGAGTCACATCCGACCGCCCCCCCCCCCCGCCGCCTCAACAGGAGCACGGATTCATTCATCCACCGTCTCTCTCCTGTGACTAAGCCTCCTACAGCGCATGGCTTTTCGCGATCGCGTGCTCGTGCAAACGGGGGGGGGGGCACTCTTGACTCGTCGGCGTGTCCACTCGTCACATTTTGCACTCGAACCCACGTTAATATATATATTTTTTTAAACGTCGAGCAAAAAAAAAACGCCAGGGCGGTGAAAAATAAATATTGTCGTGGTAAATTTCACTCTTGTTTTCATCTCGAGTATCGTCCAGGGAATTTCAGACAAATAGGCTGACAGGTGCGTTCATTTGACGGTGGACTGGCAGGGGCGGTCTCCGATGGAGTCCTGAGACAACACGACTGTCAGAGGATGGGTCTCTGACGGGGGTCTCTGGACAATAAAGACCGAAAGAGCAATTGGAGAAGCAACGACGACTGACAGTCAGGTCACTTTAGAAAATTCATCGTAAGCAGCATAGCGGATTAATCAATGACGCAAACGGCGAGACGAACCCTAGTAAGTTAAAAGTTCCCGGCATTATTGGATTGAAAATCCGGCGGCTTTTGTCAATTTTCCTTTGCCCCAAAAAAAAATGAACGTTGATCTCGCAATGGAAATGAAGAGGGAAAAAAAAAGTAATTTCCCCTTAGCTTGATTTTGCTAAAGATCGGCTCCCCCTCCTGCCAAACCACAAACGAGGATGACAATTCCTGAAACACAAACCAGCACAGATAGCCCCGTTCGTAATTTGTTTTTTATCCAATTCTATTCAAGCCTAAATGGAGTAAATATGAATTCAGTGTCGGTTTGTGTTTTTGCATGAGCCAATTGTCCAGTGGCCCCAGCGCTTTCATTCGGCCAACGCATTCATGCGCGAGTTGTTTATATATTTTTTGTATTTATTGTTGATTTATCTCAACGACTTGCACCGTGTACACAGCGCCAAATTTACACGCCACGACACACGCACCGATATTAGATCTCGATCTGTGACATTTAATTATTTCATAGTTCAGCCACTCACCCCCACCAGCCACCCACCCACCCCCCCACCACTCACCCACCCACCAACTCCACTTACTCGTACCTCCCTTGACCCCCACCCGCTCCACGTGTGGAGACATACGAATTCACAATGATCACACACTAATGGATGACGCACGATCGCCTTGTGAGTGCTCGCTCGCCCGACCGACCGCACGCCCGCACGAGAATCCCAATGCGGACAGAGACGAAACTGAGTGCACCAAACGCCGCACGTAAGCACGCCTTGTCCTCGTGCGCCGTACCAGCGTGGCTCACGCAGTACACTTGTGGGCAAAGGCAAAAAAAGGGTTTAAAATTGATGTTACGAGCACAGTTCTACTCTCAAGGGGCCTTGCTCACAAGGGGGTGTTTGCGGTGTCCAAATATCAGGCTTCTGCCGTACCAGCCCAAAACCTTCTTGGTTCTTTCGGTAAAGTCACGTAGAATGGAAATAATAAAATAATAAAAATAAAACATATATTACTTCATTTATTTTATAATGGTTTATTTTTATTATTTTATTATTTCCATTCTACGTGACTTTACCGAAAGAACCAAGAAGATGAATCCCTGCAGTCACGAAAGCTTTAAATCGAAATTCAGCCTAAAACCCTTACCTGGATAAGAAATATCACCGTGGAATTGTTCCTTTTTAACCATCGCCAGCCATGGTCCATCCGCTGCTGGATGAAAGACACCTCGCTCCGGCACGTGAGAGCCGATGTCGTCGCACGCGCACCAGAGTGGTGGAGTGCGGGCAGAGGCCTTCATCCAGCAGTCGATTAAAACAGTGTAAAAACAATGACGTTTACAATTTATAAATAGATTTTGTGTGGGGCCGGATCACCGTGCCAGTAAAAATGCACGTGTGTCGCAAAACCCTCCTCCACCCGACACGACCGAGCAAGGTTGCCACGTCAACGGCCTGCACTCGGGGCATTTTACAGTAATCGCTCGAACCGACGCGAAAAAACACAAATAATTAAATCGTGACCGTGGCCAAGAAAGCCGACGCATTCAACGGACCGCATTTTACACCTCCACTCCAGTTGTACTTCCCGCGGCTTTTTCCCCATTCTCTGCCATGGAGAAGCCCCAAGTGGAGGGGAATTTGGTAAAGATGTCATTGTAAATAGACTAAAAAAAAAGTTAATAAAATAAAAGCCTCCGTGTTAAACTGTAAATAGATGATACAACTTTGGTGGAGAAGAGGGGAGTGTGGGAGGCATTATTCATCACGACGACAAAAGCCGCTTTCCCTTAGGCTGGCGCTCTCCTTTTCCCGAAATCCCTTTTTCCACCCTCTGTTGAAAACGAATTCACTTGGAAGCTCGCACCGGCCCTGGCCTCACAACAGAGGTCGCAAACGGGTTTTGATTCCTCACCCGTACCGGGCCGCACCAGGGTCGCAAATGGGTACCCGTACCCGGCCGTGTACGAGTACCCGTTCCGTACCCGTACCCTACCCGAAATGAGTGACAAACGGTTACTCACCAGTGACTCACGGCCTACCCGTACCCGGCCGCACCAGGGTCGCAAACAGGTACCCGTACCCGGCCGGGTACGGGTAGCCGGGAATCGGGTAGGGTACGGGTATCGGGTACCCGATTGCGACCTCTGCCTCACAAGCGCGTTGCCGGGGCGACGTAACACGGTTTACGAAATGTACTGCAGGTGGAATTAAGTTGCGTCCCGGGCCAGAGAGCGCGCACGCCCGTGGCGACACCACGGCGGCGGCCAGCGGCCGTGGGCGGCACACGGTAACGAGATGAGCGGCACATGGCAACGAGATGAGCGGGGTCTGGGTCGAGAGCAAACGTTTCACGGCGAGCTTGTTGAATGGCGGGAGGTGTAAAACGACGCACCGGCTCGTGGCGAAACCCCCTCGATATTGAACGATTCCACGGCGCGCGCGGCCGAGGATCGCCCCCCGTTTGTCGATCGGTGGGGCGGCAGAGGGCAGTGCGGCGATGTTCATTGTTGTACTGTGCTTCCTACGGTCCCGCGTCTACGCTTCGAGGCCCCAGCGACCCACGCTGTGGTGCGGTCTAATAACGCACAGATGTGACAAAGTGCCGTACGTGTATATATTGCATGCAATGGGTTTAATGATCACACGTGCGGCCAACAGTGGCTGCTACATTCACCAAGTGTATTTTTTTTTTTAAAGAGGAACGGATCCTCGAATCGAACCGTCACCCGCAATCGTGGCAATTCGTAAAATCTCCACAACTGTTCGCTCGGTGAGCAAAGTGCAAATGAACACGCAACTTCAATAAAAACGCAAGAGGAGCCCTAAAGAAGTGTCTAGCACATTACGAATCATCAAGTGTAAACGGAAATATATAACCGATGAACATTTAATTAACAAGTGTTGCAAAACTGGTCTGTTTACAGCTCAGGTTACAGGCTCCAAGGTTCACAATTTGCTCACTCCGCCCACTTCATATATGGCTCCGCCCACTTCGTATATGGCCACGCCTACTTGGCCGCGAGCCCAGATCCAAAGGCTGCCCGCATGAGTACCCGCCTACTCACCTGTTAGCCCCGCCCACTACTCGGCTAGCCCCGCCCACTACTCGGCTAGCCCCGCCCACTACTCGGCTAGCCCCGCCCACTACTCGGCTAGCCCCGCCCCCTACTCGGGTAGCCCCGCCCACTACTCGGGTAGCCCCGCCCACTAATGGGTAGCCCCGCCCACTACACGGGTAGCCCCGCCCACTACTCTGGTAGCCCCGCCCACTTGGCCGCGAGCCCACATGCAAAGGATGCCGACATGAGGACCCGCCTACTCACCTGTTAGCCCCGCCCACTACTCGGGTAGCCCCGCCCACTTGGCGCGTGTCGAGCATGTGACCACGAAATGTTCAATGGCCTGAGCAAAATAATCCAGATTTAATTGGTTTTTCTTTTCGCAAAAAAACATTTTGGAGGAGTCTTTCAAGAAAACGAGCACAGTCCCGGTCAAACCAGCAGATGACAACTCCTGCTTCCCTTCCACTTAGAAACATCGACAGGAGACGTCTCTTTTTCGATTTAAAGCTTTCGTGACTGAAGGGATTCATGTTCTTGGTTCTTTCGGTAAAGTCACGTAGAAGGGAAATAATGAAATAATAATACAAATTACAATACAATTCTCACGACGTTTCGATTGTAACACAATCGTCATCATCAGGTGTGAAAA
This sequence comes from Lampetra fluviatilis, assembly GCF_964198595.1. NCBI lineage: Eukaryota > Metazoa > Chordata > Hyperoartia > Petromyzontiformes > Petromyzontidae > Lampetra > Lampetra fluviatilis. The sequence continues at coordinate 2,840,757 of NC_136318.1, read as the reverse complement.
CCACAGCAAGAAAATTTGAAAAATGTGAAAAAAAATCATTGCTGTGGTTTTCACACCTGATGACGATTGATTGTGTTGCAATCGAAACGTGGTGAGAATTTTATTGTTTTATTTTTATTATTTCCCTTCTACGTGACTTTACCTAAAGAACCAAGAATATGAGACGTCTCTTCATTCTGCCTGCCTACTTACTGCAACTCGTCGCGCGCTCACACAAACCATACATTGACTCACCCACACAGAGTGTTCAACCATCGCCAAACACTGCAGGAAACTGCACTTCTCTCTCTCTCTGCATCTTCTGTCGCGCACCGCTCGGGTTTCGAATGTCCCCCGAATCCGGGCCTCTTCTAAACTTGCTCGACTCTTACGCTGCAGATTTGTTGTTGCTGCCCGCGAGACAAATCGTGAATTTTTGGGCCTGTGCTCAGCAAATGTATCACAACAACAACAACAAAAAGCCACGCTTAATGTCGGTCTACGCTTTTTTGTTGTTGTTGATTTCACGTCTCTCCTTTCGTTTCGCTTCACAGTCTATCCCAACAGTTGCAGAGGTCTCGAGAGAGACGCCTTCGCGTTCCGTTCACGGCTTCAAACGACGTTGCCACGCACCGTCAAGTTTGCGCTGGGCAAATTAAAATAGATTTTTGTTTTTTTCCCCACAACCGAGATGCAGATCCATCGACATTGAGAAGCAGCAGCGCCCTGTGGCTGAAGCGAGCGTAGATCACAGCCTTCCGTGACTTTTGAGCGGTGTCAGAATTTCTCCGGTCTGCAACCACCACCACCACAAGCATGTACGAATATATATGGAACTTATTTTGCATTCGAGCGTAGCCAACCGTGCGAAATGGAAGGCGCGTGTCGTGGGGCACCACTTGAGCGGTTTCAATTTCCCGATGCGGCGGCCTACAGCAGCGAATTATGCAATAACCAAATGAAACGAGTTGGGGGTTATCAAATAATTGACTTTTTTTTCGGGCCGTATAAATAAAGCCGGAACGAGTTAAAATGTTGCTAATCGGAGGTGCGTACGTCAGAAACTGACGAGTTTTAGCACGGTTAGCTACGTACGGTGCAAAAAAAGTTCAACATATGCTATGTTTACGCTGAATACGCTGTTTTTCAGGAGGGTCCTGCCAAATTTTCGCAGGGGGGGGGGGGGGACAGGTTTTATTTAAACTAAACTAAAACTAAGCTATTTTTATTTTAACCAGATAAAGGCTCGCTGAGCTTTATAGTTATTTTTCAACAAACGACCTGGCCACAAAACGATAGCTCACGAAGTGGCTTATCACGCGGAATTGTATATCGGGCAAATACTCTACGACAGCACGTCGGTTCTAAAATGTGGAGGGAAAAACCGGAGGACCCGGAGAAAAATCCACGCGACCGCGGGGAAGGAGAGAGAGAGACACGCAAATAATTGGTTCTGTGTAATACTGCTTCTGGAAAGCCAAGGTTGATGGACTAAACATTTATTTTATTTGTACGTGAAGGCTGAGGAAGTGGTTCTTTATATTTGTTGTGCCAAATGACAACACAACGCAATCTCCCAGTGCGCCCAACGTGGTTTGGTCACCACAGAAAATGCTTGGCTCGGCAGAAGCCGTTTGATGCAAAATGTGGCTACGTAAAACCAACAACAACAACAAAAATCCCACATTCGGAGGAACCGATCAACATTTGGGAGATCAACACGTGGTAGTAGTAGGGCTTTCGTGACCAATATTATCCATAAGAGGGTTTTTTGGGGTTAGATCGCGTAAATATAAACGTGTCTTTAAATCTGCCACCACCCGACAGAGCCACTTAGTAAGGTTTGTCATGTAGACAAACTAATTGGAACGTTTTGTTAACGTGGCAAACCTTACTAATTGATTATGTTGGGTGGTGGCAGGTTTAACGACACATTAACATTTATGCAATCTAACCCAAAAAAACCCTCTACTATGGATGATTTACAATTTCCCTTCTGAACCATTTCTTTGAAACTGCTCCCAACGGGCAACTTAATAACGTTGTATTTATTCTGTCCAATAAACCTGAAAATCACCCCCCCCCCCCCCCCCCATTGCATTCAATTAAAGCAATTTCCAGAATTACCATTCGAAAAGGATACATTCTTCTAAGGCAATGAATGATAATGTTACGGCTCTCACCTTTGTCCATTACTCAATGAAGATGTCCCCACCCACCCACGGCACGTCTTTCATGGACGGGTATGTTTGATCCGACTTCACCGCGCTGGTCTGTGTGTGTGGGTACAATTCCCGTTCTGACCAACGAACTACGTGGCCGGAAATCAAACTCAGGTGTGCCTCCCGGGTTCGTAGTGCAGTGCGGCACACCACGTGACTTTCATTACACACAAAGTGCTCGCCACAAATTAACCACAATGCCTTGCCGTTTCTCGTCAAGGAGCAGAAAAATCACGCAGCGGCGGCGTTTGGCTCGGTCATCGAACAAAGGCGGTCACCGCATCGCGTGGCGCTTTCGGATGCGCTTCTGCGGCCCTCTGGAGCGATCTTCCTTCCGATGTTAGGAGGTCACTGGGAGCTATGCACTTTTAAATCATCTAGAATGAAAACTAATTTCTTTCGAACTACTTTTTGTGTTTAGTTTATTGTCCCTCTGATTAGCACGGTTAGCTACGTACGGTACTGAAAGGAGTTCGACATACACACGTACACAGTGATACCAGTGGCAAGCGATATCACAAAGCTGCAATGACCAGCGTGGTGAAGTATGGCCAAACAAACCCTCATGAGTGACATGGCATGGGGAGGCCTTCATGCAGCATTGAGGGGTGTTATGAATCATTATTTTGAATAATTATGCAAGGCAGAACTCGGAGCTGTTTGTTCAGGCTGCTACTGTACGTGCGTAAGTTGAACTTCTTTCGCAGCGTACATAGCCAACCGCGCTAATCGGAGGTGTGCGAGGGGCAAGTCAATAAGCTAAACGCAAAAAGCAGCTCTAAAGAAATGGATTCAATAGCGCACAGCTCCAACGGCTTCCGAACATCGGCAGGAAGAGCGTTCCAGACGGCCGCAGAAGCAGCGAACTGAAAGCGCGCGACGCGGTGACCGACTGTGAACTCGCTGGGGACGAGAGATCAAAGTCTCCTTTTCGAAAAGGTAGCTCCCGTGTCGTCGAGGAGATAACACACCTACGAATGTATCTGCAGCGCTGCACTGCTCTCTGAACGGAGGGGGGGGGGCCGAACCACAAAACGTTACAGCGCAACCCGGAGGATGAAACAGCGACAGCCGTGCATTATGGAGTAGGGCACTCGGAAGGAGGGCGGACTGCGTGCAAGCGCGTGGGAAATGATGCGCCCCGAGGTCTCTCGTGAAACTCGACCGCCCTGTAAGACGAACCGCACGGCTGCAGCCCGAACCGTCGCGGGCAGCACCGCGACAAGATGCGGCCGGGCTCAGCGCTCACGTTCCCCGACACCAAAAGCGCAACGCAGCGGCAACAACAGGGAGAAGCCGTCGCCAAAGCGAGGGGCGCTTTGATGTTGCACGTGTTGCGTAAAGGCGACGGCAAAGATTCGCAAACGACCGACAATCGGGACGCTTCAGCCAACTTACATATTCCTTTTTGTTTTGACTCGAGGGGGAAGGGAGGCGAGGGGTGTCAAAATGACTGGGCGGCGCACACGTGAATTATTCACGCGAAACAGCTGTTGAGCCTGTTTAAGGACCTTTCACGTCCGTGGCACCCCCCCCCCCCGCCGCCCACCACCACCCCCATGTGTGCGTGCTCTACCACGGTGGCTAGGAGATGTTAACTCCCTCGCCTGGTATGCAGGAGGTCGTGGGTTACATCACCGACCGTGACGCCTGCTGCTGTATATTTGGAGTTTGCGTGTCTCTCTCTCTTATCATCATCACGGTGGTTAGGAGATGTTAACCACCTCGCCTGGTATGCAGGAGGTCGTGGGTTACATCACCGACCGTGACGCCTGCTGCTGTATATTTGTAGCTTGCGGTGTCTCTCCCTGTGGTCGCGTGGATTTTTCTCTGGGTCCTCCGGTTTTTTTCCCACCACATTTTAGAATTGACGTGCGTTCAGAGTATTTGGCTACGCTATACATTTCCGCGTAATTATGAGCCCACTTCGTTGAGCAATCATTTGTGATAGCCAGGTCGCTTTTGAAAAAGGAGATATCTAGCTCAGCGGGCCTTACCTGGTAAATAAAACAATTGGGCGTTTCACCAACATCTGCGACCATTCAACACTGTACAGTTTTGCAAATTGGCAGGAAGCCACACTTGCACATTCACACACCACAAAGACAAAGATCCTCCTTATAGCTGTTCGTGAGCACCTATGAAGACCGGAACGGCATGCCAGGGGGGTGGGTGGCCAGCACAATTGTCACCGGCATCGGCCGTGAGCGGGAATCGAACGGAGGTGGCCGGGTTCGTAGCGCTAACCGCTGCTGCACCACCGCTCCCCGCACACCACACGCTCGCTCCCCCACCGCAGCAGCGTTGTGTTGTAAACTTTTATAAAAACAAAATAAATAACTTCGTGACGTGCCGCCGCTGATGCCGCCGTCGCCGCCTTTGGCAGTGGTGCACAAACAACAACAGTAAAAACTTCAACACATTCGCCAATGGCACCCACTGTGTGTGCGTGTGGCATCAAAAAGGGAAAAATATATATACGTACAGTACGCTCTCGATTATCCGCGTGCAGTTTATCCCGATTTGTGGATTAACCGTGCACCTGAGATTTTGACACCAATTAACAACTCGTGGATTTTCCCTTAAGCCCAAATGAATAATCTACACACGGTCACAGATTGTAATTCTTGCAAACGTTTACGAGAAGTTGCGTGCTTAAAGCGAACAAATATGCGCTCCAGTTAATCCGAAATCCACGTGATCGGCTCTACAGTACAGTCGTTGCCATATCTTTACAACAGTGGGCGGAGTTTGATTGATGTCGATTGGCGTGCCGATGTAATAAAATAAGATCAATACATTCTTTACTACAAATTTTTGTTTTGCTTAAAACATCATTTATACACCGATATTAGCGGTTTTTGGCACAGAGAATCCGCTGGAAATGGTAACATTTTTGGATTATCCGCGATTTTGGATTATCCGCAATTTATAATTGTCCGCGGCCGTCCTCTCCGTCATTAGCGCGGAAAATCGAGAGTCTGCTGCAGTAGTAGGCGACGTTTTTTTGGGCAAAGGCCCCTTTGTGGCACGCCGCAGGCAGCAGAGGACGGTGCGGCAAATTGGACTGCTGCACTTGTACTTTGCACCAACGTCTTGGGTGTTTCACCAGAGTCCATTACCAGCCAGCTTGGGAAAACGCACGGTAAAATAACTTCCACCCCCCCACCCCCACACCGATCCGCATGGCATGGAGGGGAACCCCTCATCCCAGCAGTGGATCGCATCACGTAAAGAACAGCTCTTGTAGTTTTTTTTGTTTGCGTTTGCCAGTTTGCACATTCCCTCCACTCCCAACCTGCGCGGGGGGCTCCTGCAAGTACCGCCGCCACTGCCGGACGGCCTTCGGGCCCGTGTCCTTCCCTCTACCAGCCACGGAGGGTCCCCCGCCAGCCGGACTCGAGCGAGATTGACGACAATTAGGTCTCCGCACAGATTCGGGGGTGCCGCCTAGGCACGCCGAAACGTACCCCGCGGCGCTATAAACCCGGCGTGCAAAGACGACACTCGAAAATCCCGAATGACGCGTGCACATTTGTTTTCCACTTTTGCACGCGCGACCGTTCAGTAAGTGCGTCCGGCGCCGCTGTTAATCCACCAAAACCGTGGAACGGACTCTGCACCGAAAGCTGCGCCCTCGCGAACGCCGTGTACAGTGCCACGGCTGAGCTCATGTAGCTCCGGAGAGAGGGGGGGGCACCTTAAAACGCTCCGACCGCAAAAAGACGTCTGTCAAAAAAACTGGTTCAGCACTTACCCCCCCCCACCCTCACCCCACGGCCAATGCCGAGCCGCCCGCCGACACAATTCTCAACAACGTAACCGTGATAATTGTTTTTTTACCCTTCTATCTGGCAACAATTGACAGATCCAACACCAATACAAAAAGGTGTACGACAAGGCTGCCCACTTTCACCCAGTCTTTTCAACATCTACTCGGAGCAGATTTTTGATCGAACACTAGCAGATAAAAACATTGGTATTAAAGTCAATGGACAATACATCAACAACATCAGGTATGCCGACGACACTGCACTGCTGGCCGATTCGGAACAAGACCTACAACAAATCTTGGACGAGGTTGCCACAGAGAGTCAAATATGGGGCTTACGAATTAATAAAAAGAAAACAAAGGTTATGAAGGTCAGCCGAACTACAAGCGAAATAACAATCAAGCTTGGCAGCGAAAAATTGGAACAAGTACACCGATTTAAATACCTTGGTGTAATCATTGACGATCAGTTGAACCATGAAGTCGAAATCAAGAGCAGAATTGAACAAGCAAGGCAAGCATTTATTAAATGGAAAACACTCCTTGCAGACCGCAACTTGAGTACATCACTGAAACTGCGCACACTGAAATGCTACATCTGGTCAATTTTGCTGTACGGAGTAGAGACGTGGACATTGACAACAATAGCAACAAAAAGGCTTGAAGCTTTCGAGATGTGGCTGTATCGAAGAATGCTGAAAATCCCATGGACAGCCAAAACCACCAATACACAAGTTCTGCAAGATATGGGCACTGACAGGCAACTGCTGAAGACCATCCTTAGCAGGAAGTGTTACTACCTAGGCCACATTGCCCGAAACGACCACAAATACCAGCTATTAAAGCTAATCCTGGAAGGAAAAATCGAAGGGAAAAAACGACCAGGACGGCCAAAAACGACATGGCTCAGTAACATCAAAACATGGCTACAATTAACAACAGCACAAACTCTACACGCCGTGCTAGACCAGGACCAATATCATCGTGAAGTCGCACACGCCGTTAGGCAGCACTAAAGAAGAAGAAGATCTGGCAACAAAACTGACACCTTTTTTTACAAGGAGTCATGTTTGCATAGACCACAATACCTGCAGCCATAATGCAAACAAAAAACATAACTCTGATAATGTATGCACTGTCCTTGAAGTTGATTGGTCCACACCCGAAACGGCTTTCCTTAGAGCCTAGTCTCACATGGTGTTGAACCAGATGACGCCAAAATGCGCACAACTCAAAGACAATGCACCATCAGAGTATCAGAGCTCGGGGTAAGCATTTCAACGTTAACCGTGTCGGGGTGGCGGAGTGACGGAGCAAAGCAGCAGAGCGATCTCAAGTGGAAGTGGTCGGGGCAGGGGGGGGGGCTGCCACAGGCCCGGTTGCTCAAAGCGTGAAACAAAACGAAGCAGCGGAAGCATCCCGTTTGAAGTCGACGACACCTTTACGCGTGGGGACACCAACGTACCGACAAAAACATTCTACGCGCGTGACGACGACGAGGATTGCCCCGAGCTATTTTGTCCCGGCGGGGGCCAGTGCAGAAATTGGGAGCACTTAAGGAATTTAAAAAAACTTAAGCTGCTCCGATCTGTTTCGTTCGGCTAATTTGAGCGAAATTGGTTGGATAGCGCCCGCTCACTCGTTTCAAACGGTTGTCGCATATCATCATCGACCATTGGGCACGTCAAGAAACTGGAAACACGAAAAAGCTATGCCACACATTGCTGCGAGGTAACCAACCACGGCAGAGTGAGATATCTTCTCTGGGTTCGCGGACTTAAATAAGTAATATTTAAAAAAACAATTTTTTAAACACGACTTTGTGAAATGTGCTAGTAATGGAAGAACTCCACGACTCCAGGAAGTGGCCCCGAAGCTTGCCATAACGCAAGGAACCGTGGTCAATTACAGCCAACGTTAGTTGAGCGTGGACAATTATACCCAAGCCGAAACATAACATGTAAAAAAGATTGTTTAAAATTATTTTTTTATTTTTTATGATAGAATATCGTATTGCCATCAGTATGACATAAGTATACCAAGTTTGCAGTCGATACCACATTGGGAAGTGGGTTAAAATTGAGTTACAAGATTTGAAGATACAACAACGACAACAACAGACAGAGTGAGTTAAATGAAAGCGTGTAAAAAAAAAGAGGAGACCAAAAAGCATGACACGGACTCTCGACGAGATGAATTTAACCACCGAGAGAGTCTGGAATGAAGACGCAGGCCAAGATGATTCAGCAACGCTATTTCGAGACCACAGTGTGCACACCGAGGGAAGGCCAAACGTGGTAATCGGCCAGTTCCTACTCTACGTGGACCATACACAAAGATAGATTTTACTGGTAGGAACCTCCTGGTTACACCAGCCCACAGGGGATTATTGTGTCCGTCTGTCGTGCAGGGAGGGTCTGGGTGGGGAGGGTGGGGAGGGTGGGGAGGGGCTGGGTGGGGAGGGAGGAGCTGGGTGGGGAGGGGAGGGTGGGGAGGGGCTGGGTGGGGAGGGGCTGGTCACCCCCGTGGTGCCCTTATAAAACTCAACGTTTAACCTACTCACGCCGGCTTGTGCCCGCCCTCACAGTCGGGCATATTTGCGGAATACACCACGCCGCCGTTGACCCTGGCCATTGACCGAGCAACCCAACGTTCCTACCAGCTCCCTCCGCAGGAATGTGTTGACGTTACCGATTGGCTGACCTGACGGACGATAATGGGGGTGGCGGGGGGGAGGAATTGCCACGCACCACACCACAATATTTAACAACAAATAAACGTTCTAATTAACTTATTTATATTTCACCAGGTAAGGCCCACTGAGCTATGCAGTTCTTTTTCAGAAGCGACCTGGCCACAAATGATAGCCCAATGAAGTGGCTTATATAACGCGGAGATTTATAGTAGCAGCCAAACACTCTAAACGCGTGATGTTGAATCTAGACGTGGAGGGAAAAAACCAAAGGACCCGGAGAAAAAAAATCCACGCGACCACTCGGAGAACAAGCCAACTCCAAATTTACAGCAGGCGTCAGGGTCGGGATCAAACCCACGACCACCTGTATACCAGGCGAGGTAGTCGACATCTCACCACCGCGGCGCGTTGACAGCTTTAGCAGACGGTATTAGGATGGACAACAGCAGGAAAATGACAAGTGCGTTGTTCGGGGAAAAAAATGGAAGTAAGCGGAGAGAGAGAGGAAGACCAAACAGAGGACGACTTGACGACAGCATAAAGAGATTGGTGGCAAAAACACGTGGCCACTTAGCATGTTGCCACAAGAGGAAAGAGGTGAGTGGAAAAAAATGACGAAATGTGCAAAGGACACATGCACATTTCACCCATCGTGATGATGATGATGACATGACAAAAGATCCCCCCCATATGGCCTTAAAACTTTCGGGGCAAGTACTCGTTTGAGGCCGAGTCCACCTAGAGGAGGCCCAAAAACTGTCCAGATAATCGCCACCGGTGTTGGTGGACATGAGCGAGAATCGCAGGGTTCGTAGCGCAGCGTAGCGCTAACCGCTACACCACCGCTCCTCACCGGTACACACACACGTACACATTCACACACACACACATTCACAACAAAGATCCCCCGTATAGCCTTAACAGAATGTAGGGGCAAGTGCTGTTAGCGAGCACCTATGAAGGCCGGAACGGTACACGAGGGGGTGGGTGGCCAGCACCACGCCCGACCGCCTTTGTCTCCCCAGTGGCGATGTTTACGCACCGCACCAGGTACTCATTTAAGGCTGAGTCGACCTAGGGGAGGCCCAGAACCGGTTCAGATAATCGTCACTGGTGTTGGCTGTGAGCGGGAATCGAACCCGGGTCGCCAGGTTCATAGCGCAGCGCGCTAACCGCTACACTACCGCTCCCCACACACATTCCGGCAAAACAACCTCCTACCTCCTCGCGGTGCCGGACGGGCAACACTGTCGTGGGCAGTGCTGTGGGGGGAGGGCCAATGCCCATTGGCCTCTCCCCTCATGGCGTCTGTGACCACCACAGTGGCTAATCGGGGGCTCTGGACGGGTGCGAGGGGCTGGTAACCCCTCCACCTTCAATTAACCACCACTAAACTACATTCACACACACACACATTCACACACACACACGTGCACACACACACACAGCAGGAACTGCACCGAAAGGAAAACAAATTCCGCACACAAAGCGCGTTTAATTCTCTTGCGTTATTATACGGAGTGGCTCAAAAGTCAGGGCACGTCGGGTTATTTAATTTTAACGCCTGCGTTAAACCATGTTGATTGTCTTATTATTTAGGTCGGTATTGCATCTATTATCATTATTCACATCTATTTCTCGTTTTCCTGTGGGCCCACCTCAGATCCGTCGTTTTAATAACCCTCCCCCCCCCCCCGGGTGAATGAATGAAGACGGCAAAACAGAATTGATGGAACGTGCAAAGATTACGCCCCGGCAATCTTAAGAAGGAAAAAAAAGTCCCGAATTAATTTCAAATGACAATTCACGCGTCAAGCATGACCGTGTGATGAAAGTCCGTTTGAAAATGTGTCAAAAAAACGAATTAAACAGCCCCTAATTGATTTGTTGAAGTCAATATAACAACCCTACGTGCCATGACTTTTCTTCTGGGCCACCCTGTACACCGCATGCATATCGCGTACACAGTTTCCCCGAGTGCATTTAATATCCACCGCTTGCTACGTCAGCAAAAATCACCCGGAATGCGCTCCGTCCCTTCAGAGCTCAGGAGCTAAGCGAGGTTGGTGGGGGGGTGTGCTTGGCAAGCGCTTGCGTGGGCGACCGCCAATCGCACAGAGAAGGGGCACGGGGTGGTGTTGGTGCTGGTGGTGGCGCCGGTGGTAGTGGTGGTGGTGCCGGTGGCGGCTGTGCTAGTGGTGGTAGCGGTGGTGTCGGTGAGCGCCGTGGGCAGTGGATGGTGGTGCGGCAAAAAATCACCGCTTGTTCTGCACTACCCCTGCCGCCACCCCCCCCCCCCAACCACCAGTAACGTCACCAACACGCATTGACCAGCGTGGTGAAGTATGGTCAAATATCCCTCACAGACCCTCAGGGCACGCAGAGACCCCCCCCTCCCCTCACTCAGCAACGGGTTAACAAAACGAGGCTGTACAGACACACACACACAGCACAACCATCCAGTGGATTTAAACTACACCCACAATGCCACAGAGCGGCACTCTACCGCAATTAAAATACACAACTGTACATACATTAACGCACTGCAACTAAAATCGATGTTCTCTCCAGCTTGCTGGTACGTCACGTCGTCAATATTTCTCATCCCGGCATGCACATCGTGCGCATATCACCCCCCCCCCCCATCCCACCATCTCAGCCGCTAATGCACGCAGCGTGAATTAAAACATCGGCGAAGGTAATTCCGCGAACGCGAGACCACATTTACGGCAAGGGCCAGGAGGCGTAACGCCCCGCATGTCACCGTGGGAATCCACAACGCTACGTTCTTACCGTGGCTGGTAAGAATATTTATTCATGCTGCAGGAGGAATCCGATGAGCTATGAAGCTCTTCTTTACAGACGTTCCAGGTAAGGGGGCGGGTCAGAACGTTACAGCAACAAACGGTACCAACACACGACGGGAGTGCAACGTATAGGAGAGGTAAACAAATCGATAGATTTTGTTTATATTAGATTCAGACGCTGTCTCCCCGACAGACCTGGTCTTCACCTGAGGACGGCTGCTTGCGTTGTGGCCGAAACGTCGTGAGAATTATTGTATTATGTTTTATTTTTATTCTTTTATTTCCCTTCTACGTGACTTTACCGAAAAAACCAAGAAGATTTTGTTTAACCAGGTAAAACCCACCGAGCTATTAGCTTCTTCCTTTTTAGAAGCGACCTGGCCACATATAATAGCTCAACGATGTGGCTTAGAGAAAACAAACCCATTAACTAAACTATTTTATATTTTACCAGGTAAAGTTCACCGAGCTAGAGCCCTTATTTTCAGAAGCTACCTGGCCACAAATGACTGCTCAACGAAGTGGCTTTTCCCCACGTGACCACGGGAAGAGACGCACAAACTCCAAGTATACAGGTGTCGCAGTCAGGTTCGGGATCGAAGCCAGAAGCGACGTGGCCGCCTCCCGCATACCACACTGCTGCACTCATCACGTGATGAGGGTTATTCCCTGGGTAAGATACGGGCCAGCGAGGGTGGTCGTAACCCTCGAATGCAGGCCCAGAGTCCAAGGGACCCTGCATCCGCGTCGTTATCGCCGTCATGATCCCTTCTTTGCATACCTGCCAACCCCAGCAATTTAAGCGACGCACCCTGCAGGGTTTGTAGCGCAGGGCTTCGTAACCGCGGAGGGTTTTTAACCCTCATCACGAACCACTCCTCTCTGCGCGTCTTCCCACGCACCGCTCGGCTTTTCGAAGTCCGTCCAGTCACCTCCGTTCCCAGGGTTCTCATAACAACCTTGTTCATTTCAGGAAGTGCACAGGATTAACTCTAACCTATGAACTCTAATAGTGCCGCCTGTTGCTGCCTGCGTTTTGGGCCTGTACTCGGCAAACATGACAGCCAAAGATAGATTTTCAATGAATATTTGCTTTAAAAAATGTTTTTATATCGCAATAGGGTTAGCAAGTGAAGTCTGCAGTATACACATTACGGGCTCTAGCATGAACCCGACGCAAATTTAACATCCTGTCACGTAAAAAAAATAGGTAAAAGCGAGTTTTTCAATACACACACTTTAATTGACACGCTAAAGTCCAAAATAAATTACTTTGCCCCCAAAATGAATCACATTTGATGTAGTGGCCCAGCTTTACTTCGCGAGGGAGATCCCCGCGGTGCCATCGGCGCAGAACGAGAGCAACAGCGCGACAACATCCGAGCGATTCCGTACGGCGGGAAACGGGGATCGACGGAACGCGATCGGCCGTGCGCGCAAACACGGCGACATTGGGACAAAATATACCGGCGCACCGCATCAAAAACAAGGGGCGAGCTGATGAACGGGAGGCGGAGGGAACGCGATCGAGGGGAACAAAGCAAAAAAACGACGACTGCCTAGGGAACGCGAAGAGTAAACAACAAGCACACGGGGGCTGGGTGGGGGTGCAAGCAGCGGAACGGTGCATTCTGAGTCAGGAGACATTTGAAACGGTGGAGGGGGAGGAGGAGGGTGAGGTGAGGGGAGGGCAAGGCGGTATAACGTCGGGCAGCAACTGGCGGCAACTGTCGGTCACAACGGCGAACGACGCGCACTTCAACCCGACAACGCCATCGAGAGGCTCACCACGCACGTGGTGGCGTGGCGGGTGGTGCCTTCCATAAAGCTGCCCAGCGGTGGTGCCTCGCGAACTGTGCCCCCCCCCACCCCCGTGGAACCGCTGGTGGCCTACGAGGCCCTGTGGGGAAGTTGTCCGCGGAACTGTTTACAGATTAGTCGATTTTCTCGGGGTTTTTTTTTACTGCCATTGAACAAATATTTACATTTTGTGTGCGACCCGCAAGCGCTTTGGGCTAATGACTCACAGAGCTTTCAAAGTAATCTAAACTAGAATTGTTTTTTTTACCAGGTACGGCCCACTGAGCTATGTGGCACTTTTTCAGAAGCGACCTTAACACAAATGAGAGCTCAACGAAGTGGCTTATCATCTTCACATTTATAGCAGCCAAATACTCTAATCCACCGTAGCTAAGGAATGGGGGGGGGGGGCCCTGGGGGGGGGCCCTGGGGGGGGGAATCCCCTCCCCGAGGGGGGTCCTCCCCTCCGGTTCATTTTATTGAACCAGGCAAGAAGTCAAAGACAACCGGGGAAGGGGTGCGGATGAGTCTCATTTGCGAGAACCCCAGGGAGTCACCAAAACCACACAAAAAAGCAAAACAAATAACGACAAGCACAGCAAATGAAGCAAATGGAAGATCTGGGACCAACACAAAAAGAACACGGGGACAACTCCGGGGGGTGGGGTTGGTGGTGGTGGTGGGGGGGAACTCCAGGAACTCCCGGGGCCAGATGAAAGGAGACCCATACCGGCCACGCTACACTACTGCGCCCCCGCATCTCGAACAAGTATAACCCGTAAAAACAAAGCTTTTCACTATAAATCCTTTATATGCGTGGCGGCTAGAGTCCTCTCGTCCTCTGGCTTGAGATGGCTGCCACCTATGGGTCAGATGATTGCATGGCACCATAAAGCAATTGGTAATTAAATATAATATTTTGGTCCTAAAAAGTGTAAAATTTTGGAAAAAAATTTCACGAACATTAATTGTCACGCTCAACGAGTCTGTGTGGAAAATGTCAGCTTGATTGGATCACGGGAAGTGGGTTAAAAAACGACCGAAAGATTTGCAAGGTCCTAAGCAAGCAAGCGAACTTAATATAAAGGATTTTTTAAAAAAGCGAGACTTCTACCCCACCAAGCCGGCTGCTCTCTTGTCCCAGCATGAAGACACGGCGCACAGTCGCCGTCCGATACTCGTGCCACGATTTGTTGCTCGCAAACAGCTGCGCTCGGTCGCATCATGGTTTGCGGCGGCACTTCGGCCAACACAGAAGAGGAGGAAGACGAAGGAGAAGAAGGAGTCGCGGGTTAAGATTCCCGTCTTGCAAGGCGTGGCAGTCGAACAACAACAACGACGGGGCGAAGTTTCTTAAAATCCCACGATGCCCTCTCTGCTCCACCCAAGAAGTTTGGGGGGCGTCGGCGGCGGGGGGGGGGTGGAGGTCAGAAGGTCGTGTGTGGGCAGTCGGGTAAACTGTGGATTCGACTTACGTCTTACAAGACGTGTGACGACTCGCGTGGCAGAAGAGTTCTGTTGATGTTTTTTCTTTTTCAACTATTGACGAGTTTTTTTTTACCAGGTGAGGCCCTCACTGAGCTGCACAGCTCGTTCAGAAGCACCCCCCCCCCCCCGCTGTCATAAATGGAGGGAAAAACCCGGAGGAGCCAACACCACATCACCACCACCACCGTGTCGCTAACATCACCACCACCGTGTCGGTACCACCGGTAACACCACCTCCACCGTGTCCCCACCACCACCACCGTGTCCTCCCCACCACCACCACCGTGTCCTCCCCACCACCACCACCGTGTCCTCCCCCACCACCACCACCGTGTCCTCCCCACCACCACCACCGTGTCCTCCCCACCACCACCACCGTGTCCTCCCCACCACCACCACCACCACCGTGTCCTCCCCACCACCACCACCACCACCGTGTCCTCCCCACCACCACCACCACCACCGTGTCCTCCCCACCACCACCACCGTGTCCTCCCCACCACCACCACCGTGTCGCCCCCTGCTATGTATTGAGGCAGGGTGGAGCCTAGGTAGACATTCCCAGGTGCACAGTGAAGGCGCGAGATAACCCCTCGGGGAGGGAAGGGGGTGGAGGGGGCCCCAAACTCGGCGGACCGGTTACACGAGCCGACACCGGCACGCATACATTCACACACCCCCACACACACGCACCGGCAAGCACACACTCACACCCCCCACACACTCTCACACACACTCACACAACAACAACAACAACCGCCATTCGCCACTAAGTGGCGGTGACGTCACCACGACGCTTGTGCCAGGCCATGTGCACCTTGAGGCCACGTGAAGTGTCGAACGCCCGCTGGCAGGAGGTCACGGGGCAGACCCAGGTGCCACGGGTCGACTGACCGAGATGACCGTAATGACTGGCTGATGCACCACCTGTGCCCCCAACTGTACCAACTTGCTGTGCTTTAGCCACCCGGCGCTCCGCTCGTTGTTGTGAGCGTCGCTCCTCCACCCTCCGTTGTTGTTGGAGGGCGACTGCCTCCAACTGCCCAGTAGCGTCCTTCACGAGCCTCCTCCACTGAGGCCGATCTTGACACCGCTGGTACCAGTCATCGGCAAGTCCACTCAGCTCCACGTCCTCCTGTACCACATCACTCCATATCTTCTCTAGCCCGTGCCGCGCCCGTTTAGCCCCCTCGATCCGGCCGAACAAAAGCTGTTTCGGCATGCGGTGGCTGGGCATGCGGGCTACATGACCCAGCCAACGCAGCCTTGCCTGCCGGAGGAGCTCACTGATGGGACGACTTTGCCCAGATCTTTCAAGGACTTGTGAGCTCCTCACACAATCCAGCACACACACGCACCGGCACGCACACACTCACACACCCCCACACACTCTCACACACAGCAACACACACACACACACCGGCACGCACACACTCACACCCCCCACACAATCTCACACACAGCAACACACACTCACACACCCCCCCACACACACACACGCACCGGCACGCACACACTCACACACCCCCACACACTCTCACACACACACCCCCACACACACTCACACACCCCCACACACTCTCACACACCCCCCCACACACACACACACACCGGCACCGGCACGCACGCACGCGGGCAGCAGCAGCGGCGGCGGCGAGACGTGCCGAGCCATCTCGACTGCGCCGCCGCCGTGAACAATAAGAACATTCATCCCTTACACACTCACCCACCCACACTCACACACACCCACCCACACTCACACCCACCCACACTCACACCCACCCACACTCACACTCACCCACACTCACACTCACCCACACTCACACTCACCCACACACTCACACCCCCACACCCACCACACTCCAAGACACCCTCACCCACTCACACCTCGCACCCACCCCCCTACAACCACTTTTCAGTAAAAGTTCACCGCTTCAAACCGCAACAATCTGCACCGTCCGTATCTGGCCGATACGGACGAAGTACGAGTTAACTACTGAACACGCCCGCTCGCCTACCCATAACCACCTACCCCACTCACCTACCCATAACCACCTACCCCACTCACCTACCCATGACCACCCACCCCACTCACCTACCCATGACCACCCACCCCACTCACCTACCCATGACCACCCACCCCACTCACCTACCCATAACCACCTACCCCACTCACCTACCCATAACCACCTACCCCACTCCCCTACCCATAACCACCCACCCCACTCACCTACCCATAACCACCCACCCCACTCACCTACCCATATCCACCCACCCCACTCACCTACCCATGACCACCCACCCCACTCACCTACCCATGACCACCCACCCCACTCACCTACCCATGACCACCCACCCCACTCACCTACCCATAACCACCCACCCCACTCACCTACCCATAACCACCCACCCCACTCACCTACCCATAACCACCCACCCCACTCACCTACCCATAACCACCCACCCCACTCACCTACCCATATCCACCCACCCCACTCACCTACCCATGACCACCCACCCCACTCACCTACCCATGACCACCCACCCCACTCACCTACCCATGACCACCCACCCCACTCACCTACCCATAACCACCCACCCCACTCGCCTACCTGCTCAGCCACCCAACCAGCCACCTGCTCCACTAGCACGGTCCACGACCCACCACCTCCGCCCCCCGCCACGCGCTCACCCTCACCCCATCCCACGTGGAATTCGTGGCCGGTCACCTGTCCACGATTGAAATCGCCGTAAAAGCCCGTTCCGTAAAAGCCGCAGCAAGCTCGGGTCAGGAAATGTTCTGCAAAGTCTGCGGGGCTGTACGAACGGCGCGAACGCCGAATGTGCTTCCAGCCGTAATTATTATAATCAGAGTTCTCCGCGCGAAAAGAAGCTCTGGGAATGTGAGATGCACCCCAAATATCGGGCCTTGTCACGTGCACCCACCCAATGATGATGATAAGGACTCACTCCCCAACCTTCGCTTTCAATTCCAGGGGGGAGGGGAGGGTGACGAACTGGTGTGGTGGCTATGCACGTGGCCTGTAATCCAGCACCGTGGCGGGGTCGAGGGTTGGTGGATCACCGCACCGATTTTGCCAAAAACTCCCTTCCCATGTCTTACTTATGATGGGTGCCATATCCTGGCTCGCCAGGAGAAGGCCGGCAACAGCAGAGTGCGGACTAATATCATCGGCCCATTCTCTATGGGATATCGAGCGTTGCCCCCTTGCACCGCTGGGTTTTCTCCGGGTGATCCAGTTGCCTGCCACATGTAGAAAACACTCGTTAATTTGTTAATATATGTTGAGGACTCCAGAGCTGGGGCAAACGTTTGTAACGACGGCCGGCCCACCACCTGGCTGTTACCTTCCGGCTTGCTCGTGGCGGCGGTATGTTATTTACAGTACGGTAGTGGAATAAGAACTTCACCACGATAGCGCTTTTGGGTTACAATTGGTGTTTACTCTCCACCACACCACCGGCGTGCTGGACTAGTAATGATTTGGCTTCGTTTTGTATACGTGACAAACCTTGCCGATTTGCCGTGGCGGGCGGTGGCGGGTTTAACGACACATTTATATTCACGCGATCTAACCCAAAAAAAACCTCTATCATGGATAAATTGGTCGCGAAAGCCTTACTGCTACTACTACGAGGTGTTGATAAGGACTTCTCACGGTAAGCCTCGCCGTTATACATTTCATATTTCCCAAGATGCCGACGTGGCAGCACAGCGGTCAGTTTTGACGAAAACACCATCAGATTATCAGAACACGTATTGAGACTGGAGGAATGCGATGAGCTACGAAGATTTTTTTTTTTCACGGATGTCCAAGCTGCACGTCGTCACAATTAAATTTTTTTGCCGATCGAGACTCCGTCTGCACGCGATTCACATGGGGGCCTGGATGCACGCGTGGAGAGAGAGAGACTTGATACAGACTCAGAATGTGTTTATACTGCAGGTGGAATCCGAAGAGCTACAAAGCTCAGTCGGGGCACGGGGCCAGAACGTGATCACAAAACAGCACAATAGGAGTGCAAAGTTCAAGAAAGGTAAACAAATCACCCAAACTCACAAACAGATACAATGAGACCATCTCCATCCTACCCAGACAAACCCACGACCTTAGAGCAAGCCGTGGGTCCTGTAATGACCGCTTTATATATTTATAAAGCTTTTCGATTTATAAAGCGGTCGTGCTTTGGGCATCGTCGTCGTCTTCTTGGTTCCTTTCGGTAAAGTCACGTAGAAGGAAAATAATAAAATAATAAAAATAAAACATAATAAAATAATATAATAATATAAAACAGGTGGGGGGAGGACAGCGAGCGGAGGGAGACCACCGTCCAAAGGACACAGCAAATCGATTTCTCAGCACGGTGCTTGGTCTCTCTGTTCGTCATTACCCATCATAATACTTTTTTTTTACAAAACTTGGGAAAAAGTGCGCACACAGGAGGGCACGGGGGAGAACGCATGCTTGGTAAAGTGCATGCTACCTGCTATTTAATAGTTCAGAAACGGGGCACATTTAAAGAATTAAAGAAAAAATGAAAAAGTGCACAGGACAAGCCTGGAGCGATGCGTGCTTGGAATTACATTGAGGGACACGGTGGGGGCACGACGCACAAATTAGAGAACGTACCGCAGGTCAAAGACATTTATTCAGACTGCAAAGAAACGCAAGTTGGCAAGTTGGCCTTGGGCAGCACACGTCCCTAGAAGAGACGACGACGACGGGAATGGCAGCTGAGAAATGGAGCGCATTGATGGCGAGATGTTAACCACCTCGCCTGATATGCAGGAGGTCGTGAGTGGCAGCAGAGGGGGAAACATCTACCGCAGAGAAGAAGCGAGCGACAAAACGTGTCGATTATCGAGGGCTCGAATCCTGCGAGAACTCGTGGGTTCGATCTCGACCCCGACGCCCGCTGTATATTTGGAGTTTGCGCATTCTCCCCGTGGTCGCGTGGATTTTTCCCCGGTGCCCACCGGTTTTCCTCCCACCCCCCCCCCCCCCCACATTCAGAATGAACGTCACGCGTCGAGACTGTTTGGCTGCTTCGAATTTCCACGCGACGATAGGCCACTTGGTTGAGTTATCATTTTCGATGGCCAGGTCGCTTCTGATAAAGCACTACATAGCTCAGTTGGCCTTACCTGGTAAAATTAAAATAGCTTTTTTTATATATATAGTTTTAGTGTTCCCATTCGAGCGCACGGCTTACCCGGCCCCGACAGGCACCTCCCACCACCAGTGTCCACCGCCCCCCCCACCGAGCAGCAATAACAACAACACCCGGCAGCGCACACTGAACAAACGCGTTCCTCAGCACTGCTAAAACTAAACTATTCAGTTTTTTTAGCCAGGTAGGGCCCACTGAGCTATACTGCATAGCTCTTATTAAGGAGCGACCCGGCTATCGCAAATATTAACTCGACAAAAGTGGCTTGTCATCATCATCACGTGAACGTTTATAGCATGACAAATAACTCAAAAATGCGTGATGTCGATTCTAAATGCGGAGGGGGGGGGGGACCGGAGGATCCGGAAAAAAATCCACACAACCACCACGCAGGTGTCAGGGTTGGTATTGCACCCACGACCACCTGTATACCAGGCGAGGGAGTTAACATCTCCTAGCCACCGTGATGATGATGAGAGAGAGAGACACCGCAAACTCCAAATATACAGCTGGCGTCAGGGCTGGTATCTAACCAACGACCACCTGTATACCAGGCGAGGTAGGCGACATTTAGCCACCACGGCGCGTTGATTGCTTTAGCAGCCGGTATTAGGATGGACAACAGCAGGAAAATGACAAGCGCGTTGTTCGGGGGGAAATGGAAGTAAGCGGAGAGAGAGGAAGACCTAACAGAGGATGACTTGACGACGGCATAGAAACATTGGTGGCAAAAACACGTGGCCACTTAGTTGAACATGTTGGCACAAGAAGAAAGTGGGAAAAAATTTACGAAATGTGCAAAGGACACTTCCATGGTAAACAGGACTCTCATGGTGAACTGGACTTCCATGGTGAACTGGACTTCCATGGTGAACTGAACTTCCATGGTGAACTGGACTTCCATGGTGAAATTGGACTCTCATTGTGAACTGGACTTCCATAGTGAACTGGACTTCCATGGTGAACTGGACTTCCATGGTGAACTGGACTTCCATGGTGAACTGGACTTCCATGGTGAACTGGACTTCCATGGTGAACTAGACTTCCATGGTGAAATTGGACTTCCATAGTGAACTAGACTTCCATGGTGAACTGGACTTCCATGGTGAACTGGACTTCCATGGTGAACTGGACTTCCATGGTGAACTGGAGTTCCAAGGTGAACTAGACTTCCTTGGTAAACTGGACTTCCATGGTGAACTGGACTTCCATGGTGAACTGGACTTCCATGGTAAACTGGACTCTCATGGTGAACTGGAATCTCGTGGTGAACTTGGACATCCAAGGTCAGGGGTCGGCAACCATAATAACAAGAAGAGTGAAATTCAAGAGCCGCGCGCTGCAATCCGAAAGAGCCACCGCACGCAGCTGCAGAGCCGCAAGTTTGTCAACCCGTGTGCTGGTCTATTTAATAAACACAAAAATATCTGAACATTTCAATATCCGCACATTGAGCAGCCCCCCCCCCTCTCTCTCTCTCCTCAACCTCCTTCCGTTCCTCTCCCAAAGCCCCTCCCTCCTCTTCTCCATCGCCCATTCCCTTCCTCTTCCCTCCCCTCGCCCCCCCCCACTCAGTCCCATCCCTCCCCGGTATCTCTTCCGTGACCCCCACGTGTGCCCTCTCTAACGGTCAC
The DNA here is from genome assembly GCF_964198595.1 of Lampetra fluviatilis. Taxonomy (NCBI): domain Eukaryota; kingdom Metazoa; phylum Chordata; class Hyperoartia; order Petromyzontiformes; family Petromyzontidae; genus Lampetra; species Lampetra fluviatilis. The sequence goes on along the minus strand of NC_136318.1, from coordinate 2,819,167 downwards.
TCGTCCGTCGGCCCGTTGCACTGCCCCTTGCCATCTAAATCACTCTAACGTCGTTAACGCGTCTAATACTACTAAGGGTGATATTTTAAACATTTCATTAAATAAGGTCCGCTTTGATGTTGGGGTGGGCGGGGATCGATGTCATTATCGTCATCGTCATCATCGGCATCGCAAATTATCGCTCATTGTCACTGTGTCACCACCATCCCTTGCGGGCAACACTCAGCATGATGAGTCAATGGGGTAAACATTGAAGACAGAATTATTAATAAAACCTTGTTTAATCACCGCCTCTTTTCCCAGGAAAGCCTCACCGAGTCTCCAGACTATTTTACGGGAGGGTTTCTTCAGCATTGGGATGTTTTTGGGCAATACCAGTCACAGCCTTTTTACTTTCTCAACATATTGGGGGGGGGGCAACTGGAGAAGCCACCAGGACACCCATCGCAGGCGCGGGGGGGGAGAGAACGCAGAACAACAACGACAAACACCGCACACGACGACAAACGCCGCACGCAGAAAGGCGCCCAAACCTCGGGTGGATTGAACCCAAACCCGTCGTGCCGCGAGACCGCGACCATTCCCACCGCTCCACGCCAGCCGTCGCCAAATCTGACGCACGGCGACAATAAACGCCGGGCGTGGTAATCGGTGCGAAAACCCACGCGGCGCGCAACGAGTGAAAACCCGTTCACTTTCATGCACAAGGCCGACGAGCTGTATACGACACATTAACTCTGCGTGTAAAGATTAACCGCCGCTCCCCCAACAAACACCATTCCCGCGTCGATTTGACGAGCTTTCACGACGATCCAGGGCTCGCGATTATTTTCGGAACCCGTTTTACTCTTCCATTCCGTGGTTGTGGCTGTTCGGTTTTTATTTTATTTGCCCAAACGTACCACGAACGTAAGTTTGAGTTTTTTTTTTTTCAAAGAACCAATCGATCGTCGTCACACGCGCGATTTTTTTATTCCCAGAAAGGGTAAAATCCTTTCTTATTTTTCATACTTTGATACCAGCAAAAAACGCATCCCATGGTATAGCTGCTGCTCAGCCCGAGCTCTAAATGCTCTGATACGTGTGGCATTGTGCTTGTGCTGTCCGCCTTTTGGTGTCGTTCTCTGGTCCGACACCGATGGTGAGACTAAGCCATAAAGAAGGCTAACCCAAAAAACCTGTTTAACACGTAGGCTTTCGCGACCAATACTAGGAGGTTTTTGGGTTAGATCGCGTAATTATATAAATGTGTCGTTAAAACCCGCCACAGCCAACTAGTAAGGGTTGTCACGTAAACAGAACATGGCAATTCGTTACTAGTACAGCTGCAAACAGAACTAGTACAGCTGCAAACAGAACATGCCAATTCGTCACTAGTACAGCTGTACTAGTGATGAATTGGCCACGTTCTGTTTACGTGACAACCCTTACTAGTTGACCTTGTCGTGTGGTGGTGGCAAGTTTAACGACACATTTATATATTTACGCGATCTAACCTAAAAAAAAACTATATTATGGATGATAGTGGTCGCGAAAAGCCTCCTACTACGTGTTTGAGGAGAGGTTACGAGCGCTGCGGAGATGGAGCGATGAAAGAGGCCTTGAGTGCATGAGCCAGACGAAATGTTGCATCACGATACCTCGAGTGACAGCGGCTAAACGGAGCTGTTTTTATTTTATTTCACCGGGTAAGCCCCCCCCCCCCCACCTGAACTTACGCAGCTCTTTTTCAGAATCGACCTATCGCAAATGGTAGCTCAAGGAAGCGGCTTTATCAAGGGTTGGAAAACGCACGGTCGGCTACGTACGGTGCGAAAAAATAAATTGAACGTACGTACACATGCTTCCCCCGTACCTCCGATTAGCACGGACGGCTACGTACGGCGCGTGAAAGAAGTTCGTACGAACGTTCCCAACGGTTGACCTCTACTCTCTCCGGCCCCCCGCTTAGCTCTCAGTGCCCCCCCCCCATCCCCACACACACACACAATGTCTCACCTACAGCCGACCACTAAGCCTGCGCGCTTGCCTCTCACAGCGAGACCGCTCCAGCAGCCACCCCGTGCGGTGTAAATGAATAAAGGTCAAATTATCGACCAAATACTTTCAATAATTTTATAATTTCCCACACACACAGCCCCCCTCCCCTACTCCTACCCCCCCCCCCCCCGGCCGATGAATTGGATATTTTTACAGTGTCTATTTCACCTTGAAAAGGTGTTTTTAAATTAACCGTGAATCTGTATGTAGCATGGCGACACATGGGTTGCATTACCCCACAACCAATGCATTGGAAAGGGGTCTACACATACGTACATACATTTATATACATCATAATATCTATACAATGTATGTTAAACTTCTTTCGCACCCTACGTAGCCAACCGTGCTAATCGAAGGTACGGGGGGGGAAGGACAACAAACGAAACACAAAAAGCTGTTTCAAAGAAACGAGTTTCCAACCGAGACGATTTAAAAGTGCATCGCTCCAGCAGCTTTCTAATATCCGAAGAGCGTTCCAGACGGCCGCAGAAGGGCATCTGACAGCGCCGTGCGATGCAGTGGCCGTCTTTGTTCGATGGCCAGCCAAAGATAAATTAACAATGTACAGCGCTTTGTCAATCCACTGTAGGATTAAGGCCTCCCGCCACGGGCTGCCATCGTCATGGAAGCTGTCTGACCATACTTCACCAATCAGGTCAATGGCGGTTGGTGAAGACGGTTGCCCCCCCAGGACTGACTGCAGACGTGACCCAAGCCAGTGGGGCTGTAAATCGAACTCGGGTGAGCGCAGCGCGCTAACTGCTGCGCCGCCACTCCTAACGAAACTCACCTCACAGGTGACTGCCATATTGTGTGGATCATAAAGAAAAAAAGTGAGACAGACTCCAAAAAATGTGTCTGGTGTCAGTAAATGCAAACAGATCTCATCTTGCACACAACGGCCGCCATTCGCCACTAAGTGGCAGTGATGTCACCACGTCGGCTGTGCCAGGCTAGGTGCACCTGTAGGCCATCACGTGACGTGTGGCAGGAGGTTACGGGGGACAGACCCAAGCGTTGTGGGGTGACTGGCTCACAAAACAAAGACAAAGATCCCCCCGTATAGCCTTAACATACTTTTGGGGCAAGTGCTGTTAGCGAGCACCCACGAAGGGCGGCACGGTACACGAGGGGGTGGGTGGTCAACACCACTCCCGGCCGCCTTTGTCTCCCCCAGTGGCGATGTTTAGACATCGCACCAGGGACTAATTTTTGAGGCCGAGTTGACCTAGGGGAGGCCCAGGAGCGGTTCGGATAATAGTCACTGTTGTTGGTCGGTGAGCAGGAATCGAACTCGGGTCGCCGGGTTCGTAACAAAGAGCGCTGACCCGCGACTACACTGCCGCTCGCAAAACACAAAGACACAAAGCCCGTGCGCGCGCGCTGCCCAACTTTTGATTTTAAAATACAAAGAGGAGAAAACACAGTGCATGTGCGTGCGTGCGCGCGCGCTCGCGCGCTCGCACGCTCGCGCGCTCGCTCGTGTGTCAATACAACACAGAAAATAAGGCAGATGCACTTTCCGCGGAGAGAAAGCATTGCAGGTATTCAAATGAAAATACAACCGGAACAGAGGATAAAGGAGAGAAACTGGAGCACGTGCATTCACCAAACAAGCCCCAGCCTGTCAGGAAATGGACATCACTCCAATCTGAGCTTGCCATCAAGCGAGCGCGCTGCTGCTGCTGCCACGGGGGAATATTTTTTTGGTTGTTGTTACAATTCAGGCCCCGAAAACCTGTTTCAAGAGTCGCGGAGCAAAACTGGGGAATACAGTGTTCGAGCGATAACCGAAACGCGATGAGACACAGGACTGCTGGGGTTTAAAAAAAAAAGTTTAGATTTGAAAACAAACAAAAAAATCTGCCGAACCTGTAATCTCTCCACCAGATATCCCGCGTCTGCCCATCATTACGCCGCTGCTAGCAGCACCGCCGGTGCCGTCACCGATTGCAATGGAAATCCGCACCGGCGTACGGCCTGAGTCACAGCGCGAAAGTTGTCACATACGCTGCGGCATTAGCCGCTGAGAATTCAATGTTCGAGGCCGCCTTTGTCTTCCCCCGTGTTTATATCTTAGCACAGCACACCAGATACACTCATCTAAAGCCTGTGTGTGGGGGGGGGGTGGCGGAAGAGGCCCAGGAGCGGTGCAAATATTCGCCACCCGCCATTGGCCACGGAGCGCGGAATTTGAACTCGCGCCGCTGGGTTCGCACTGCGGTGCGCTCGCTAACCACCGCGTCACCTTTCGCTTTTCAAGCCGCGTGCTGACAAGTCGGCGAACGGCGCTCGGCGGAAAAACCGAACAGGCGGAAAAGCCGAACAAAACAAAAAAATGAATGGCGTTCGCTAAATAAAAATTGGCCTTCGATCGGATTAAAAAAGACGTGGGACTACGATTAAGCGCGACGGCGAATGGCAGCGAAGCAGACACCGCCTAAGCGGACCCGGTTGTCTTCGCATTGTTATTCAGTTTTGTCACGCGTTGCACAGCCCTCGCATCCGACAGCGTCACAACCCCGGGCCAGCAGGTGTACGATAATGACAGCGGCCGCCCCCTCCGACAAATAATTTCCCCCGATACGCATCGACGATGCTCTACAATTGTGCGCGAAGAGCGCGAAGGCCCGTCTCTCGGGTGTGCGCGCGCACAATGCGGCGGGGCTGTACTTGCGAGATTGACACGATAATAATAATATATTACGATTCGAATTTCAACTTGCAAAGCGCCACACGGGTAGTCGTTCACTTCACAAATGTGGAGGACGACTCCAGACGGACGATGAAGACTACACAGGAAAGGCAGGAGCCAGGCAGTGAACCAGCACCAAATTCCACACCAACCCCCTCACCCCTAAGCTCTGCGATCCTCTATATATGAAGGCGTTGGTCAATTAATGACCGTTTACACGTGGGGGAAAATTTCAGTACTCGAAGCTTGGGCTTCGTGAGCTCATCGAGTCTCTCTTTGAAACTATTTTGTTTATTTTACCAGGTAAGGCCCACCAAGCTATACAACAAGGCCGTGAATTACAGCTCTACGAAGTGGCTTATCACGTGGAAAATGTATTGCAGACAATTATTCTAAACGCATGTTGACTCTAAACGTGAGTGAACAACCGGAGGACCCAGACAAAAATGCACACGACCATAAGGAAAACACGCAAACTCCGGGTTGGTGATCGAATCCCCAACCTCCTGTATACCAGGCGAGGTAGTTAACATCCCACCAATGTGTCGCGCCCATTACCTGTGTCTATATGATCGAGCATTGATCAAGCAGCGATCGAGCTGTGATTTTGAATAATTGTGTCTGTGATCAAGCAGAGGCGATTTAGAATCAACGCGTGACATCGATTCGAAACGTGGAGGGTACAACCGGAGGACACCGGAGAAAAATCTACGCGACCACCGCGGGGAGAGAGAGAGGGAGACGCCAACTCAAATTATGCAGCAGGCACCAGGGTCGGGATTGAACCCACGACCTCCTGCGTACCCGGAGGTGTATATAAATACAAGCCTGCGGAGATAATGCCTGCCCCCCCCTCGCGAAGGCCTTCATCACCGTGTCCTAGAGCACTTATTGCAATCTAACTGGAACACGGCCGAAGAGCGAGGGAGAGATCCGGTGAATTATTCACGGCTAATGAAAACAATATCCCTTTCCCACCGTGCAAAGTCCTCGACCGAGCGACGTCTAACGGCACCGTCGCGTTGCGAGCAATAACGGCACCGCGCTGTCACGTCGTAACCTTGCACCTCGTGGACTCTTCCCCGGTCTCCCTCGGTCATCCTCGCAGCAGCAGCAGCGGCAGCGGCAGCAGCAGCGGCAGCAGCAGCGGCAGCGGCGGCAGCAGCAGCAGCAGCGGCGGCAGCAGCAGCAGCGATGGCGGTGGCTCTTGGCCAGCCCATTGAACAAAGGCGGTCACTGCATCGCACGCTTCTGCGGCCGTCTGGAACGCTCCTCCTTCCGATATTGGGAAGCCACCGGAGCTGTGCAATTTTGAATCATCTAGATTGAAAATTACATTTCTTTAGAACTGCCTTTCGATTAGCACGGTTGGCTACGTAGGGTGCGAAATAAGTTCAACAACACGCATACATTACAAAGAGGTGCAACTTCTCAAGTGGCCCATGGGGCACTGTAATCTATGAAATAAATGTTTGCTATTATTATTATGATTCGGCAACAACCAAATCACCCGAAATGCACCCAATATTTGTCAGATGTCGGAAGCTAAGGGCAGGGTTGCATGGGTGACCACAATGCGCTAACTGGGAGGCATGGAGCTGCCTTGTCGATCGATGAAAGTGCAGCAATATCAATCGTTGTACTGTACAACATTCCAAGGTCTATGCTCCCCACCTTCATGGCATAGCATGGTCAAACCCCCCCTCCCCCCCTCCCAGACCGACGATAGTGTGGCGATGCTCTCATCCAGCAATATAATGAAAAGACGGTTGTGTTGATTTTACATATCGAAATATACACACACACATTACCAAGTTGTTGTTATGATCATAAGCAGAAGTGCAGGTGGCTGCGCCGGAACCATAAATGCACAGCAGTTTTATAATACGTCTTGATGTGATTTAAGATCCGTGAACCTCATGGCAAATGATGAACTCAACCTTAATAGAGATTTTTATTTTTTAGGTTAGATCACGTAAATATAAATGTGTCGTGAGACCCGCCACCACCCGACAAAGCCAATTAGTAAGGTTTGTCGCGTAAACAAGACATGCAAATTCGTTACTAGTACCAGAGGTGTGGACTCGAGTCATGTGACTTGGACTCGAGTCAGACTCGAGTCATGAATTTGATGACTTGCGACTCGACTTGGACTTGCATAACAATGACTTTGTCCCACCTATGAGATGTGGACTCGAGTCATGTGACTTGGACTCGAGTCAGACTCGAGTCATGAATTTGATGACTTGCGACTCGACTTGGACTTGCATAACAATGACTTTGTCCCACCTATGAGATGTGGACTCGAGTCATGTGACTTGGACTCGAGTCAGACTCGAGTCATGAATTTGATGACTTGCGACTCGACTTGGACTTGCATAACAATGACTTTGTCCCACCTCTGACTAGTACAGCTGGAGAGCAAATCCACAACATTTACAATCCGAGTACCGTAACGTTTCACCAGTAATTACAACCGGCATCATCAGGCGACAGCCAGATTTGTGGAGAAATCCTCCCGTTTCGTTCCTTAATAATCAAATCAGAATACTGGCTACCCCCACTATTGTTTCTTGCTGTGGTTGTCCCACCTGATGACGGACGCTTGCGTTGCGCCCGAAACGTCGTGATTAAATTTATTTAGTTTTATACCTACGTGACTTTACCGAAAGAACCAAAGAGTATACCCACAAGCACCTCTGTAACCATTGTTTCACGGAGACAAAGATCCCTCCCGCGTAGCTTTTTTCATACTGTTCCAGGAAGTGCTGTTACCGAGAATCTATTGAGGCCGACACTATGCACGGTGGATGGATGGGGGCGTGTGGTCGGCAAAAACTCTCCCGGCCACCGTTCATCTCCCAGTTCTAATATTTACGCACCGCACCAGGTACTCGTTTAAAGGCTGAGTCGACCTAGGGGCAGGGACCCAGGACCGGTTCGGATATTCGGCCACCGACGTTGGGTCGCAAGAGAAAAGGTCAACTCGGCAAAATTGCGTTCGACAGAGCGCAGCGCGCTAAACCAGAACAACACCGCTCCCCCCCACGGCACAACATTCCGGCTGCCATCTCTTACCGTTTACCACCCCGTGGCACCGTGAGAGCGCGCGCCAAAACGCAGGCCGCCCCCCCCCTCCCCCCCCCCAGTGCATTCCCGGCACCGTTACGGTCACCTTCCCATTGGCCGATGCCGGCAAAGTGCGCGCTAATGTCACCGATTGACAAGCAGAACTTTGGAAGGCAGGAATTACGAATGAGCCGAGGTCATTTATTAGGGACACGGTGACATGCTCTCAGCCAGGATATGCATCTTAGATTGCCCACCTGCCCCCCCCCCCCGACTCTTACACAATGCATTATCCAGTGAATGTGTTAATGGTTGATTATTATTCTTGTATTATTCTTGTTTTTACATTCTCCCAGCTAAGGCTGAAAAGGATTAATGCACGAGCTCCAATTGTCTGTCCGTGTGTAACGGGGGGGGGAGCGGGGGGGGGGCATAATAACACTCCTGGAAGCATGATCCAATCCAACCGAAATTTTGAGTCGCTTTTACTATTAGGTACTTACACTGTAAGAAGAAAAAAAAACACGGACAAATTGATTAAAGGGTTGAGCAAAAAAAAATACGTGTACCTTGTAACCAAGGCACAAAATCCACTTGGCAATGCATTGCTGGGCTCAAATACTACGTCACCGTGCGTGTGTGCGTGTGTATGTGCGTGTGCGATCTCGTTTTTTGCTAATCGAAAGCTCACGGAATCGTCGTCAATTAAAAGAATGCACACGCGTGATTTTTATTCTTTGTTTAAAATTCCATTGACTCCGAATCGCCCACCCACCGACCCCACTGGTGCGTTCCAGAGATCCGTGACGATTTAGAGCTGCAGTTCGATTTAAGGATTGATTTTTATTTATTTTAAAAAATGTACGGTCAATGTCGGGTGTCAGACGAACCCGCTGGATTGATTTACGAATTTGGAAGAAAAAAACCGTCCACTCTTACACATGCAATTCAATGCGATGCATGTTATTGTGAGCTTAGGAATCATTAGCAACCAATTTATGTATTGAACCAACGGAGAGAGCACGGCAAGTGGAGCGTTCTCAAACCGAACAAAAATAATCAAAATCAAATGCCACGTCTGACAATGACAACAACAACAACGTCGTCATCGAACACGACGGAAATAATACATTAAGCGACAAAACATAAAAAGCCTTACCCGGATTAATATCTAAAATGCTGACTAAAGTCTTCTTGGTTCTTTCGGTAAAGTCACATAGAATGGAAATAATAAAATAATAAAAAATACAACATAATAAAATAATTCTCACGACGTTTCGGCCACAACGCAAGCAGCCGTCCTCAGGTGGAGAACAGGTCTGTCGAGAAGAACCAAGAAGATGAATCCCTGCAGTCACGAAAGCTTTAAATCGAAATTTGCTGACTAAAGTGTTTGGCGGTGGCGGTGACGCTGGATCGGTGGCTAGCGCACACTGCACTGCGGACAAGGCCACCCGAGTTCAATTCAGCGCCATGTTGTTGTTGTTGTTTGACTTGCATCCCACTGGGATTTTCGCACACAGCGTTGGTGTACGGTGTTTTTTCTGCAATATTTTGCTGTCTTTTCTTGGATTTTGTGTTTGCACTTAGTCACATATTCACTTTAAGATGTTTTTTGTTCATGTTTTTGTTTTTTGTTTGTTGCGGTTGCACCCGATTCAAGAGCCGAATGGCTCACAGGGCTATACCTAATAAATGAACTTGATTTTGAGTGACATCTGAACTCTGTTCAGTTTAGTTTCAAATAACCCTGTGAGCTTAGAAACTCTTCAGTGCAGGTTTCACCAATAACAACCGCACGACGCTTCCGTGACAGACGTAACACAACGGAGAAAAATAAATTAAGAATACAAAGGTATTAAATTAAGGAATCAAAAATCTAAAGAGTGCACGGTTCGATGTAAAAAGTGCCCATGGTCAAACACACTGTTTACCAAGATACACTGAATTTAAAATTTAAATCAGCAATTATTTTTTTTTATTAAGTAACAAAAAGCGCCAATCAATCAACGACTACATTGCACCAAGCAAAGCACAGCAATCGTTAAAGAAAAGTAATGCAGACGCAGCACAGGACAACAAAAGAATTCGCCTACAGGCAAACGATGAGCACACTTCGTCAAACGCGTGTTTGACTCCCCCCCCCAGCCCCCTCACTCACCAACCGGCATGGTGAAGTATGGTCAAAACAACCCCCCCAAGTACGAACACGGCGAGGGGGAAAAGCCATCACCCTGGAGTGTATTGGCAGCATTTGAATTATCCAGCACTTAACAATCAGCGCAAACTTCAAAGGACGCAAACACATGTACATTTAATACGTAGGCTTTCGCGACCAATATCATCCACAAGAGGTTTTTTTTTTTAAAACACATACATACGTACTTACATGCAACCTTTTTGTCTGCCTTCGACGAGATTGACCCTCTTCAGCACGGTTATAGCCTGTTGGGGCAGGGGGGGGGTAACAAAACAAATAGTTGTTTTCGATGTAAAGCTTTCGTGACTGCAGGGATTCATATTCTTGGTTTTTTCGGTAAAGTCACGTAGAAGGGAAATAATAAAATAATAAAATAATACACATTAAATTCTCACGACGTTTCGGCCACAATGCAAGCAGCCGTCCTCAGGTGAAGATCATGGCTGTCGGAAAGACAGCGTCCTAATGAACACTGCTAAGCTTGGCAGCGTATTTTAAGCTGGGTGGGAGGAATAGAGAGCCTTGACAAAGGAGTTTACATATCAACAGAGGAATTTAACAAATAGTTTGCTACAACAGTAGAACGATGCTGACGCTACGAATATATGAGCAATGCACAAATGCCATAAAGGCTACGGGCATTTTTTTTTCACGGATAAAAAAACTATTCCGTAGCAAGTAAAAAAAAGGCACGAAAATATACAACAAACGGGGTGGGGGGCGAACTGAAGTCAAGACTTACAAATTTAAATTACAGCCTGAACAGTCAAAAATATCCGACTCGACAGGCAATTGAAGTGTGGGCAGACCGGTGGAAAAAAAAAGGCCCGTCCGATACGCGAACAGACAGACAATGGCAATTTCACAGCGCACAAACACCGCAATGGGGGGCGAGGGCGGCTGATAAATTTTGATGCGAGAGCGGATACGCGACGTTCAGACGTGCAACATTGTGATGAATTCCCATAGTTACACACGCGCGCGTGTGTGTGTGGTGTTGGCGGTAGTGGGGAGCGGCAGTGTAGCAGTTGAGCGCTACGCTGCACTACGAACGATGGTGACCCGAGTTCGATTCCCGCTCACGGCCAACACCGGTGACGATTGTCTGAGCCGGTCCTGGGCCTCCCCTAGGTTGACTCAGCCTCAAATGAGTACTTGGTGCGATGTGTAAAAAAACATCGCCACTGGGGAGACAAAGGTGGTCGAGCGAGGTGTTGGCCACCCACCCCATCGTGTGGCGTGCCGGCCTTCATAGGTGCTACTCGCTAACAGCAATTGCCCCTACAGTATGTTAAAGCAAAACGGGGGATCTTTGCTCAAGACCGCTTCTGCCGAATCTTGTAAAACTTTGAAAAGCTGGCTTCTTTTGTTGTTAAGGGGCATTTCAGCCGTTTGCAAGCAAGCCCCCTTGCGTGTCGCTATAACAGACATCGTGTAGAAGAATATGTTTACCCTTTCTGGCAGTAAAACAGGAGGTTGTGTTAAGACGTACACACACCAAACAGAAACCTTTTGCAAGAAATCGTGTCCGCATGAACCGCACGCAAACTTGTGTTGAGCATGCAAACACGCTCTGGTAATACCCCTGCATTGTCTTTGAAACTGATTGGTCTACGCCTTCTATAGGGCCCAGTCTCACCACCGGTGTCAGACCAGAGAACAACGCCAAAAGGCGCACACAGTACAAGGGCAATGCCACGCATCGGAGCATCGATAGCTCGGCGTGAGCAGCAGCTGCACCGTGGGAGCGGTATAACCGCAGCAGAGGCAGCCCACTTCGTGTGGCCGTTGCGCAACTCCAACGCGGTGTGTGTGTGTGGGGAGCGAATACGGAAGGTACCACACACACACAAATCCCCTATCTACAGAACCACGTGGCACGCTCCACCGCCACCACTCCCTGCACCGTCACAGTTTCCTCACTCTGGCACGAGACATGTTTGAGACTAGCGATGGTTTTGGCTAGAATAGCGCGAGATTAAAAAAAACCACATATAGCTATAAAAACGGAAATTAAGGTGGGCGAATTTGGGACCTAATTATACTGCAGTCCATACGTATATACAGGGAGTCCCAGATGTTACAAAAATATATAAAGTTTTAGCGAATTAAAACAGGGGTCACAAGACACGGTGGCTAGGAGATGTTAACTACCTCGCCTGGTATACAGGAGGTCGTGGGTGCGATCTCGACCCCGACGCGTGGATTTTTTTTTTCCTCCGGGTCCTCCGGTTTTTTCCCCTCCACATTTAGAATCAACATTACGTGTTTAAGAGTATTTGGCTGCTATAAATGTCCACGTAATAAGCCACTTTGTTGAGCCGTCATCTGTGGGCAGGTCGCTTCTGAAAAAGAGCTCCATAGCTCAGTGGGCCTGACCTCGTGAAATAACAAATAGATATGTTAGTTTAATAGTTTTAATCTGGAACACCCTGTACAATGAGTGCACATGCATTACGGTCCTTTTGTGAAATCCACTACCGGATGAGGAGGGCCTCTCCGTGTCGAGCGGACCGTGAGGGTCGTTTGACCATACTTCACCATGCTGGTCAGTCGACCCGTGGCACCTGGGTCTGCCCCGTGACCTCCTGCCAGCGGGTGTTCGACACTTCACGTGGCCTCAAGGTGCACATTGCCTGGCACAAGCGTCGTGGTGACCTTCTTCTTGGTTCTTTCGGTAAAGTCACGTAGAAGGGAAGTAATAAAATAATAAAAATAAAACATAATAAATTAATTCTCACGACGTTTCGGCCACAACGCAAGCAGCCGTCCTCAGGTGAAAACCAGGTCTGTCGAGGTGACGTCACCACCACTTAGCGGCGAATGGCGGTTGTTATGTTATGTTATGCCGCAGAGGGCAGTTCAGCAAAATTGTATTGTTGGACTGTACGATGTGCCCACGTCTATGCTCCCAGCGGTCAGCCACCCGTGCGTACAATGGCAAGTAGGAATACGCACGTATGTTCAACTTCTTTCGCACCGTGCTAATCACTGAGGCATGACAAACTACGTTACACCACAGATAGTCAATAGAACCCTTTCCTGCTCAAAAAAGCCTGGGATGGAACTTTATCTGCTGTTTGGAGCCCCGAGGCAGCGGTGGAAATTCCACATTCCTGTGGACAGAACGGGTGCATGCACAAGAGAACCACTCGGGACTTGCATGATAACATTTACATTTATATAGTCGATGTGCAACCAACCACAGCTCAAGATGCTTCGCATTTAGAATGGAAATGTTTACTTTATAGGGAGAAAGGCAGTCATCTCTCTGAGTTTTCAATCTGCGCTTGAAGGGAGGCAGGGGGGAGGAGCCAGGGCAGGGGGAATTAAGGGACCGAGTTGGACTCCTAACCGGGATTTCAAATTGCAAGCCTTGCAAATCGCTAACCAGAGGTGGAGCGAGCGGCTCGCAAAACTGAAGGCCGCCGACTTGAACTCCCGGGGGGCTGGGGGATGACCCGGCCCCCTCTTCATCTCTCCGGGGGGTTGACAGCAAAAACAAGCACCGCTTTGCGGGAAAGCCAACGGCGGTTTTCCTGCTCCAGTTAAACGTGGAATTTCCACCACGGGTGCATCGGCTGTGGCAGTGATCGAGCGCCATCGACAATGCTCATTCGAGCGGGAAAATCACTTGGACTTTGAATCGCGAAGCGCAAACCACGACAATGGTTTAAAGGCACCTTTAGGCATTTAAAGGCCGTGACGGTGGCACACGAGCGAGACCCGGCACGTCGGAGCCACGGGTTGGTGATTCGCATTTGTGGTGACTTGCTCCCAGAAAAAGAACTGAATATTTATCCTGGAGGAATCCGACGAGCAATGAAGCTCTTTTTCACACGTGTCCAGTCGGGGCGGGTCACTGGGCTGCTGTACGTAGCCTGTGCAATGGCAGTACAGCAAGTGGGTCCCTTGACTCTGTCTGTGCCAATGTTTGCATGTTATCCACTCATACATTTGTGTGGATTTGTTGACTTCCAGGTCATCCAGTATTCTTGAACGTGCGTAACGCTCCTTAAAATTGGATTTGGCAAGGCATCCCCAAATACAATACCTTCATTAAAATAATAATTGAAATAAGACTCGGCAAGACTTTCCAATATAAATATCGTACGTTATCACATGGTCAAAGGCGCGCAGCGCCAATTGAAATTGTTGTTGGAAATATGTGCGCGAACGCAGGCCAGCTTAACCTCTCACAGAATGTATCCACAATTAGTTAACGAGCGATCATCATGTTCTTGCCGCAGGCGCAATTAAAATCCGTTTTGACGTCCCAATAATGGATTGTTCTTGTGCCGTAGGCCGTCGTCATTCTACTGGCAACCGTGGAAATGACTGCAAGTTGCAACACAAAAGTTGAACTTGGAGGATAAGCGACACATTTTGCATGCGGGTAGGACTATGCCCGACGAGGGAAATGTACAATCAGCTATAAAATCACAATAAGTCACGGCCCTCGCCCTGCTGCGCGAATCATGGGGGGGTTGCTTGACCATACTTCACCGTGCTGGTATGGTCAGCATGAGTTGGTGAAGGCGGTGGAGGGCAGGGAGGGGGGGGAGGCCGAGGACCGGTTCACGTATCACTCACCACAAATGTTAGCCGTGGGCATGAATTGAACTCGGGTCACGGGGTTCACAGTGCAGCGCGCTAACCACCGCCACCTACGCATCACCTCCCAACAAAAAGGTTGGAAACTGGGACAAATGCCACAAAACTCTCTCAATCATCAATCAAACATTGGAACAGTTCAAACGCGCACTGTATGTACAGTTACGAGCACTGCGAATGAGGAACTGGGACCAAACGCATTCGTGAGAAGACACGAGCCGCATCATTATTCCATCCATTTCTGCCAAAGCCGTAATAACAGGCACAGGAGCTGGGGCGATTTGCAGATGTATTATCGCAAACCCTAAAGCCACCTCCTGCTGTCCTTGGGGTGTAAGGATTCACCACATATAGTGAAACATGAAGGTCATTAGTTTTTTAATAAGCAAAGAGCTCTCCGACACACACCGGTGTGCTGTACTAATAACGAATTGGCACGTTTTGTTTACGTGACAAACCTTATTAATTGGCTATTTCGGGTGGTGGCGGGTTTAACGACACATTTATATATTTACACGCTCCAACCCAACTAATACTTATATTATAGAGGATAACAAAATGTGCTTTTCGAGGTCACAGTTGCACGAATGAATTAACGAGAGGATTCCATCTGAAGTTCCATGATCATAACACCGTATCGTACTACAGCACGCGTACAGCCCTTTCGTCAAAACCACACAACGGGGTCGTCGGGATTATTTAACCATACTCCACCGCAACGTAGCCCAGTAGCAGTGCCAGAATAAGCTAGTACGGTGCCTGTAGCATATGTTATAAAGGGGATCTAAATTTTTTAAAAAACACAAATATTTAGACACCAATTTTTAACTTGCATAGTAAAGTAACTGAATTTTTTCACGTGATATACAGCCAGATAATACGACAAATCGCTAACCTTAAACAACCAGCCGTTCATAAAAGTTGAAGGCAGTATAGTACTATAGTAATAGAGAAAGTGCAGAATCACTGAACCGCAATTGATAGCTTGGAAGCATTTAGCGCGGGGTCCTTGAAAGTGCGGGGCCCATAGCATCTGCTACTTTTGCTACTCGGATAATCCGGCACTGTCCAGCAGCAGCCTATAACACCTGTTATGCACATGCAGGTCACTCATCCACGTATGATCCAGGCTGAGCTTCCGAGATCTGATAAGTTCACCGAGGAATCCGGGCGATTTGGCCAAAGGATTGCCAACAGAGTGCGCCTTAAAGGTTATTTTTTATCCTATACTGCAGCTGAATGTAAACATATTTTTGGATGTGTCATGTTTGTGTGGATAAAAAAAGATTCTAACTCGAGTATTTTTGTTTGAAGGTCAATATTATCACACGTGGTGGTGGGTTGTCCATTAATGCATACAACAGGCGGTATAGGCTTCTGCGGGAACTACCCTGTGGACAGCAGAGGACAGGGAAACAACATCCGTTGTTGTACTATACTATGATCCCATTTCTATGCTCCCCACCTTTACCAAACCACACTGACGAACGTGGTAAAGTGTCGTCAAACAGACCCCCAGACACACGCACAACCCACGCGGTGCGGTTAAGGCGATCAACCAGCAAGAAAGTGAACAAAAAAGGGTCCGCGTAGGTAAATAATAAAAAATATATTTCCGGCACATTTTTTACAACCCGTCCGCTGTGGTGGTTGTGTTTCTTTTAATAATTACTCGTATTCGGGGGTCGTCAGGTTTCCTCATCGACGAAAGTGTTTTTCTGTTGCTCATACAATACGATAAAAAATACTTAATTGTATCACGCAGCGCTTACTATTACATGACTCATTCGGAGTGATGACCTTTGTCATCATAGCAGATCTGGCTTGCCATGGGGGGGGAGACGGAACATACCTAAGACGAAATATGTTCCTTAGCGGCGGCGCTGAAGGGGTGGGTGGCGTGGTTTGATAACCGTAGTTAGCACATTGCACTATGAACCCGGAGACCTGAATTCAATTGCCAACGGCGGATAACATCGGTGGCTGGGTCGATGTCCGAACCAGTTCCTGCATCCACCAATGCCTCGCTCACCCCCCCCCAGCCTTCCACCTCCCGCACAGATTCACACCGACCAACGTGGTGAAGTACGTTCCGGTCAAACTATCCCCATGACCAACACAGCATAGGGGAGGGATTCATATTCTTAGGTTTTTTCGGTAAAGTCACGTAGGTAAAACATCAAAATTAATAAAAATAAAATAAAATTAAGATCACTTGATGCAGCTAATCCGGCTGTGACGGTCCCACCTGATGACGGAGACTTGTGTTGCCTCCGAAACGTCGTGATCTTTATTTTATTTTATTTTTATTAATTTTGATGTTTTACCTACGTGACTTTACCGAAAAAACCTAAGAATATGAATACATAGGGGAGGGCCTTCATCCAGCAGCAGCGGATTGACAAACGCAGAAAAGCATGATGATTATTATGGTCTGTTGGGGCAAGTGCTGAGGGTTTCCCATGGGAAATCCTTCGCCGCGCACTTCTGTCTTCTGCGATCCTCTTATCCGTTCCAGCGTGAGCCTCGTCCATGATTTGATGTTATCTGTCCGTGTCATCCCTGGTCTTCCTTGTGCACGTGAACCGCCTATTGTGCCTTGCATAATCTGCTTTTCCAAACAAGTTTTTTTCTCATGACATGAGTAGCACCTATGAAGGCCGGCACGGCACACGAGAGGCTGGGGTGGGTGGCCAGCACTATACCCAGACCGAAACCATCACCACCATCATCATCACCAAAGACAAAGATCCCCCGCATTGATTTAACAGACTGTTGGGGCAAGTGCTGTTAGAGTAGCACCTATGAAGGCCGGCACGGCACACGACGGGGTGGGGTGGGTAGCCAGCACTATACCCAGACCGCAACCATCACCACCATCATCATCATCACCAAAGACAAAGATCCCCCGTATAACTTAGACAGACTGTTGGGGCAAGTGCTGTTAGAGAGCAGCACCTATGAAGGCCGGCACAGCACACGAGGGGGTGGGTGGCCAGCACCACGCCCTTCAGCTCTTGCACACGTACAGTACTGCAAAGACAAAGACACAACACACACACACCTACCTACCTGTACATACGCACAGGTACGTGTACAGACAGGCCCTCTGTCAGTCCACTGCTGGATGAACGCCTCCCCACACAGTGCTAGCAATGGGATGTTGGTGAAGGGCCGGGAGGAGGACAGGGTGTATCGCACGTGGGTGGCATAGAAGTGCAGTCCAACATAGCTGAGGTTACTACTGTAACGTGATACACAAGTGTTGTTGTACCGTAACAAGGCACGAGACCCTCTGTAAGGGCGCACAAGGTGACATCACATGCTTTGGTGGTGCTGCTGCTGCTGCTGGGTTCACAGTCAGTCGTACACCGGCGTCAATAACAACAACCACAACAACCACAACAACCTCCCCCACCCAACACATTCGTCGTCAACAACACTGCGGCCGTAAAAAAAAGGAGACACTAAATAAACAATAGGTGACGTTTCGGGCAACGGCCCTTCCTCGTTGCACTATGCAAATATCGGTGTGTGTGCGTGTGTGTGTGTAACGTACAGTGCCCCGCGAAGCAGTTGATAGTAAACGCGGTGACAGGGATAGAACTTTACGAGTGGATAAGGAAGTGAATGCGTAAGTTCACCACGCGTGCATCCGATGGTGCTGTGAGACACGGATGTAGCCATGGAGTCAACATTGGGGGGGACCAAATCTTCCAGGGGGTCTGGGGGTCCCTCCCCCCAGAAAAAAATCTAAATATGAAAACTCTTTTCCAGCGATTTCCTGGGATGGACTTTTTTTTATTTATGACAATAATGTCTAATAGTGTATTATATTACATTGCTGTTTTTTATTTTTTTACCTTTTCTTGTTTCATTGTATGTCATGGCAGAGATTAGGGATTAATAAAGTACAACCATAACCACAATCATCTAAACAGAAATCTATGCATTGATTTATATGAAGGCCAAGGTTCAGCAAATTGTTGTTTTGATTTACATAGCATAGCCTTCGACACTTCACGTGGGGCCTCGAAAGTGCACCTAGCCTGGCACAATCGCCCCGGTGATGTCACCGCCACTTAAGGTGGGCGAACGGCGGTTGCTGTTGAGTGACAACGAAAACAACAACAACAACAACACACTTGGACTGGTAGTATATAGTATCATGTAGCCCTACCTACATTGTACAATGCACATACGACCCACAGCCCCCGCAAAGAGTTGTAAAGACTGAACGGCAAACATCACAGACAGACCTCTGCTGTGTAAACATCACACAATGTTTACTCAACTACCCTGCTAGCATTGTAAAGCATACGGATATGCGAAGTGGACTGCAGCAGACACCCTAGGTATTGGTACCGTAGCATTTGACTATGAGCCAGGTGACCGACTGTACAATGTCTTAAGCGTATCTGTTGACCATAGGTATACAATGGAGTGAGTTTATAGTGTGTAGGCGTTACAGCTTCGCAGAGCATGCCGTAGGTAAAATACCACCACTACTATAATACCAAAAATAAATACCACCACTACTAAAAAAAATACCACCACTTCTAAAATACCACTACTATAGGCGTGCACTCGACTTTGTCACACATTACCAAAGGTGCATATTATAGGATCGACACTCTAACCCCTATAACCGCGTAGTGGTTATACATCCACATTGCTGCAACACGGAATGTCACCACGCCCGGCCGCCTTTGTCTCCCCAGTGGCGATGTTCACACACCACATCAGTTACTCTCGTTTGAGGCTGAGTCGACCTAGGGGAGGACCAGGACCGGTTCAAAAAAGCGTCAGTGGCGGTGGTCGTGAGCGGGAATCGAACTCGGGTCGCCGGGTTCGTAGCGCAGCGCGCTAACCGCTGCACCACCGCTCCCCACACACACACAGGATAAAGACAAAGATCTCCCGTGTAGCCTTGTGAGACTGTAGGTGGCAAGTGCTGTTAGCGAGCACCTATGAAGGCCGGCAAGGCACACGAGGGGGTGGGTGGCCAGCACCACGCCCGACCGCCTTTGTCTCCCCATATAAATATAAAATCTCGCAGCATTGTGCCTCTGCAAGGTTGTGTGCGTCCAATCACCTGTGGGAGCGTAGCCCCTTTGAGAGAAATACGAATTCAATTGGGGTGCTGGGTAGGCTATGAATGGATCGCCCTGTACTGAAACGTGAAAAATGTGAACAAAACCGCATTGGCTTGCACGTGTGCTGTTACGTAAACAACAAGCAGGGGTCCGCATCATATTTTGGGTGTTTTTTTGGGGGGGGGGGGTTAATCGCGTGTAAATATATAAATGTGTCGTTGAACCCGCCACCACCCGGCGCAGCCAATTAGTGAGGTTTGTTGGAGAGAAAATCCCATAACATTTTAAATGTTGTGGGTGTTTGAAATCCACGTTTACATATTAAATGTTGTGGGTGTTTGAAATCCACGTTAACATTTTAAATGTTGCGGGTGTTTGAAATCCACGTTAACATTTTAAATGTTGCGGGTGTTTGAAATCCACGTTTACATTTTAAATGGTGCGGGTGTTTGAAATCCACGTTAACATTTTAAATGTTGCGGGTGTTTGAAATCCACGTTTACATTTTAAATGTTGTGCGTTTTTGAAATCCACGTTTACATATTAAATGTTGCGGGTGTTTGAAATCCACGTTTACATATTAAATGTTGTGGGTGTTTGAAATCCACGTTAACATTTTAAATGTTGTGGGTGTTTGAAATCCACGTTAACATTTTAAATGTTGTGGGTGTTTGAAATCCACGTTAACATGTTAAATGTTGCGGGTGTTTGGAATCCACGTTAACATTTTAAATGTTGTGGGTGTTTGAAATCCACGTTTACATTTTAAATGTTCCGGGTGTTTGAAATCCACGTTAACATTTTAAATGTTGCGGGTGATTGAAATCCACATTAACATTTTAAATGTTGTGGGTGTTTGAAATCCACGTTAACATTTTAAATGTTGCGGGTGTTTGAAATCCACATTGTTGTGGGTGTTTGAAATCCACGTTTACATTTTAAATGTTGTGGGTGTTTTAAATCCACGTTTACATTTTAAATGTTGTGGATCTGCAATGTTGTGGGATTTGCTCTCCAACAAACCTCACTAATTGGCTGTGCCGGGTGGTGGCGGGTTCAACGACACAGTCATATATTTACGCGATCTAAACCCCCCAAAAAAACAATTAATATCATGGCTATTGTTCGCGAAAGCCTACGTGTTTAACACTAAGGGTGTAAAGTACATTATTTATGTAATAATTGTGTATGCACGTGAGATACGCAGCCTGTTTCACCATCACCAGCCGTGATTTATTCACTGATGGATACCAATGTAGCCTCTATGTATACAAATGGCACTTTACACGTGTAGAAATATAGTACTGCATCGAGACATAGGACTGAAAGTATGCTTACACGTCTTCTTGGTTCTTTCGGTAAATAATAAAAAATAATTAAATACATTCTCACGACGGCTGCTTGCGTTGTGGCCAAAACGTCGTGAGAATTGTATTTTATTATGTTTTATTTTTATTATTTTATTATTTCCATTCTACGTGACTTTACCGAAAGAACCAAGAAGATGAATCCCTGCAGTCACGAAAGCTTTAAATCGAAATATTCTTACACGTATAGCACAATCATTTACAGATTCACTTTACATGTGTAAACACATATTGTGGTGTACGTTAATACAAACCTATGCTCGGGGGGGGTGTGGGGGTATTATACGAGCATATACATTACAGGTTAACATACTTTTACTGTAGTATATATGTACACTAGGCAAGTCTACATACTTTGATATTATTATCATCATACCGTATACACCAAGGCTGACAGTGTATCTATCTATTTTACACCTGAAGACGGTTGCTTGGGTTGCGATCGAAACGTCATGATCTATAATGTTTTCTACCTACGTGACTTTACCGAAAGAACCACAGAGTACACACAGTACCATTATTACGTACAGATATATTACATTATTGTGCTAATCTGTATTTTTACAGAGGCACAGGATGTAATAACACACACACACACAGGTACACCCTGGACTATGCTGGAGATCACAGCATACGAACGTACCCATAATTGTTGCTATAACAACACATACTTGTTCTTGTGTACACACGTGCACACACCATATCATTGCTATAGATTGTTAGCACTTGTAAACAATGTACAGGGTAGAACCAACTCTATACCAGACAATAATCAAGGTGTGTATACTGCCAGGGACAGCTGTTGTATCAGTGTCTGTGTCTGTGAATACTGAAAGGCTGTGTGTGAACACGTGTACACACACACACACAGCACCCCACACTACAGCATACACACAGAATACAAACAGCCTTGTAAGAGAACCACACTTCATAGACTCCACAGGTGTATGTACTAAGCTCACCAGAGTACAAGAACAGCTGTTGTATCCGTGTCTCTGTGTCTGTGAATACTGAAAGGCTGTGTGTGAACACGTGTACACACACAGCACCCCACATTACAGCATACACACAGAATACAAACAGCCTTGTAAGAGAACCACACTTCATAGACTCCACAGGTGTATGTACAAAGCTCACCAGAGTACAGGAACAACTGTTGTATCCGTGTCTGTGTCTGTGAATACTAAAAGGCTGTGTGAACACGTGTACACAGCATCCCACACTACAGTACACACAGAATACAAACAGCCTTGTAAGAGAACCACACTTCATAGATTCTATAGGTGTATATACTGCCAAGCTCACCAGAGTACAAGAACAGCTGTTGTATCCGTGTATCAGTGTGTCTGTGAATACTAAAAAGGCTGTGTGAACACGTGTACACACACACAGCACCCACACTACAGCATACACACAGAACACAAACAGCCTTGTGTATGTTGTGTACAGCCAGGCTCACCCAGAGCTGCTGGTGACACGTGTCTCTGTGTCTGTAGGAGGCTGCTGCCTGCAGCACCTCGCTACAGTGTGTACACACAGCTATGCCAGGTGGAGGTGTGTGTAGGTGTGTGTCTATACGTGTGTGTGTGTAGGTGTGTGTGTGTGGGGAGCGGTGGTGTAGCGGTTAGCGCGCTGCGCTATGAACCTGGCGACCCGGCTTCGATTCCCGCTCATGGCCAACATCAGTGCCGATTATCTGAACCGGTCCTGGGCCTCCCCTAGGTCGACTCAGCCTGAAACGAGTACCTGGTGCGGTGTGTAAACATCGCCACTAGGGAGACAAAGGCGGTCGGGCGTGGTGCTAGCCACCCACCCTCTCGTGTGCCGTTCCGGCCTTCATAGGTGCTCGCTTAACAGCACTTGCCCCTACAGTCTGTTATGGCTATATGGGGGATCTTTGTAGGTGAGTAAGTGTTGGTGTGTTTAGGTGTGTGTAAGTGTTGGTGTGTTTAGGGGTGTGTAAGTGGCGGTGTGTGTGGGTTGATGTGTTGGTGTGTGTGTAGGTGAGTGAGTGTGTGTAGGTGTTGGTGTGTGTTGGTGTGTAGGTGTTGTTGGTGTGTGTGTGTAAGTGTTGGAGTGTGTAAGTGTAGGTGTGTTGGTGTGTGTAAATGTTGGTGTGTGTGTAAGTGTTGGAGTGTGTAAGTGTTGGAGTGTGTAAGTGTAGGTGTGTGTGAGTGTGTGTCGGTGTGTGTGTGTCGGTGTGTGTGTGTGTAAGTGTTGGTGTGTGTGTGTAAGTGTTGGTGTGTGTGGTTCTCGGCTCACCACACCGTGCCAGGGGTCCAGCTGGGTCGAGTATCCGCGTCTCCCCCGGTGCCTTGACGCCTGCTGCTGCCTCCCTTGCGGAGCTCTCAAAGTAACTTTCCTGCAGGGACACGCGACGCCTCTTCACCGCCACGCGCCACCAACGGCGGAGGGAGGGGGGAGGAGGGGGTGGGTGGGGGCTGTGCCGGCGGGTCGCTCCCGCGGAGGGATACAACAACACGGAGGCCCCGCCCACACGTCACAACGTGCGCGCGCGCGCGCGCACGCGCCCCCTGCCTGCACCGACGACGCATTGACCCTAGTGGTGAAGTATGGTCAAATTTAGATTTGAAGCTTTCGTGACTGCAGGGATCCATACTCGTTGGTTCTTTGCCGAAAGAAACAAAGGATATGGCCAGCAACACGCCCGGCCGCCTTTGTCTCCCTGGTGGTGTTATTTACACAACGCACCAGGTACTCACTTGAGGCTGAGTCGACCTAGGGGAGGGCCCAGGACCGGTTCAGATAATCGTCACCGGTGTTGGCCGTGAGCTGGAATCGAACCCGCGTCGTCAGGTTCATAGCGCAGTGCGCTAAGCGCTACACTACCGCTCCCCACACACACAGACACACACACAGACAACAACAACCGCCATTCGCCACTAAGTGGCGGTGACGTCACCACGACGCTTGTGCCAGGCCATGTGCACCTTGAGGCCACGTGAAGTGTCGAACGCCCGCTGGCAGGAGGTCACGGGGCAAACCCAGATGCCATGGGTCGACTGACCGAGATGACCGAGATGACTGGCTGATGCACCACCTGTGTGCCCCCTACTGTGCCAACTTGCTGTGCTTTAGCCACCCGGCGCTCGGCTCGTTGTTGTGAGCGTCGCTCCTCCGCCCTCCGTTGTTGTTGGAGGGCGACTGCCTCCAACTGCCTAGTAGCGTCCTTCACGAGCCTCCTCCACTGAGGCCGATCTTGACACCGCTGGTACCAGTCGTCGGCAAGTCCACTCAGCTCCACGTCCTCCTGTACCACATCACTCCATCTCTTCTCTAGCCCGTGCCGCGTCCGTTAAGCCCCCTCGATCCGGCTAATCAGAAGCTGCTTGGCTATGCGGTGGCTGGGCATGCGGGCTACATGACCCAGCCAACGCAGCCTTGCCTGCCGGAGGAGCTCACCGATGGGACTTTGCCCAGATCTTTCAAGGATTTGTGAGCTCCTCACAAAATCCAGCCTGGTTAAACCCATGATGGATCGTAGGCAGGCCAGCCTAAATGTTTCCAACCGGTGAAGATGCTCCATTAGGGGGGTCCACGTTTCGCAAGCGTAGAGAAGGGAGGGAATGACTGTGGCCGAGAAGACCCGAAGCTTCGTGCGGAGCGACAGACCAGGTAGCTTCCACACAGCGTTATGCAACCGATGAAAGGATAGAAATAATAATAAAATACAAATGAAAATAACTAAGTTAAATCACCTGATGACGGACGCTTGTGTTGCACCCGAAACGTCGTGATTTAATTTAGTTATTTTCATTTTTATTTTATTATTTAGATTTTCACCTACGTGACTTTACCGGAATATCCAAAGATTATGGTTCCAGTAATGTATTCTTATACATTGGTATAAATGTTGTTGTGTTGTGTACCCTTGCTGCTAACCGTAACACGTTTGTAATTCTCATCTTGTGAAATATTAAAGTGCTCCTCCCTTAAAAGCCCCATTTATGATGCTTCTAGTTCATTCTGAAGAGCCTTTATAATTGTCCATACACGGTGAAGTACGTGACAATACACACGAACGCGAACACATTGTCTTTAAAGTGTCTCCCGTGTCCTCTTAAAATGAGCATCACATACGCGTCGCCTCCTGTTGCCTCGCTGCGTTTCCTACTTTCCTGTTGGCATTTAAGAGACGCGGTGGCGTTTTAGGAGATTAATAAATGCCGAGTCCTTATCCGCAACGTTCCACTCCATCAAAATAATATGGAACCTGGAGAACACGCGCGCGAGCGATGTTTGTGTTGAGATATTTTTTTGAATCTCATTTTATCAATTTACAGCCGTGATGTGTAAGAAGACGCATCGTGACGGCCGTTGCCGTCAGAGAGCTCAGCTGCAAAAAAATCCATTTGTTGTACTGTGCTTTCTATGCTACCCGCCGTCACCAACCCGCGCCCGACCAGCATCCATTCAACAGTGGGATGTACTTGCGCACATGAATTCGTGAAAAGGGTCAAATGTTGCAACAATTCACAAAAGGGGCCCTCGGTAGGAAAGCAACTCCTGTAGATGTATTATTATCCAGGGTTTGCCACCTGCAAGGGTTTGACCCGGACAGTTCACGAATTGGCGTTTGCAGTGTTCGAGTGGCATTAATTGATCAGTAGCGAGATCCAATCGCGATTTTGTGTGGAACCTCATGACGGTTCAGCGTGGAGTAAACTGTACAGTTTTGACAGATCACAGGCTGACCGAAGAATATGTCTGAGGGTTTAGGGCCACAGTGGAAAATGTGGTAAAACATTCTTGCAAATGACGAAAGAAACATCATCATCAAAGAAAAAAAGTGCCGGCCCGAAAAAACCCCGTGAGTTTCGAAACACATGCACAATAACACGTGTAAAAGGACCACTCAGCCTTCGAGAATGATGCAAATATTCACAAGAGGTGCATTGTGACCCTCGTATCTCAGTTCAGCATCAAGGCAATGCATTGAGGCAGCAGTGATGCACCGATCGACAACTGTAGGACCGGTTTAGCCCCAATTAGGATTCGTCAATGTGGAAAAACGTCACCGTCAGTGCGGCGTGCCAAGAGCAGCCCCAGGGAAAAATGTGGGCCTCCCTTTGGCGCCACGGTGGCTAGGAGATGTTAACTACCTCGCCTGGTATACAGGACGTCGTGGGTTCGATCCCGACCCTGACGCCTGCTGCTGTATATTTGGAGTTTGCGGTGTCTCTCATCATCATCACGGTGGCTAGGAGATGTTAACTCCCTCGCCTGGTATACAGGACGTCGTGGGTTCGATCCCGACCCTGACGCCTGTTGCTGTATATTTGGAGTTTGCGGTGTCTCTCTCATCATCATCACGGTGGCTAGGAGATGTTAACTACCTCGCCTGGTATACAGGACGTCATGGGTTCGATCCACGACCTTGACGCCTGCTGCTGTATATTTCGAGTTTGCGGTGTCGGATTTTTCTCCGGGCCCTCCGGTTTATTCCCTCCACATTTAGAATCAACATCACCCCGCGTTTAGCGTACTTGGCTGCTGTTATACAATCCCACGTGATGATGATGATGATAATCAACTTCGTTGAGCTATCAGTTGTGATAGCCAGGTCGCTTCTGAAAAAATAACGATTTTAGCTCAAATTTCGATTTAAAGCTTTCGTGACTGCAGGAATTCATCTTCTTGGTTCTTTCGGTAAAGTCACGTAGAAGGGACGTAATAAAATAATAAAAATATTATATTATTTTCATTTATTATGTTTTATTTTTATTATTTTATTACTTCCCTTCTACGTCACTTTACCGAAAGAACCAAGAAGATTTTAGCTCAGTGAGGCCTTACTGGGGTAACATATAACAACGTTGGTTATTTTTAGATTTGAAGTTTTCGTGACTGCAAGGATCCATACTCTTTGTTTTTTTTCGGTAAAGTCACGTAGGTTCAAAAATAAAAATAAAACAAATACATTAAATCACGACGTTTCGAAGACGGAAGCTGACGTTGGTTATGCAATAGTTGCAGGTGAATAGACGTCGTCGTTACGCAACGTGGATGATGCGTGAGGCTGCTGGAATGCCAGCCATGCGTCAATGAGACCGTGTAGACAAGTCCCACCGTGAGTTGTTTAGACTTTGTCAGCTCGACGTCTGCTGATGTCACACGACACGGACCCATTAGCATTTAGAATCGATGTCGCGCGTTTAGATTATTTGGCTGCTGCATGCTATAAATTCCCACGTGATGATGACGATGATGATGATAAGCCACTTGTTTAGCGTATCAGTTGTGAAAAAAAAGCTGTAAAGCTCCGTGGGGCCTAATTTGGATAAAATATATCAAAAAAATAGTTATATAGTCGTTACAGGTGAAGAAACGTCATCGTTACGCAACATTTACAATTCGAGTACGACGTTTCGCCTGCAATTACAACTGCCATCTACAAGCGCAGCTTCTCGGTGGCAGCCCTAACAGTCTGGAACGATATCCCTCTGCACATTCGCAGCATCACCTCAATCGCCTCCTTCAAGAGACACTTAAAAACTCACCTCTACAACCACGTGCTTTCGAGCGACTCTGAGCTTGGCTCCGCGCCTCTGAGTTGCGGCCATTACATCCGCAAATTTGCGCGCGTTATTAATTGAACTATCATTATTATTAAGCGTCAGTCAGGTTTTCACAAATCTCGTGGCCTTAAATGTTGCGGTTTTACTCTCCAACACACCGGTGTGCTGCACTAGTAAACGAATTGGCCACGTTTTGTTCACGTGACAAACCTTACTAATCGATGGCGGGTTTAACGACACATTGTATATCTACGCGATCTAACCCAAAAAAAACCTCCTCTATTATGGAAAATATTGGTCTGCGAAAGCCCCTCCTGCATGCTCGGTGTTCAACCAAAGTCGTTTCTACTTCGAGATCTCGACGTCCGATGCGTGCGACGAAGGGTGACCCCCTTCAACTTGTCCCATGAAGTCACGAGGAACCTGGCAGCGGTTTAATTGTTATAATTATTGTTATTTTGTAGCTTTCGTGACTGCAGGAATTACTCTTTGGTTCTTTCGGTAAAGTCACGTATAAAGATAAAATAATAAATTCAATACTAGCATACGACGTTTCGATTGCAACACAAGCAATCATCATCAGGTACAAATGAAATAGAAACACAAATCTAGTATACTTAGAAATGTAATGTAATACAACAGAGAGTCGGATAACATAACAGTCAACACCCTACCTGGTTGATTACGTTCTTCCTGAGAATGCAAAATTTGAGAGAGAGAGATAAAACACAGAAGCAGAGACATATAGACAGACATATAAGTAGACAGATATCACAGTGTTGCAATCGAAACGGCGTATGCTAGTATTTAATTTATTATTTTATCTTTATACGTGACTTTACCGAAAGAACCAAAGAATAATTATTGTTATTTATTTTTTTATTAAAGTGTGCCCTTCCCTTTTAATGTCAAAACTGAAGCGATGCATGCTCCTGACGCGAAGGGGAAAATCGATACCGTCTGGACATATAAGCGTGAGCCGTGAAAGTGTTGTCACGTTGCAACTCCGCATTTAGAAACATGCGTTGAGGTTTAATTTGATTGTTTTGGTGCTATGAATGTCAAAACGATGGGCCACTTTTCTGAGCTATCGTTTGCGATAGCCAGGTCGCTTTTGAAAAAGAAGTTCATACCTCAGTTGGCCTTTGTCTGGTGGTATGGGGATGGTTTAGTTTTAATTGTTTGTGCGATTTGTTTACATTTCTTGTACTTTGCACTCGTGTCGTGTTTGTGTGATGTTTGTTGTTGTAACGTTCTTACCCCGTGCACCAACTGGGCATCTGTGAACAAAGAGCTTTCTAGCTCATCGGATTCATCCTACAGTATCAATATTCTGATTCTGCCGTAATCTATATTTGAAGTTGTAATCGGGAATGGCACAGGTATAGATAGAGTATTCTCTACATCAAGTGGAATGCGGGATTTCCCGACATTGACTCGTGATGGTAAAACTAATTTACGATCATTGTGGTGGCCAAAAAGAGATGTTTGTTTATTTATTTCTGATTCAATCTGCGGTAACTATAGCACAGGAACGGAATTTTCCATCGCAAGAGGCTGTCAACCCTGTTTGTGAACAAACATTTCAATCCCGTGAATTTTGGGGGCTTTTTCTCCGTGCCAAAATGCTGCAAGCAAATACTTGGCATACGATGTGACAATGGTGTAAAAAAATATCCATCCGAATTATAATATATAACTTATAATATTATAGCTATATCATGATAGTTCAGTATCAAGCTTTTTGGGTTATATCGCGTACGTACAAATGTGTCGTAACCCCCCGACACAGCAAGTCAGGGATTTGTCACGTGAATAAGACGCGCCAATGAGTTTACTACTTCAGCCCACCTGTGTGTTGGAGAGCGAATCCACAACATTTACAATTTGAGAACGACGTTTCGCCGGTAATTGCATCCAGCATCATCGGGCGATTTGCCCGAATATTATTATTAGCGCATGCGTGCTTTGGCGCCGCGATCAGCGTTCATTGTTATAAAGTGCGATTGTATTAGTTTACATTTGATCGAGGGGGAAAACCAATAGCGCGTTTTCGTCCAGGGGCTTAGTGTGTTGTATCTGTGCATTTTGTTGAAACGTAAACCCACCGGTTTGTCCGCTAAAAGCGTTGCAAGGATATGCGTGCGCAGACAGACAGACGATACAGACAGACAAAAAAATGACGTTCATAAGGTAAGATTATGAAGCATTATAACATCGTAATATCATGTACATGCAATCTTCTTTGGTATGGCTGATGTAGACGCAGAGCAATAACTATAATTTCACATCCAGGTGGTCATGCCCAGATGATATGCTACGAGGAAGGGTCATTGCATGTAATGTGACTTATCATAAAAAAAAATGTATTAAAGCCACACACTCTTATTAACGAACGTATTGAGATTGTATATGACACATGGTGATGATAACATACTGAAATACATCGCAGTATTTATACTCGGGGCGCCCTGGTGGCATGAAAATGTTATCTCCCTCGCCTCGTGCGCAGGAGGTCGTGGTTTCCATCGCGTTGTAAGTTTGGAGTTCTCTTCCTTTTCCGTGGTGGTCGCGTGGATTTTTTGTTCTCTCCGACCTCCTCTATTGATCCCCTCCACGTTAAGGAATGCGCGCTTAGATGATTTGGCCGCTGCTGCTATACATTCCCACGCGTGATGATGTCAGCCACGGCGATGAGCTTTCATCACGTGTGGCCAGGTCGCCTCCGGTCAAAGCGCTCGTAGCTCAGTGGGTGAAATAGAAATACTGCGAATAAAATATAATCATGGTTATGATCTTTTGATTTAAAGCTTTCGTGACTGCAGGGATTCATATTCTTGGTTCTTTCGGCAAAGTCACGTAGAAGGGAAATAATAAAAAAAATATTTATATTATTTTTATATCATGGATAATTAAGCAACCTCACTTAGCAACAAGGCTTCATGAGCTTACTTCGATTTGGTACACGGGAGATCCGTGGTGCGTGAGCAGAGCAGAGAGGCATTGCAAAGAATGAGTACAGCAGGATCCTTAAGGAATATTGCACGGCTAACAAACGATATATTCGACTGTTTCTCCGTGTGAACCGCGTTACATCGTAAAGATGGCCAGCTTCCCCAAAAAATCAAGACCTGGCGATGTACATATTTTTTTACAGCTTTACGTGTTTAGCTATGTTGTCCTTACCCCCGCAACTCCGATAAGCGCGGTTGGCTACGTACGGTGCGAAAGAAGTTCAATGTACATATGTACGTACAAAAGGGTGTTATTGTTGTTAAGCACAGTTATGAAATAAGCGAGCTAACAAGAAGCCTCCTGAAAAGATTTCAGACGCGCGATCTGGCCATTTATCTTGTACTTTATATTCTCAACAATTATGCAAATTTGTACAAATTTTTTTTTTTATATCTTATTTTACCAACAATTAAGGCGCGTCGTTATTCAAGTCCATCGATGTGTAACTTTAAATGTTACATCACAGGACTGGGCGTGACTGTGAAGTGGTTGTCCAGCGATCTACGTGTGAGTGTAGCATTAATAAGTTTTGTTTGGATGTTTTTAAAATGTCAGGAAGCGTGTAGTGTATACCGCATTACACGCACTGCTGTTCATAAATTCTATATATTTAAGAAAACCCAGACATCAAAATTAGATGGAGTGCCGTACTTGCTTTAATGTCATTCTGGTTGAATTTTTAAAATTATATTTCCATTTTCCTAACGAGAATGTAAGTAATCCGCTGCTGTGTGGAACAAAAGTGTGATTGAATACTCTGTGGGATTGACACAGGGACTAATTTGACTCGCGTAGGCCTCAATAAAGCTTCTTGCATTAATAATCCCGCTTAGGGTTTAATGTTACCGAGCACGTCGCTATATTCGGCCGCGTCCGCAGTGTGATGGAACACTCTGTTAGAACAAATGTCATGATTAGAATTCACGGGATTATATTTTTTGGGATTCTTGTTACAAATGCCACACAGCCCGGATGGAAAACAGACTCACTCCACCTGGTCCAAGAATAATACACAATGTTACGTTTCCTTTTTGGCCATTTACGACCTGAAAAACATTTTTTATTCAATTTTACCAGGTAGTTCTATTTCAGAAGCGACCTCGCCACAAATGATTTCTCAACGAAGAGGAGGCTTATCATGTGGAAATCTATAGCAGCAGACAAATACTGATTCTAAATGTGGAGGGAATAAGCCGGAGGACCCGGAGAAAAAAAATGACACGGGGAGAGAGAGAGACACCCCAAATATCCAGCAACAGGCGTCATGGGTCGCGATTGAACCCACAACCTCCTGTATACCAGGCGAGCTAGTTAACGTCTCACCATTGTGGCACGTGACCTGAAGCACAATGCCATGTCATTCGCTCAGTGGTTCTCAACTGTCTTGGTTTGGTGGGCCCTCAATCAAGACCCTCACTGATCACTGCTCACCCCTTGCCAAAACCCACAGCCCCCCTACGTATCTCTCAACGGGCCCGCATGAGTTCTCGAACGTATCAATAAATGTGCGGTTGAAAATTTTCCCGCGCACCCGTGTGTGTGTGCTCGCTAACAGCACTTGTCCCAACAGTCTGTTAAGGCTATACGGGGATCTTTGTCTTTGTTCGGCCGGATCGAGGGGGCTAAACGGGCGCGGCACGGGCTAGAGAAGAGATGGAGTGATGTGGTACAGGAGGACGTGGAGCTGAGTGGACTTGCCGATGACTGGTACCAGCGGTGTCAAGATCGGCCTCTGTGGAGGAGGCTCGTGAAGGACTCTACTACTGG
This sequence comes from Lampetra fluviatilis, assembly GCF_964198595.1. Lineage (NCBI taxonomy): Eukaryota > Metazoa > Chordata > Hyperoartia > Petromyzontiformes > Petromyzontidae > Lampetra > Lampetra fluviatilis. Next base: position 2,786,762 of record NC_136318.1, on the reverse strand, counting down.
GCAGTTGGAGGCAGTCGCCCTCCAACAACAACGGAGGGGGGAGGAGCGACGCTCACAACAACGAGCGGAGCGCCGGGTGGCTAAAGCACAGCAAGTTGGCACAGTAGGGGGCACAGGTGGTGCATCAGCCAGTCATCACAGTCAGTCGACCCGTGGCACCTGGGTCTGCCCCGTGACCTCCTGCCAGCTGGTGTTCGACACTTCACGTGGCCTCAACGTGCACATGGCCTGGCACAAGCGTCGTGGTGACGTCACCGCCACTTAGTGTCGAATGGCGGTTGTTGTGTTGTTGTGGTCCTTTCCTTTGGCTGCCACCCCAGTGGCAAGTGATATCTGAATCGGAACTACCCCACCCTCACCCATTTGCCGAAATCCCACTCACCACCGTGGTGAAGTATGGCCGAACAACCACTCACAACTGACACGGGTTTGGCCCGGGACGGTCTGAAAAACGGGCAGTTGTTGTATTCGTTCGGGCGGTGGCACGAATTGATTTCCACCGAGGTGACGTGGCGGTGCTGTGTGGCAGCGATGCACTGCACGGCGTTGATAACAGAACCCCCGACGTTCATAACAGAGGGGTTTGGGGGGTGGTTAGATCGCGTAAATATATAAATGTTGTTTTAGATTTGAAGCTTTCGTGACTGCAAGGATTCATATTCTTAGGTTTTTGTCGGTAAAGTCACGTAGGTAAAAAAATGAAAATTAATAAAAGTAAAATAAAAAATCACGACGTTTCGGAAGCAACACAAGCCTCCGTCTTCAGGTGGAACAGTCATAGCACGATAGCTGTATCGAAAAAACCTAAGAATATATAAATGTTGTGTCGTTGAAACCCGCCACCACCCGACACAGCCAACGAGTGAGGGTTGTCGCGTAAACAGAACGTGGCCAATTCGTCACTAGCACAGCGCACTGGCGATATCGACGTTCATGCGAAACTTCATCTCGCGACACTGTACAACAGCTAATATATTTATATGGCCCCACGCAGAAACAAACAGCACACTCAAATTCTATTCTTAGGTTTTTTCGGTAAAGTCACGTAGGTAAAACATCAAAATTAATGAAAATAAAATAAAAAAAATCACGACGTTTCGGAGGCAACACAAGTCTCCGTCATCAGGTGGGACCGTCACAGCCAGATTAGCTGCAGTCACGAAAGCTTCAAATCTAGCACACTCAAACCAAGGTCAACTCAATTGGCTTGACTCAGGGACCCAGGGATTCATAAAAAAAAAATAGGACTGCACCAAACATCACCTCGAATTCAAATCGAAACAACAAAAAAGCGAATTAATCTCTCACTGGCTTATCTTGTTTTTTTGTCTCTCTACTTCCATTCAGTCCCCATCCCCACGTCTCTCGATCGACACATCTCTCCCGTCGTGACATCTCTGTCACCTGTATCTCCCTTCTGTCATCTCTCCTCGACAGTTCGATCTGTCGCTCACCACATCCTCTGCATTTCTCTTATCTCGCCAGGAAACAAAAACAAAGACAAAGATCGCCCGTGTAGCCTTAACATTCTGTTGGGGGCAAGTGCTGTTAGCAAGAACCTATTAAGGCCGCACGGCACACGAGGGGGTGGGTGGCCAGCACCAAGCCCAGCCGCCTTTGTCTTCCTAGTGGCGATATTTACACGATGCACCAAGTACTCATTTGAGGCTGAGTCGACCTAGGGGGAGAGTAGAGGACACTGACGCCTGTTGTATATTTGGAGTTTGCGTGTCTCTCTCTCCGTGGTCTCGTGGATTTTTTTTTCTCCGGGTCCTCCGGTTTTTCCTTCCACATTTATAAACATGCATTCAGATTATTTAGACTATTTAGGTGCGATAAATGTTCAATTGATGGGCCACTTTGTTGAGCTATCATTTGTGGACAGGCCCGCTTCTGAACAATAAGTGAATACCTCAGTGGGCTTTGCCTGGTAAGAATGGTGATGGTTTCGTTTTATTTATTTGATGTTTGGGTGATTTGTTTACCTTTCTTGTACTTTTCACCACAATCGTGTTGTTGCACCGTTTCTTGTTGTAACGTTCGTACCCACCCCTTCTGGACATCTGTGAAAAAAAAAGCTTTTTAGCTAATCAGATTCCTCCAGTTTAAATATTACGATTCTGAAGCTTAAGCGCTTGTTGTTTCTAAATGTGGAGGCGGGGGGGCACGCGGAATATAAATATACAACGGGACATCACCAGGTCCATACTGAGTCCCATGGCAAGCCAGTTAGCATCTCGCCTGCACGGCTTTCGTGGGCAACATCTTTATCATAATCGTTAAGTGGCTCTTCAATCGAGCATGAAATGTCAACCGCGATTCATATTCAACATAATGTCCACCTTTCTTGGCAATAAACGGTCATAAAACAGCGTAGGGCACGCTGAGAACAACCGACTCATTCATCCGGGATGGGATTGGTGGCCGTGCCTTCAGTTGTGTGTTACACGTCACACCACCGACTTAGCTCCATTAAACAATTCGTATATTTTGTAAAACTGTAGGGTGGTTACGTGGAAAGTCCCACCGCGCGTGGCTCTATAGAATGATTTTGAAATGTTGCCTGTGAGGTTGGCTCAAGAAATGGAAGGAGTTATTGGGGCAAGGGGGAGTGAGTAGCACGCACGGCAGGAGAAAAAGCAGTGTGCAGGGACCCCTCTACTTGCGAGCATTCGACTTACGAACTTTCAGAGATACGAACAAACCAGAGTCGTGAGTTCAATCGCCCCGCGCAATAGATGGCGGTGGTGGCATCTACATCTGCAGAGCATGAAGAACCGGTTGCATCTACATCTACAGGAGATTATACAACTTTTAAAGCCATTCCCCGTGTTTAGTGTGCACGCCATACAACGCGTTTGGAATCGACGGGAGCAAAGTTGGGACTTACGAACAAACCGACTTACGAACAGACCTATGGAACATAAATTGTTCGTAAGTAGAGGAGTCCCTGTAATTGTAGTTGTGTTGTTGTATCTGGGTGGCAACCGATTTGTCCAGAGCAAATGCCAATTATTATGGGGGTACAAAACTGAAAAATCAACACGGATGGGTAAACTTAGCACGTGAATAACGAAACGGAAAACGAGAGTAAAACTAACCTTTAAAATAACAGGCTCGGTCCAGGGCTTGGCAACAAGAGACATTTTTTTTAGAATTCTATAAAAGAAACAAACCCGCGATTTCAAGAGCCCCGATGCAGCAGTGGATTGATCATGGCTGGTGAGGATGATGATGATGATGGAGACTTAGAAAACCAAACACGACCTTTGCAACTTTAAATATCTCAAGAATGATTAGCATAACCAAATGTTACCTTTTTTTAATTTACAATACGAATGCAACTCGACACCACAGTTAATTACCTCCCAAGTGCCTGCGGCATTGGCCTCGCCTCCACCTTGGTATCTCTCTGCATGCGAACGGGGGGGTGGGCAGAATTTACCGCCGCTGTAATTTACCCTCTCGGAGGGATGATGATGCTGCTGCTGCTGCTGCCACCTATGGTCAGGAAAAATATATATTTTTGGGTTTGAATGCCGTCAGCGAGGCTGGCTCCAGGAGCGATGTTACTTTTACAGGTAGGAACCTCCTGGTTACACCAGCCAATAGGAGATTATTGTGTCCGTCCGTCCGTCGTGCATCCAAAAATGGAAGGGGTGGGGCTGGGTAGAGAGGGGAGGGTGGGGAGGGGCTGGGTGGGTAGGGTGGGGAGGGGCTGGGTGGGGAGGGTGGGGCTGGGTGGGGGGTGGGAGGGGTGGGGCTGGGTGGGGAGGGGCTGGTCACCTCGTGGTGCCCTTATAAAACTCAACGTTTAACCTACTCACGCCGGCTTGTGCCCGCCCTCACAGTCGGGCATATTTGCGGAATACACCACGCCGCCGTTGACCCTGCAGGCCATTGACCGAGCAACCCAACGTTCCTACCAGCTCCCTCCGTAGGAATGTGTTTTTCTAAGGCCCAGGGGAGTTGGCAAACACAATAATAAGAGCCCTTTAATTCGATAATTCGGTTTAAAAAAATGCATATATATTCCTAGAGCCGCAATGAATGTGAACACAAGACGGTTACTTGGTGAAGAACGTCAAACCATTAATTTATCAATTTTAATAATAATAACAATGCTAATTTATAACGCGCACAATGCTCACTTGCCCCCCGATACGTGAGGCCCAGCCCAGAGAGATGCGCTCAAGTAAAATAAAAAAAAATAGTTGAACACGTAGGCTTTCGCGACCAATATCATCCATAACAGAGGTTTTTGGGAACGAAACAGTAAGACTTCTCCACAAATCTGGCTGTCGCCTGATGAAGCTGGTTGTAATTAATGGCGAAACGTCGTACTCAAGATTGTAAATGTTGTGGCTTGGCTCTCCAACACACCGGTTAGTGCTGTACTAGTGTACTACACTATACACTACACTATACACTACTACTGTAATAGTATACTACACTATACACTACACTATACACTACACTATACACTAGTGCTGTACTAGTATACTACACTATACACTACACTATACACTAGTGCTGTACTATACTACACTATACACTAAACTATACACTACTGCTGTACTAGTATACTACACTATACACTACACTACTATACATTTGTGCTGTACTAGTGACGAATTGGCCACGTTCTGTTTACGTGACAACCCTTACTAGTTGGCTGTGTCGGGTGGTGGCGGGTTTTAACGACACATTTATATATTTACGCGATTTAACCCAACAACCTCCATTATGGATAAAAAAAAAGATGCGAGTGTGGAGGTGGTGGTGATGGTAGTTGGCACAGTAGGGGGCACAGGTGGTGCATCAGCCAGTCATCTCGGTCATCTCAGTCAGTCGACCCGTGGCACCTGCTGGGTCTGCCCCGTGACCTCCTGCCAGCGGGCATTCGACACTTCACGTGGCCTCAAGGTGCACTTGGCCTGGCACAAGCGTCGTGGTGACGTCACTGCCACTTAGTGGCGAATGGCGGTTGTTGTTGTTGTTGATGGTGGGATGGCGTGGTTTCAGGTAGCAGAGGGGGCCGACAAAGTAGAAAACGACGCTGTGGCGATCGTGGTCCTTGACTCTCTCTCTCTCTCTCTGGCGTGGAGATTAAACTCCTGGGCAGAGCTGCAAGGAGTTCTGGGTTTGGTGCGGTTTGTGAGAGTGACAGACCAGTTCCTATGATCAGTTCCCATGATCACTGTTTCATTGCTTTCATGGCTTTATTTTGGTGATTTTCGATCAGTTTGTTTGGTTTAGCCATGTTTGTTTGTTGTAGTACAGAGTTAGACTGATGGCCTTAATCTAAGTTGTCTTGTGATTGTTGTTGTTGTTGTTTGACTTGCATCCCACTGGGATTTTTGCACACAGCGTTGGTGTACGGTTTTTTCGGTAAAGTCACGTAGGTAAAAATAAATAATAAAAATAATAGAAATCAAATAATATATCACGACGTTTCGGAGGCAACACAAGCCTCCGTCATCAGGTGGGACCGTCACAGCTAAATTTACTGTATCAAGGTGATACAGTAAATTTAGCTGATGACGGAGACTTGTGTTGCCTCCGAAACGCCGTGATTTATTAAAAAAAAAACTATTATTTCTTTTATTTGTATTATTTATTTTTACCTACGTGACTTTACCGAAAAAACCCTAAGAGTATGAATCCTTGCAGTCACGAAAGCTTCAAATCTAGAACTCTGACTTTGACCGACCCTCCACCAGGATGGCCACGTGCGAATTTCGCGAATGCCACTCGACATCAAAGCCTCGCACCGTCCAATGTATTGGGCTGTACTGCCCTCTACCGACCAACCCACTACATCGACACCATCATTAATCGATTCGTTCGAACAATTCACAGAAGACAGCGGCGGCAGCGACGCTCTATCAGAGGTTGCAAACGGGTTTTGATTCCTTACCCGTACCCGGCCGCACCAGGGTCGCAATACAACTCTGAAAATGTACATCTGAAAATGTACATTATCAGAGTTGCCAGCTAAAAGGGTAAAAACCTATTACTATATCTTGCTACTGGCAAAGTAGGTCTCATAATGTAAATGCTTACCCCGAGCTCTCAATACTCTGATGGTGCGTTGTCTTTGAGTTGTGCGCCTTTTGGCGTCATCTGGTACAACACCATGTGAGACTGGGCTCTAAGAAAAGCTGTCTCGGTTGTGGACCAATCAATTTCAAGGACAGTGCATATATTATCAGAGTTGTCTTTTTGTTTGCATTTTGACCGCAAGTGTTATGGTTAATGCAAACGTGATCCCTTGTAAAAAGGTGTCAGTTTTGTTGCCAGATAAAAGGATAAAAACATATTACTATATCTTGCTACTGTCAAAGGAGGTCTCATAATGTAAAGACTTCCAAGAGTTTGGGAGGAATTCGGCACCGGCTAATTCGCCTGGCCTGGGGCATTCACTTTCCGGCTGTCGTTCCCCCGTGCATCGCGAGCCATCCCCTCCTCCGAGTTGAGTGAATGCTGTGCCGATCAACTTGTGGTGAATCAAGCAAGTTGGGGAGGAGGGCTTGGGATGATTGCGATGTGTATGTAAGGCAGCGCACGCGTTTTACTCCACGCGCACACACACTGGTGTTTCAACTGACACACACACACACTGGTGTTTCAACTGACACACACACACACTGGTGTTTCAACTGACACACACACACACTGGTGTTTCAACTGACACACACACACACTGGTGTTTCAACTGACACACACACACACTGGTGTTTCAACTGACACACACACACTGGTGTTTCAACTGACACACACACACACACACTGGTGTTTCAACTGACACACACACACACACACTGGTGTTTCAACTGACACACACACACACACACTGGTGTTTCAACTGACACACACACACACACACTGGTGTTTCAACTGACACACACACACACACTGGTGTTTCAACTGACACACACACACACACACTGGTGTTTCAACTGACACACACACACACACTGGTGTTTCAACTGACACACACACACACACTGGTGTTTCAACTGACACACACACACACTGGTGTTTCAACTGACACACACACACACACACTGGTGTTTCAACTGACACACACACACACACTGGTGTTTCAACTGACACACACACACACACTGGTGTTTCAACTGACACACACACACACACTGGTGTTTCAACTGACACACACACACACACACTGGTGTTTCAACTGACACACACACACACACACTGGTGTTTCAACTGACACACACACACACACTGGTGTTTCAACTGACACACACACACACTGGTGTTTCAACTGACACACACACACACACTGGTGTTTCAACTGACACACACACACACACACTGGTGTTTCAACTGACACACACACACACACTGGTGTTTCAACTGACACACACACACACTGGTGTTTCAATTGCCACGCGCACACACTGGAGTTTCAAAAGTCTCGGCAAAGTATTTAAATGGGATTTTTTTTTCTACCTTTAATACAAAGCCCTAAATTAATTAAAATGTCCAGACAACACAAATGTACTTTTTGTTAACGTGGATAACAGGTCTAAAAAAAATATAATTAATTTCAAAACACACCTGGTAGCAGGCCTGCCTTAGCAAATAACACGCAAACCTTTGGGCAGTCAGAATATCTCAAGAGCAAAGCAGTCTGCCGACACCTACATTGACCAACACAAAGGTGACCAGCGCTGCACGCATCATCACAGCTCTTAGCCTCGTCCAGACCACCAGCTCAAAAGAACTGCCAACACGCGGCCTTTTTGTCGTTTGCGGGCTGTGCTGACGAGTCTCGTCGAAGGCGAAACCGGTCCACGGTTGACGTCGTCGTTCCGCTGCTGCCTGTTGGGAGGAGCCACATTTTCCGAGCTCCGAGTCGGTGGTTCTCACCGACGAGCATGGCCGCAGGTTTTAGTTCTTTGCGAGCTGGTGGTTTGGACAAGGCCGAGAGATTTTTGTTCTGTTCGTACAAGCAGTGCCGCAACACTTTCGCGCGTTGCCAAAAAGTTTCCGTTGCGATGGGAGGGGGGGGCGGGCGCGGCGTGGTTTCTCGTCAGTCGCCCTTCCTCCCCACAACAGATTCCGCCTCACGGTGGGAATCGCTTTACCGCACCGCGGTCATTTCATACTCTGCGCCAAACGTCCCGAGTCGAACGAATCGTCGTACGGACTACTCCCCACGCCACGCTTGACGAACGCTCTCCGGCTACGTCGACCGCTCTGGCCCTCGCGACCTCGAACGTCGAGCGTCCGTCGCCGCATCCGCTCGCGAACAAGTCGCGCGGCCTGCGCAGTGGCGACGACGAGGGCTTTGAGAGAATGAAAGGCTCCTAATTTAAAAAAAAACTGGCTTGTCGCCTGATGAAGCTCGTTATAATTACTGGCGAAACGTCGTGCTCAGGTTGTAAATGTTGTGGCTTTGCACGCCAACAAACCTGGCGTGCTGTGCTAGTGACGAATTGGCCACGTTCTGTTTACGTGACAAACCTCACTAGTTGGCCGTGTCGGGTGGTGGTGGCGGATTTAACGACACATTTATATATTTACGCGATCTAACCCAAAAAAAAACCCCGTATATTATGGACAACAACTGGAATAACAAGAAGCGTTGCAGACCCCAAGTTGTTCTGCGCAACCTAAACCGCTTCCCAAAGGCGATGTTCACGTGCCCGCCCACCAGCCGTGGTGTTCGTTCCTGCGGCCGGCAAAACTCGACCATCAACGGCGACGTTTTCTTCTTCCCTGCCACGACAAAATTGAGTTTTGTATTCACGGTTGAGGACGGACATTAACTCTCCACGTTGACGCCATCCGTGTGCGCTGTATGCCCCTTAGAAAAATTCGTATACAAAAATTGAGACCGCGGTATTTTTGTTTGTTCCCTGTCGCGCGTTTAACGCGGGACCGGGGATTGGTCGATCGCCGCGCTTTTCCGCGCACCGACGAAAACGGTCATTCGGTCGCAAGGCGAGTCTCCTCCCTGCCTGCCGTGCACGGTCAACTTCCCGGGACGGCCGCACGCCGCCTCTGCCCACGATCCCAAAGCGTGGCCGGGAAAATGATGAAAACGACAACACGACGAGTGGCGGGCGACGGGGGCGGATCTCTGGGCGGGGAGAGATCTCCGCGTGAGCCTCCCCTCCCCGCCCCGCTCCCGATGCTCACAGCCACGTGAGCGGACAAATGGGACGAGCGTGCGATGCTGTGGGGAGGGGGGGGGGGGCGGCAGCGCGAGTGTGGCTGCAGTGATGACCGGCGAGGAGGATGCGAGGAGAGTCTTGTGTAGAATGAGTGCGAGGGTTTGCTAAGAATGCGCGTGTGTGTGCGTGCGTGCGTGCTCCGTGTATCCGGTGGGGAGCGGTGGTGTAGCGGTTAGCGCGCTGCACTACCGAACCTGGCCACCAGAGTTCGATTCCCGCTCATGGCCAGCACCAGTGACGATTATCCGAACCGATCCTCGGTCGACTCGGCTTCAATTGAGCGCCTCGCGCGACGTGGGGACATCGCCACTTGGGAGACAAAGGCGGCCGGGCGTGGTGCTGGCCACCCACCCCGTCGTGTGCCGTGCCGGCCTTCGCAGGTGCTCGCCAACAGCACTTGCCCCAACGGTCTGTTAAGGCTACACACTGGGGGATCTTTGTCTGTGTGTGTATAGGGTATAGCCCCATCGGTCTGTTAAGGCTATAGGGGGGATCTTTGTCTGTGTGTGTATAGGGTATAGCCCCATAATTTATTCTAGATTTGAAGTTTTCGTGACTGCAAGGATTCATACTCTTTGGTTTTTTCGGTAAAGTCACGTAGGTAAAAATGCATAAGTGAAAAATTTCGTTGTTTTTTCATTCATTTATTTTTACCTACGTGACTTTACCGAACAGACCAAAGAGTTATAGCCCCATCAGTCTGTTAAAGGCTATACGGGGATCTTCGTGTGTATAGGGTCAGGGGTTATGGAAGGGAATGGGGGGGGTGGGGTACAGGGCTAGTGGATGATTGGGTTGAGAGGCTCCGCGCGGATGTTGCCCAAGTCCAGCGCTCCGTCCGTGTCGTCATCAATCTCTCCAATCACCGCCCTGCGCACACAGCACACGGACGCAACCTCGATAATTGTTTTTTTTACCCTTCTATCTGGCAACAAAACTGACACCTTTTTTTACAAGGAGTCATGTTTGCATAGACCACAATACCTGCAGTCATAATGCAAACAAAAAACATAACTCTGATAATGTATGCACTGTCCTTGAAGTTGATTGGTCCACACCCGAGACAGCTTTCCTTAGAGCCTAGTCTCACATGGTGTTGGACCAGATGATGCCAAAAGGTTCCAATAGTGGACGCAACCTCGTTCACTCCCTCAAACGCCCACTCTCAAAATCGAACCTGCGTTTGCACAGAACGGGTCAGGCGACAAGCTCGAGTGGTCACTGCAACGGCAAGGATGATACGCCGTGACCTACGGGGGGAAGTGTTTCCCAGCCAGTGTGAAAGAATGCATTCAACTAAATACCCCTAAACTATTTTTTATTTTGCCAGGTAAGTTCCCGCTGAGCTGTGCGGATCTTTTTCAAGAAGCGTCCCGGCCGCACTAGGGAGACAAAGGCGGCCGGGCATGGTGTTGGCCACCCACCCCCTCATGTGCCGTGCCGGCCTTTAAAGGTGCTCGCTAACAGCACTTGCCCCTACAGTCCGTTAAGGCTACACGGTGGATCTTTGTCTATGTGTGTATAAAAGTGGCGTCGTGTGTGCGCGGCGTTGCGGCTACTCACACGTTGTCTCCACGCACGATGTAGAGGCCCAGCACCACCTGCTCCACGCCCTGGCTCGAGCTGAACACGCGCTCGTGGCTCTCGTCCAGGATGAGGTTGATGGTCTGGTCGAAGCCCTTGAGGGTCCCCTGCCGCAGCCGCACACAAGCGCCGGTCGGTCCGCCAGCAATCACCGCCCCACACTCACACCCGTCGCTCGCTCACCATCGTCGCCACCACCATCCTCTTGATTTTATTTATTATTTCCCTTCTACGTGACTTTACCGAAAGAACCAAAAACCAATGAACACACTCTCTCTCTCTTTGGCTTAAGTGCTGCTGCATCTTCCTTTGCTGCTGATCACTTCTTATAATGCATTATCCATTAGTCGCTGGTTTGCTGAATCCCATACAACGGGTAAGTGTAGGGCTTTAGAAATGCTGGTGCGCACAGGTGAATCGTCTCGTGTATCTCCTCGCGATATCACGCACACCCCCAGCACCACATGAAATCTTCTATATAAGTAAAGACCTTAATCTGTATGTCCGTTTCAAAAACCTCTTAGAGTACTTCCCGACAAGGTGGAACGCTGAAAATGTGGTACACGTGTAGCTTTTAGGACACAAACAACAGGAAAGATATGAAAATACGAGGTTTTTACATTTTAACGTCCCCAAATCTTGATTTTTAGTGCCCCATAAACATGTTTGTGCACGTGGTGTCATTCAGAAACCGTTGAAAATATACGATTGCGTTTTGTTTCGGTTGATAAGAGCGTTAAACAGCAAGTAGAATTAAATCGAGAAACATTGTTCTATCTTTTATTGTTTTTGAGATTTTTCCGTTTCAATAAAAAAAATCCGCATTTTATGATGTTCAAATCTGAATAATTCGAAAACGGTAAAAGATAGGAGAGCTTCCCCCCATAGACTATTAAGTTAGTGAATATGAGTTTTTTCTATCATTAAAAAAACGGAATCTATAAATTGAGTGGTTTCCCATGGGTACGTATTTAAATATAAGAAGTTGAATCAAGCTATCAACAATTTTTGTTTTTTTTGCGGAAAAACACATTTTTGGAGTAGTTGTTCGTGGTCTGATCGTAGATAACAATTGTTAACAAAAATCTTATTCATTGAAAACTTTTTCCCGGCGAAGACAGGCTTCATGGACTCGTAATATACGCGCGATTGTTATACGAATGGAAGGAAACTGGAGCACCCCGAGAAAACCCATGCGCGCGTGCAAGGGGGCAACACTCTATGCCCATACAGATGGAAACAGATGGCGATTATTTAAGCAACATGTTCATGATCCGCCAACCCTCCCCTCCGTGGCGGATTACACGCCACGTGCGTAGCCACCGCCGCTGCACTCCAGGATTATATTTAATCAACGACAAAACTTGAACACATTTTCATCAGATTTCTGCGCTTTCTCCTCAGGAAGCGCAGACTCCTTAGCGGACCGTTTGACGAGCGAGATTTAAAAAAAAACGAGCACAAACTCCGCTTACCACAATCATCCTCCCGTCTGCAGTGATGACGGAGACCGTGTCTGTGGGATCCTAGAGTTAAGGACAAACTTGGCGGAGCCAGGGGTAAGTTGCACATTTTCGACTTGGCAACGAAGTGAATCCACGTGTTAACAAAACTGCATCAAGGCAGGACATAAAGCGTCAAGCCAACTCCGACAATCCTCCGCAGCGGCGGCTTTTGGCTGACCATCGAACAAAGGCAGCGGTCAATGCATCGCGCACTTTCGGATGCGCTTCTGTGGCCGTCTGGAACGCTCTTCCTTCCAGATGTGAAGAAGCCACTGGGAGCTGTGTGCACTTATAAATCGAAGTTGAAAACTAATTTCATTAGAACTGCTTTTTGTGTTTATGTTGTCCTTCCCCCGCACCTCCGATTAGCACGGTTGGCTACGTACGGTACGAAAGAAGTTCAACATAAGTACGTTATATGAAATAACGTAATCATACCGCCCATTTATCGTGTCCGGTTTCGTGCCAATGCAGTTTTCAATAGTACAACACAATCGTGAAGGGCGGGTGAATAGGTACGGCAAGCGCTCGCTCAACGCCCGGTGTTGGACACAACGCGATTTCGCTATAACGCGGTTATTAAATGAGGGAACAATATTCGTACAACGCGGAACGTGCTCCGTTATAACGCGGAATGATGCCTTCGCTCAACGCGGACACCTGTAAACAAAACCAACCACACAGCAGAGGTCGCAAACGGGTTTTGATTCCTTACCCGTACCCGGCCGCACCAGGGTCGCAAACGGCTACCCGTACCCGACTGGGTACGGGTAGCCGGGTATCGGGTAGGGTACGGGTATCGGGTACCCGGTTGCGACCTCTACCACACACGCACACACACTCACACGGGGAGACCACAAGATCGCCCAACCTGTCCCTCTGCACCGGGCCTTTGCGCGAGATCGGATGATGCCAGACTTCCTCGTGGCAGCCAACGTGCCAACGTGGTTTCGCCATCAACCGTTCGCTCTACCGGCGCGTCACAACGAGGACGCCGCAGTGCCTCTGTGCCGGATGAAGCTAGTGCGGGGCCTGTAGCATATGTTATAAAGGGGCCCTAAATAAAAAAAAACACATATCAAAACATACATTTTTATTCTAGATTTGAAGCTTTCGTGACTGCAAGGATTCGTATTCTTTGTTTTTTTCGGTAAAGTCACGTAGGTAAAACAATAAAATAAATGAAAACTAAATTTAAACAACTAAATTAAACCACGACGTTTCGGAGACAGCACAAGCTTTCTTCATCAGGTGTTGTTTTCATTTATTTTATTGACTTTTACCTACGTGACTTTACCGAAAAAATCAAAGAGTATACATTTTTAACTTACACAGTGAAGTCATTGTTTTTTTTCCATTTGCTATACACCCAGATAATACGACAAATCGCTAACCTTAAACACCCCGTCGTTCGTAAAACTTTAAGACGGTATAGTACTATAGTAATAGAGCAAGTGCAGGGGCCCTTGAAAGTGCCGCCACCCGTGTGGCCGCCACCCGTGTGGCCGCCACCCGTGTGGCCGCCACCCGTGTGGCCGCCACCCGTGTGGCCGCCACCCGTGTGGCCGCCACCCGTGTGGCCGCCACCCGTGTGGCCGCCACCCGTGTGGCCGCCACCCGTGTGGCCGCCACCCGTGTGGCCGCCACCCGTGTGGCCGCCACCCGTGTGGCCGCCACCCGTGTGGCCGCCACCCGTGTGGCCGCCACCCGTGTGGCCGCCACCCGTGTGGCCGCCACCCGTGTGGCCGCCACCCGTGTGGCCGCCACCCGTGTGGCCGCCACCCGTGTGGCCGCCACCCGTGTGGCCGCCACCCGTGTGGCCGCCACCCGTGTGGCCGCCACCCGTGTGGCCGCCACCCGTGTGGCCGCCACGCGTGTGGCCGCCACGCGTGTGGCCGCCACGCGTGTGGCCGCCACGCGTGTGGCCGCCACGCGTGTGGCCGCCACACGTGTGGCCGCTTGTGCTACTGGGATAATCTGCCACTTGCAGCGCCTGCATATTGGGGACGTGAATGCGGTACCCCAAGTTACTGCTACATATCATCTCGGAGGCAAGTCAAGTTCTGCACCAAGCTGACAGGGACATCGTCGTTTCTCCAAAAACCCGCAGACAATTTCATCTTCTCATCGATCCGCAAGCATCGCCTCTCAATAGTTGTCCGTACGCCGGCTGATCACACGAGGCGTCTATAATGATGTATTGCGTGCGGTTACGAGGAGTCTCGGTCACCTCATAGTACACCACACCACAGCACCACAACACAACACACACCACAGTACACCACAGCACACCACAACACACCACAGCACCACAACAACACACAACACCACAACACAGTACCACAAAAACACAACACACTGCACCACAGCACTACACACAGCACACCACAGCAAACAACACCACCCAACTGCACACCACACTACACCACAGCACACCTCAGCACACCACAACACACCACTGCACACCACAACACACCACACCCCACACCACAGCTGCTCTACGTTCTTCGCATCCCCGCCCCCTGCCAGGCTCTGCCAGGCCCACAGCCGGGTTCGAGCCCCGGCTGTGAGCAGGCGGGTGACGGGCAACCACGGGACAGAGCCGACTATAGTCGCAGTAGTATCCCCTCGCCCCCCACCCCCTCGCTGACCCCTGCCCGGTCAGCGAGCGGGTTAACGAAGCAGAGGCAACGAAACCCCTCAAACGACGGCGAATTATTCCAACCCGCGCTCTTTGTGATGAACTCCGATGCGACCCCCTTTACCCTCTCAATCGTCCCCGCGTTCCCTGTCCCCCCCCACGTGCACCCCCTGTCTCCCCGCAAGAGGAGGGCGAGGAGGAGAAGCAACAACAACAGCAGCAGCAGCGAGCATGAGGATACGATTGACGTACGTCTCCAAAGCGGAGGCCATTACAGCTGCTGCTTCCACTACCACGCGTCTCCCGGCACCGCGACCCCTGTGACCCCACGTGGCGTGACGCGCCGTGACGCGGCCGTGACGTCAGCCCGGTCGCGCGACGCACGTGGCGAGCGCCATATTGCTAAGGGATGAGAATTGTTTATGTTTTAAAAAATTCTGAATCTTGTATTGAAGGAGGAATCCGATGCGCTATGAAGCTGTTTGTCACAGGTTGTTCAGTAGGGGCACGGGGTGTAAGGACGTTACAACAACAAACACAATGCTATACCCGTCAACCCCTTATCAGTGCTGCTTATTCAATTACAGACCAATTCAGACCTTATTGGTGACCCCTTATCAATCTCAACGTTCATCCTACAAAGTCCAATCGCAAGGGAGAAACACAAACAAATACACATAAAATAAAATAAAAATGTTGCCCGTATTGAACGGTGCTTAAATACGTTCTAACACGAGGAACACTTTTTATTGTATTCGAATGTGTATATGGTAAGATACAAATTTAGTTTAATTTCCATATATTTTTTAAAAGTGCTTTGTTTACTTTTCCTATACTTTGCACTCCTATCGTGTTTTTGTATTGTTTGCTGTTGTTAACATTCTGACCAACCCCAACTGGAAAAATATCGTTATAGCTCATCGGATTCCTCCTGCGGTATAGATATCGATTCGATATGTCGAGCGAGCAGCTGTAATCGGTAGGGTTTGCGGATTCGAATGTTGGTTGGGGTGGTTGACTCAGCCCATCATCCCACGGGGGCGGATAAAATCGGCACCACTGTGTGAGGAAGTCAAGTGTGGTTGTAGTTGTTAGATGGATATACTGTAGCAAAGTGTAAATCCCACTGGGTCAAAAAAACACATCAAACACTCGACGGTTTAGGCGATGGTCCTTCTTCAATAGCACATCATCGTGTGCTTTGACGAAGGGCATATCTCCCGAAACGTCGCATTATATAGATTTTTTCCTCATAGGGCGCGGTGTTATTATTGATGCACATGGTGGTGGTTGATGTTGTTGTTCTGCTTCTGCACGTGACAGCTGCATCGGCATCGCCGACAACTCTCGCGATGTGACGTCATCGCGCCGGCGCGGTTGCAAACGACGCGCGATGACGTCGCCGACATGGCGTGAAACAAAACTCGTGGGTGACGTCACCACGTCGCCGCGGTGCAAACCTCTGGCGATGACGTCCGCGCGAGTGTTCATCACGCGCGATGACGTCACCGCAACCCCCGCGTTAATGTAAAAATTCATCGCATCGATGACGTCACAAAAACCCTCGTCTTAACGACAACAAAACCTCATCGCCGCGATGACGTCACCGCAACCCCCGCGTTAACGACAACAAAACTCATCGCCGCGATGACGTCACCGCAACGAAAATAAAACTCATCGCCTCGATGACGTCACCGCAACCCCCCACCCCCCACCCCCCGCGTTAACGACAACAAAACCTCATCGCCGCCGTGACGACTTCAACCGCAGCGACAACAAAACCTCATCGCCGCCGCGATGACGTCATTGCAACGACAAAATTAATCGTCGCCGCGATGACGTCACCGCCGCCACCGCCGCGATGACGTCACACAGTGCCGCGCGCCGCCCGCTGAGATGGCGGAGGGCGCCGCGAGTCTGGTGGAGCGCGCCAAGGCGACGCTGGCGTGGTCCTGGAGCTACCTGTGGGCTCTCTGGTTCCTCATGGTGCTGCTGCTCGTCTACATCCTCAGAGCCCCGCTCAGGATCAACGAGAACATCAACACGGGTGGGTCCGTCGGGGTGGATCTTTGCCTCACGCGCGCGCGCGCTCGCTCGTTCGATCGTTCGCGCGTTGTCTTTCTCGGTCGCCTCCACGCGTGAGTGAGCAGAGAGACGCACAGACAGAGAGACAGAGAGAGACACAGAGACAGAGAGACACAGAGAGACAGAGACAGGGAGACGCACACACAGAGAGAGAGACGCAGAGACAGAGAGAGACACAGAGACACAGAGAGACACAGAGAGACAGAGAGACAGGGAGATGCACAGACAGAGAGACGGAGAGAGACACAGAGACAGTGAGACAGACAGGGAGACGCACACACAGAGAGACAGAGAGAGACAGAGACACAGAGAGAGACAGAGACAGAGAGACAGGGAGATGCACAGACAGAGAGACACAGACAGAGAGACACAGACAGAGAGACAGGGAGCGAGGGAGCGCGCACGAGGAGAGACGCGGTCCGGGCAACACTGAGAGCTCTTAGCACACTCACAACCCCGACTCACTCACTCGTACACCACTCACCCTGGGTCTCACTCACTCACTCATACATCACTCACCCTGACTCTCACTCACTCATACACCACTCACCCTGACTCTCACTCACTCACCACTCACCCTGACTCTCACTCACTCACTCACCCTGACTCTCACTCACTCATGTACCACTCTCACCCTGACTCTCACTTACTCATACACCACTCACACTGACTCTCACTCTCTCACTCACTCGTACACCACTCACCCTGACTCTCAATCACTCATACACCACTCACCCTGACTCTCACTCACTCATACACCACTCACCCTGACTCTCACTCACTCACCACTCACCCTGACTCTCACTCACTCACTCACCCTGACTCTCACTCACTCATGTACCACTCTCACCCTGACTCTCACTCACTCATACACCACTCACCCTGACTCTCACTCACCATGCAGAATGGTACACACTCGTGTACCATTCTGCATGGGTCTCACTCACGCACCACTCTCCCTGACTCTTACTCATGCAAAACTTTCCCCGGCTCAAACTCACTCATACACCACTCTCACTGGCTCGAACCCACTCTGTCTAGCTCTCTCACACTCATACACTTTATACAGCTCTCTCACACACACTCACTCTCACTGGCTCTCTCACTCATACCTGCTGTCCCTCATTCACTCACTCATTCACTCATACCTGATGTCACTCATACATTCACTCATTCCTGCTCTCATTCATATACTCATTCACTCATACCTGCTGTCACTTACTCACGCATGCACTCACTCATTCACTCATACCTGCTGTCACTCATTCACTCATATCTACTGTGACTCATTCACTCACTCATTCACTCTTACCTGCTCTCATTCATACACTCATAGCTGTTGTCACTCATTCACTCTTACCTGCTGTCACTCATACATTCATTCATTCATTTACTCAAACTTGCTTCTTGGGGCAGCTGCTGTTAGCGAGCACCTCCTCATTTGAGGTTGGTATTGGCCGTGAGCGGGAATCGAACTCGAGTCGCCGAGGTTCGTAACCGCTGCACTACCGCACATACAAAGATCCCCCGTGTAGCCTTAGACTGTAGGGGCAAGTGCTGTTAGCGAGCACCTATGCGGTCCGGCACGGCACACGAGGGGGTGGATGGCCAACACCACGCACCAGGTACTCATTTGAGGCTGAGTCGACCTAGGGGAGGCCCAGGACCGGTTCAGATAATCGTCACTGATGTTGGCCGTGAGCGGGAATCGAACCCGGGTCGCCGGGTTTGTATCGCTGCACCACCGCTCCCCTAACACATTCTCACACACACACTGTCTCATACTGTCACTCATATACTGTCACTCATATACTGTCACTCATGCACGTCTTCACCCGTGTGCCGGCGACTCCGCGTGCTTCCTAAACAACTTCCACGCGCTTCGTACCCCCTCGGTATTAATTTTAACTTGGCACGCTATCATCATCATCACACAGACATCATCCCGCTGTGTAGCATGCACAGGCTGTAGGAGAACCCCCCCCCCTGCTGCTGCTGTAGGAGAGACAAAACCCTATGGTTCCCCACCACGCGTTGTGTTGGTGTGGCCGCTTACCACGCCCGACCGCCTTTGTCTCCCCAGCCGCTAGAGTTTTACAACACCGCACCAGGAGGAGGGCCGTGTTATGCAACGCGCTCGTTTCAGTTTGATTCGACCTCGGGGAGGTGATCCAGGATTATGTCCTGATCTCACATCACAGATGTTATGGGTTTTAATTTTGCTCCCATCACTGCTGCCGACGTTGTGCCGTGTGTTTTTCTTTTTATCCGCCCCACAGCTCTGCTCGTTGTTGTGAGCCTCGCTCACGCAACCCGCCTTTGCTGCTTGGGAGGCCGATTTTGCCTCCCGAATGCCGATTGAGTTGTTTTCGTGAGCCAGATCTCTGCCGAATACGGAAAAGGCAGCATCGTCATCTAGCAGCGGATATATCCTGGATGAAGATGCCTTGGATTGGAGCGCTATCAGCGTCCACGATGTATTTGCGTAGTCCAACGCTGATTAGCCACAATGCTATGTGATCATCATTTGTAGTTCACCCCCGCCTAGACCATTAATCACAACATATGCCACTTGAGACAATGCCTGGGGAGGTCATAGAAAGTATTTGAATGATCAGCATCTCTCGAGTCTAGGGCCTCCGGCACATTCTTACTTAGGTTCAACCATCCATTCCCCACCTACTCCTTCATTGCCCCCTTGATAGTCCGCCCCCTTGATAATGAAATGCTCTGTGTGTGTAAGGGGTTACCAGCCCATTAGAGACCCACCCCCCATCTTTACCACTGCGGTGGTTGTGGGCACGCCACGAGGAATACCGTAATCAGCCGGGAAACGTCAACCTCGCCCCCCACGTCCCCACCCAGCGCTTCTTGAACCACGAGGATGTGTGGTGTGTGGTGTGGGGAGTAACCGGTTTGCTGGTTGCCCGCGATTGGTCGACACCCGTGAACGATAAACCCGCGATATTCAAGGGTTTCCCGTCAAGTTTATATTTGCTTACAGTCAAGACACTCGAACGACCTCTCTTTTTTATTATTGGTTCTTTCGGTAAAGTCACGTAGAAGGGAAATAATGAAATAATACAAATATAAAACAGTAAAATTCTCACGACGTTTCGACTTTACCGAAAGAACCAAGAATATGAATCCCTGCAGTCGCGAAAGCTTTAAATCAAAAAGACCTCTCTCTTTTTTACGATCAGAGGAAACAAGAAGATGCTCGGTGTAGTCGGCACTTTGTTTCGTTCATCATTTCGTTTTTTTTAATGCTTTATGTAAAACCCACCCCTCCTTTTTAAATGAAATATTTCACAAAGATTTCACGCTCTGCTCTCCTTACCCCTTTTCTCTCTCTCTACCCCCTCTCTCTACCCCCCTCTCTCTATCTACCCCCCCTTTCTCTCTACCCCCTCTCTCCCTACTCCATGTCTATGTTCCCCCTATGTTTTCTATGTAATATTTGTAAAATTATAATTTTAATGTAATTTTTTTTTACAAGTGCTGCATCTGCACCCAGCCCTTCTCGACCCCTCGCTCTGTCTCTCTCTCTGTCTCTCTCTCTCTCTGTCTCTCTCTCTGACTCTCTGTCTCTCTCTGTCTCTCTCTCTGTCTCTCTGCAAGGCAAGCAGCAGAGGAACACGACCCGATTGATGCAGCTAGCCCAGGCACATTGGATAGGGCGGGAGGAGTGGGGGACACGGGGAAGCGTATTTGTAAACGAGTGGGAGGATTTAATATAATACCTAGAGAGAGGGTTTATACGGAGACAGGAGACATTATGTCCAAAAATATGTCCCAATACAGGGAATACAGCGGGGGGGGGGGGGGTGGAATCTAAGGGTTTGTGAACGCTGATCACGCACGAAGACTCGAGGCGTTAAGCCAGCGGTTCTTAAACCTTTGCTGCAGCCTTGTACCCCTTTTGGTTGTCAATCGTTAAAAAAAAATGTAATGTTAATTAATACATAGTGTTTGATGAAACAAAGTAAGTTGTTACTTACGTGCCCGTTGCTTAATTTGCGTTTTCGATGATTTATCTTCTGACAAAAAAATCTGCCCACGTCTCGCACACACCCCCCCCTCCCCCAGAAAGGAGCATCTCACATCCCACCAGTGAGTTCGTGCACCCCAGGTTACGAAGAACCACAGCTTGAAACATTGCGCATAATGCCGATTGCTTAAAAAACTATCTACAAAATCACCACCCACCACCGTCATCTGGTGGTTGCTATTGCCAATTTCCACGGGAAGGGTTTTAACCTTGATGCAGCTAATCTGGCTGTGACGGTCCCACCTGATTACGGAGACTTGTGTTGCCTCCGAAACGTCGTGATTTTTTTTTACTTTCTACGTGACTTTACCGAAAAAACCTAAGAAGAGGGTTTTAACACTCACGACTCAAAATTATGTTCTACTTTCGACTGTGCGACGCGTTTCGACTATCAACTTGATCTTGCCTGTTGCTGTCTTTGGCACCGTCCACGTGGTATTGTCCGAGAGAAATGGGGCGAAGTTCTAATCACCTCGATCTGAGCCTGCTTTCTGTGCTTTTCCCGCTATAACGAAATGCAATGCAATTTTAACACAAATCACTCTTGCTAAATCGTTCATTTGCACCGCTTGCTGAGTGTGACCCTTGCATCGCGAATATCTAGAAAACAACCTTTTACAGCAGAGGGTGTCTCATTGTTATGATTGTTTACAAATATAACATTTAGTTTTATTGTTTTGCTCGGCTCAAAATGTTACCGGGTTTCTGTTCTTGAGCACAGCTGACATCTCAATTGAACGTGAGACCGTCCTTAATGCTACTCCACATGGGTTCGAATATAAAGCATGTATAATGCTCCTTCACTGCACCAGGAGACGCTGCACTGATTGTCTTTCCCCGTTTGGTGGACCCTTGCTCACGTGAACATGTATGCAGCAGTTCCCTCGTTTAACGCAGCAGTAGATGCGGTTCTAAAAAGTGTCGCGTTCGGCGAAAACCTGCGAGTTACTGAATCGTAAGCTTGCACTGTAAACCCGGCCTGCAAGTCAAAACGTGGCGGGGCATTGAACTGAGATAAGGTTAGGCCGGTGCGCTACTGTATCATTCCGCGTTACTGTTCATTCCGTTCAGCCCCGCAGCTCGAGAAAGTAGTTCCATTGCCGACCGCGCAGAGAGGTCGCGTTATAACGGGGCGCCTTCCGCGTTATAAGGAGGGCGCTTTCCGCATTTGTTCGAAAAGCGTTCCCTAATTGGAAGAATCGGCGTTGTAGCGAAAATGTGTTTTGTGAATTTCGTTAAGCGAGGAGGTACCTTGAAATCCACTGCTAATGCCGATTCTTGTACAACTTGCATTTAATTCAATTTGCATATGAAGTGTTTGGCAGTACACCTTTGCTATAAATCTATTATAACTTTAAAGTGTATTCGTTTGAGCAATCGGCGTTGTTGGCATGCGTTGACAGCTCTGAAATAGAAATGAAAGTTCCACATTGCCATGGTAGGGCCATTTTATTGGCAAAGCAAACCTGCATTGACTTTCAACACAAACAGCAAGCGTCTGTTCGGCTGACCATCTCATTCAAGAATCACACCGTTTTGGCTTCTATAACCTTTGCCGTGAGATTACCCTTGTAAGTGCGCTTCTGACAGCCCGCGGAGGTTGGGGTTGAGTGGACATCCGTTAGTGAACTTCCAACGGGGAAAGCGTCCGCTCATCCACGGTGTTACGGAAAGGAAGCCGTCGCCTCTGCGTGAGCATCTCACGATTGACCTCCCGAGATCTCCACTCCTCCAGAATTACGTTTGGCGCGTCGGCGCGGGTGTGCAATCCCCCATAGCGCTGCGGGAGCGTGTAGCACATTTTTGGCGAATGCACGTTGAACCTCTTTCCCATCGTACGTAGCCAACCGTGCTAATCGGAGGTGCATAGATGTCCTTCCACTGATTTAAAGGCCACCGTGCTTGTGATGCTAAGAGATGGTGACTCTCATTAGAACGTGGCCGGAGCTGTTTCACGTTTCCCTACACGATCCATTCACGGCGCAGAAGGCAAACCAGCCGGTCACCCCGCGCTCCCCACAACACTTGAGAAAGCCCCACATCGCAGACCAAAAGGGATTGTGTATCGCCACAGTACTTGCTATAATCAGCTGACCGAAGGTTGTCAGTCTCGCAAGTAAAGAACGTCTGATGGTCCTGTGCTGACAAGTTCATGTCTTAGTAGGTCAGTGGCTCCCTGCCACCCATTGTATACCTGGGAAACGAATGCACAGCTGTGCAGGGAGCTCTATTGGAGGTGCTTGCAGAGCTGTTTGGGCAGAATCCAGGAAGCAGCTGGAGGGGGCACGCTACACACGTAGCTTTGTGTGTGTGTGTGTTTTGCCTGTGAGAGCCTGGAAATCTCTGTGCCACGTGCTCTGCACCATAGGCATTGGGCTGTGAGAACTTGGCGATCTTTGCGCAATGCGCTCTGCACTAGAGAGGCTTTGGGCTATGATAACCTGGCGGTCTCTGCGCAATGCGCTCTTCGCCAGAGCGGAATTGGGCTCTGATAACCTGGCGGTCTTTGCGCAATGCGCTCCTCACCAGAGCGGAATTGGGCTCTGATAACCTGGCGGTCTTTGCGCCATTCGCTCTTCACCAGAGCGGAATTGGGCTCTGATAACCTGGCAGTCTTTGCGCAATGCGCTCTTCACCAGAGCGGAATTGGGCTCTGATAACCTGGCGGTCTTTGCGCCATTCGCTCTTCACCAGAGCGGAATTGGGCTCTGATAACCTGGCAGTCTTTGCGCAATGCGCTCCTCACCAGAGCGGAATTGGGCTCTGATAACCTGGCGGTCTTTGCGCCATTCGCTCTTCACCAGAGCGGAATTGGGCTCTGATAACCTGGTGGTCTCTGCGCCATGCCCTCAAATACGGGGGAGGCACACGGTGCGGGGGGGGGGGTATAGGGAGCATTTGACCCTTGCCTGTGACGTGTTGCCACATGGTCTCTGCGCTGTTCTGCCCGACCCGTGTCATGCGTACGGGGCCGCGCTGACAGCTCAAGGGAGCAGCACTCTTCCGTCTCCTGCCAGGGATTCACTGTCGGTGTGAGTGCAGCTTCAGAATCAGAATATTTATTTTTTCTTCCCTGGAGGGATCCCATGAGCTCTCAAGCTCCCTTTCGCACATGTCCAGTAGAGGGAGGTCATAAAGTTAGAACAACAAACGATGGCAAAAAAAAATTATCTGAGTGCTAAATACAGGAAAGGAAAGCAAATTACAAATATATATATACGTAAAAATAGATCCAGTACTGTATATGTTTAAATTGCATAAGTACACAAATTCCCAAGGTTTGGCAAGGCAGCAAATCAACAGCGGTCTCAGACCACACCAACGCAACACGCAGTCACTCAGTACACTTGCACGTAAAAATGTAACTATCGATACACGGGAAAGGATTAAACTTTACAAATCTCATTTGCAAATGCGGTCATATCACACAGTGTTAATCTTCTGTTTCAGGATAGATTTTTAAGGAAGATTTACAATGTTGAGGGAGGACGCGAGGTTGTTCCAAAATGCTGGTGCTGCAACGGCAAAGGCGTTGTCACCCATTCCTATTCTTGTTCTTGGGATAGTACTGGTAGGAACCTCCTGGTTACACCAGCCCACAGGGGATTATTGTGTCCGTCTGTCGTGCAGGGAGGGGCTGGGTGGGGAGGGAAAGGCTGGGTGGGGAGGGAAGGGCTGGGTGGGGAGGGAGGGGCTGGGTGGGGAGGGAGTGGCTGGGTGGGGAGAGAGGGGCTGGGTGGGGAGGGAGAGGCTGGGTGGGGAGGGGCTGGGTGGGGAGGGAGGGGCGGGGAGGGTGGGGAGGGGCGGGGTGGGAGGGGTGGGGCTTGGTGGAGAGGGGCTGGTCACCCCGTGGTGCCCTTATAAAACTCCACGTTTAACCTACTCACGCCGGCTTGTGCCTGCCCTCACAGTCAGCCATATTTGCGGAATACACCACGCCGCCGTTGACCCTGGCCACTGACCGAGCAACCCAACGTTCCTACCAGCTCCCTCTGCAGGAATGTGTTTAAAAGGCAATTCGATGGACATCTGAGGTTTCTTGGGTTTGCCAATGGGGTTAATGATTTAGCTAAGTCTAGCGCAGCTTTGCCAATAAGAATGTTATAGATGAACAGTGACCCATGTAGATTTCTTCTTCCATCAAGTGATGTGAGATTGGATTTTAAGTAGAAGTCAAGATTTAAGTAGAGGTCACAATGGCAGGTCCTGTATGGTAGCAGCGTCACAGTTGTCAAAAGAGTGGTACAATGAGGGCTTGGACAATTTGCAGGCGCAATCGTATGGGGGAAAACCAATGTTTTGATTCTGTATAAAAACTATTGCTTTTAATTTATTTGTCTTTGGGATGTGATCAATATGGGGTTGGAATGCAAGTTTTCACTTTCGACACTTTAACGGTTCAGCCCTGCCATTTTTCTACGAACGTGTGTTCGTGACGTGTGTGTGCCGGTTTATTTTTGGTGGCATTCGACCGTGCAAAGAAAGGTACGCGTGGCAGCACGCGCCCGTTATAACATGTCCTCTCACGCCTATGCTCATCGCGCAGGATAGCATAACATTAAATCTTGACTTAAAGCTTTTGTGACTGTGGGAATTCATATTATTTGGGTCTTTCGGTAAAGCCACGTAGATAGAAAAATAATAAAATTAATATTATAATAACAGCAACAAACGATAGACAAAAACACGATAACATTGTGCGGTGGTTTTTATTTTTGCACAAAGCGAGAGAAAAAAAGCGTAAAACTGCACAACAATATGAAACAATGCATCGAATAAGAGCATTAGTGCTTTGCCTGGGGGTGCGAGATGCCCTTTCTCTGGGCGTGCGAGACATGGCCAGATTTTCTTTTTTAAAGAACGTTAGTTAATCATCGAAAAACACAAATTAAGCACGGGTACGTAAGTGACAACTTACGTTGTTTCATCAAACCTACGTAGTTATTAACATATATTTTTTTACGATTCAGAACCGAAGGGTGGGTGTGCAAGGCTGCGGTAAAGGTTAAGAACCACTAAATAAGAGCAATGGGCCAACCAGAAAGAGACAATGCACCTTCACATATCTGTCCCTGCCATCGGCCACATGGGCTTCTGGGAATGCATAATTTCATCAGCGTTGGTTCAGCGCACAATCAAACTCTGGATCGATTTCAACTTGCAGCCTCTCGTCAGGAGAGTCAGGCTTTCTAGGACCGATGCTGGTGGACTACCAGACGTTCTGGTTTACTGAAGGCTGACTCCGCTATTGAGACATTGCATGTCGAAACCGGCCGACAGTTTGCATGCGCGTTGAACCAATGCTGCTGAAATTATGCACTTCCCAGAAGACCGTGTCATGGTGGCGAGATGTTAACTACCTCGCCTGGTATACAGGAGGTCGTGGGTTCGATTCCAACCCTGACGCCTACTGTATATGTGGAGTTTGCGTGTGTCTCTCCCCGTGGTCGCGTGGATTTTTCTCCGGGTCATCCGGCTTTTCCCTCTGCATTTGGCTGCTATAAATGTACACGTGATGATAAGCTACTTCCTCAAGCTATCATTTGTCTTGGCCAGGTCGCTTCTGAAAAAACAGCTCAGTGGGCCTTACCTGGTAAAAAAAGTGCGGCCGATGAGATGTGTAAACGAAAACTCCTCCTTCGTCGTGGCACGCTGTATTGTGCAGAACATGTGCTGTGTCGACAGCTGGTTTGCTGCACCAAAAGAGATTTTGTTGAGCCGCAGCGCCTTGCACAGGAGACACCGTGTTTAGGTGCTTGCATTCAGCAGATCACCTGGGCAGGTGGCTTCTGTGTGTGTGTGTGGTATTGTGGACAGGATTTTTGGCAGAGCAGTCGGACTGAATGATTCACGCATTGTTGGATGTCTATTCCTCGATCCGATTTTAGGTAGGAGTATAAGATATATATCACTTCATCTCATCGATTGTTAGAGGTGTAAAGAATTGTAGAATGGATAGTCAATCCTCAAATTGATGGTAAAAGTGTCTTCCTTATCAGGAGAAACTAAAAATGTATAGTATTACGTTTAGTTTCAATGGGAACAGATGGGGAAAACATCACACCGTGTGGTGCAAATAGGATTTGCATGATACAGTTGTTGAAGGCCAATCTAACACGGCACACGAATCTACTGAGGGGCAAATCCACGCCTGTCAACACGGTATGGTTTACCCCGTATTCTTGTACAGGGAAATTGAGTTTGAAGGTCCATACGGCGTACAGCCGTTTTAATACGGAGCGAAAAAATTGTCTATTTGTTGGTGTTTCTTCCTTGTGATGGGACGTTGTTGAATGAACGTTGAGATTTATAAGGGGCAAGAGGTGACCAATAAGGTCTGAATTGGTCTGTAATACGGTAGGCAGCGCTGATAAGGGGTTGACGGGTATGCAAATCGATGTCTCCCGGAGGGAAAAAAAACACAACACGCACAAATGACGCGTTAAGTGGGCGATCCAGGCCTCCACCTCCCGCCCCTTGTCCATTGGCCACGGCACAGTGCGGCACCCCCAGCCCTCTCCGCTGCCTCGGTTTGCGAATGCTCAGTTGGAGAAACGAACCAGGGGGACCGTGCACAGAGAGACG
The DNA here is from genome assembly GCF_964198595.1 of Lampetra fluviatilis. Lineage (NCBI taxonomy): Eukaryota > Metazoa > Chordata > Hyperoartia > Petromyzontiformes > Petromyzontidae > Lampetra > Lampetra fluviatilis. The sequence continues at coordinate 2,759,099 of NC_136318.1, read as the reverse complement.
CGGACGCACGCACACGAGTAACACTCGCACGCGGGCGCGGAGACGCGTACGCACACTGATACACACGGACGCACACAGCCGCACACGGACGCACACGAATGCACACGGACACACAAGGACGCACACAAGACACACACAAGACACACATTCGGGTCGCCGGGTTCGTAGCGCAACTGGCTAACCGTTTCGCTCCCGCTCCCCATCAGTCAGGCTTGCTTGAACGAATGAATGTAGCATTGAGTACGGACACACACACGCATTTTCCATTATAACTCCGGTGTTATTCACGTCCCCCGAGTTTACTGTATACCCAGAAGTCAGTAATGTTTATCGTTACACGTAAATAAATCAATTATACAACTGTCACGCGCCTGGTAGTGAAATGCCTTCTGTATATACTTAGAACATATTTAAGCAGAACCTGCCGGCAGTGCCTCTTGCCACGTAGCCGGCTCGACGGTTCAACGGTGGAGCGAGCGGCTCCACATTGGAAAGGTTACGAGTTCACATCCTCCTGAGCCGATGAACGACACTACAAACCTGTCAACCCCTTCTCAGTGCCCTACCTTCTTACAGACCAATTCAGAGCTTATTGGTCACCCCGTGCCCTTTATTAATCTCCACGTTCATCCTACATCACAAGGGAGAAACACAAGCAGACACATTGTTTTTTGCCCGTATTGAAACGGGCTGTACGCCGTATGGACATGAAAACTCAATTAGTCGATACAAGAATACGGGTAAACTGGATGAGTTGACAGCTTTTGCAGTAGAACCTCTTCTTAACGACGGTAATTGGTTCACACGAAAACGGTCGTTAAGTGATGTTGGTCATTAAGCGAGTAAAGGAAATACACGTTAAAGGCTTCATTCGTTCCGATGGCATCGAAAGTTACCCCTTTTTCACCCCAAAAAACTAACTTTATAATATTAAAATGATGGATATCAATACGTAAAGATACTAACAACATTATAAACACAAACTATTACAAGAAACACGGTTAATCAATGCATTAATTAATAATTACTGGACAATACAGCCCGTCGTTAAGAGGGGAATGGTCAGTAAGGGAACACATTGGGCTATATGGAGGCCCGTCTACTATACACTACACTATACACTACACTATACACTACACTATACACTACACTATACACAAACACATTCCTGCGGAGGGAGCTGGTAGGAACGTTGGGTTGCTCGGTCAATGGCCAGGGTCAACGGCGGCGTGGCGTATTCCACAAATATGGCCGACTGTGAGGGCGGGCACAAGCCGGCGTGAGTAGGTTAAACGTTGAGTTTTAAAAGGGCACCACGGGGTGACCAGCCCCTCCCCTCCTCATCCAGCCCCACCCCTCCCACCCCCCACCCAGCCCCACCCTCCTCACCCAGCCCCTCCCCACCCTCCCCTCCCTACCCAGCTCCTCCCCACCCTCCCCTCCCCTCCCTACCCAGCTCCTCCCCACCCTCTCCACCCAGCCCTTCTCCACCCTCTCCTCCCCACCCAACCCCTCCCGTCCCCACCCAGCCCCTCCCTCCCTGCACAACGGACGGACACAATAATCCCCTGTGGGCTGGTGTAACCAGGAGGTTCCTATCAGTACTATACACTACACTATACACTACTATATACTACACATTGGGCTCTATGGGGGCCTGTCGTTAAGCGATTAGTCGTTAACAGGGGTGGTCGTTAAGCGGGGTTCTACTGTACATACAACTTCGTGGGGGAAGTCAACAGAAGTTGTCCTGAAGATAAGATTAAAGCTCACCGCCCACCATAGGCCTTTGTAATTTCCACCAACTCGCTTGTAAGATAAGCACCGATTCCTTAATGCTCATTTGAGCAGGAAAATCACTTTGACTCCGGCGTTTGCCGTTGGTTCGGCTGACGGCGATCTTGAAACCAGAGAGTTGCACGTTTATTTCTTTCATTGGCAATTCCAGCAAAAAGTGAGTGGATCATTTTTGTTGTCAAGTTGCGGTGAAAAACACGATCGCGGTAAAAACGTTGCAAATACACTCACGCGTGCTGTAGTAAATGTTAATCTTTTAATAATAATAACGATAATGTACGTTTGTAGGGCGCGTTTCATCCGTAGATCCCAAATGTGCCCGTGCATGGAAAGCATGCACGGGCACATTTGGGGTAAACAGGCTCAGCGCGTGGGGGTTTAAAGGCCAGTTTAAAGAGGCGAGTTTTCAAGATGGACTTAAATGTAGCTCTTCATGATCAACGTTTTTGGGTTAGATCGCGTTATTTATAAATGTGTCATAACCCTCCACCACCCGACACGGCCATTCAGCAAAAAAAAGTGTCACGTAGAAAAAAGACAAAATAGTTCACTACTTTAGCACACCGGTGTTGAAGCGTGAAACCACAACATTTGCAATTTTTTGAGTAGTACGACGTTTCGCTGGTAATTGCATCCAGCATCATCGGGCAATTCGCCAGAATGGTGAAAATGTAGCTCTGACGAACCCTGACTTAATTTTCTTGGTTCTTTCGGTAAAGTCACGTAGAAGGGAAATAATAAAATAATAAAAATAAAACATTGAATAATTCTCACGACGTTTCGGCCACAACGCAAGCAGCGCTGTCTTCCCGACAGACTTGTTCTTCACCTGAGGACGGCTGCTTGCGTTGTGGCCGAAACGTCGTGAGAATTATTTTATTATGTTTTATTTTTATTATTTTATTATTTCCCTTCTACGTGACTTTACCGAAAGAACCAAGAAGATGAATCCCTGCAGCCACGAAAGCTTTAAATCGGACCTTGACTTAATTGGCAAGGGCAAGGCTTGGGATATTGCACAGTGGAGAGAGCGCAATGAGCCCTGGTAGGATAGGGATGGTTTGGTTTTATTTGTATGTGTTTGGGTGATTTGTTTACTTTTTTTGTACATTAAAACCTTGGATTGCGAGCACAATTCATTCCGCAAACGTGTTCGTAATCCAAAGCACTCGTATATCAAAGCGAATTTCCCCATAAGAAAGAATGGAAACTCAGATGATTCGTTCCACAACCCAAAAATACTGTATTCATATAAAAATGATTAATCCAAAATACCTTTTAATATTTTTTATACTTAAATTTAATAGAAAGTAATCAAATGTGTTAATTAAATTTAATCGTGGCTGGTGTGAGGGAGACGAGAGAGAGGAGAGGAGGGTTATTGTGTAGGACGACTTTCACTTGCAGTACAGTTACTAAAGAACAGTCACTACACTTGGACACAAAATAAAAAAAATGCTTTACGCACACACACGTGGTCACAACACTATAGTAAACAGTGTACGCTCGCACGGATGTTGGCTTTACGAGTGAGGCATGCCGACTGAGACCGAGCATGGGAGACGATTACCCACAATCCCGCAGCGAGAGAGAGAGAAGAACCATTGGCTCAGTTGTGATCACGTGACGCTCGGCAGACAAAGCGCATACTGTACGTACTAGAGTACTCGTATTGCAAGACCTCGCTCGTTTATCAAATTAATATTTATTTAAAAAATTGCTCGTCTTGCAAAACACTCGCAGACCAAGTTACTCGCAATCCAAGGTTTTACTGTAATTTGCACTACTATCGTGTTTTTGTACCGTTTGTTGTTGTAGCGTTCTTACCCCGTGCCCCGACTGGATATCTGTGAACAAAGAGCTTCGTAGATCATCGGATTCCTCCAGTCTTGAATCATGATTCTGATTCTCAGAGCCGCATGCGTCTCGGCTGAACTGTCGCGGTAACTCATCGCCGGTGGTCGTCTGGTCATCATAGTTGTCATCGTCACCTACTTTATCATCCCACTGATTTAGTGGTGCAGTAAAAAAAAAACCTGAAGCTGGACTCATTGGGGAGCGAGCCTTTCTGGTTATGGGGGATGGGTGACAGTGTAAATAATTAAGTAATGTATAAAGCATCATCATCATCATCGTCAGCAGCAGAAGCCACAGCCGTCATGATTAATCCATTACTGGATAAAGGCCTCGCTAAGCGTCCGTCGCCACCTCGTGATTTGGCGATGCAAAAATATCTATCGAGCGCCTGCGCATGAGCGGATTTCGTTGCCTCCATTTGTTGGTGGACTTCCTCCTCCTCCTTTCTCTTTCTTTGAGGCCATTTTCCCGCAATTTAACACAACCTTGAATTCGGTGTCACGTCGTGAGATTAAAGTGATTCTTTCTAGATTTGAAGCTTTCGTGACTGCAAGGATTCATACTCTTAGGGTTTTTCGGTAAAGTCACGTAGGTTAAAAATAAAATTAATAGAAGTAATAATAGAAATAAAATAATAAATGACGACGTTTCGGGGATGTGACGGTCCCACCTGATGACGGAGACTTGTGTTGCCTCCGAAACGTCGTCATTTATTATTTTATTTCAATTATTACTTCTATTAATTTTATTTTTTACCTACGTGACTTTACCGAAAAAGCCTAAGAGTATTAAAGTGTTTCGTTCGGACCTCTCGCAGTGCAGTGCAGCGCTTTCGTGTTGGAGAACGCTTCAACAAAGTAGATATCGTAGAGCTCTTCGAGTGTTCTCTGGTCAAGTTTTCAAGTTTCAAGTTCATTTATTAGGTACAGCCCTGTGAGCCATTCGGCTCTAGAATCGGGTGCAACCGCAACAAACAAAAAAACTAAAAACATGAACAAGAAAACATCTTAAAGTGACTTTGTGCAAACAGAAAATCCAAGAAAAGACAGCAAAATATTGCAGAAAAAGCACCGTACACCAACACTGTGTGCAAAAATCCCAGTGGGATGCAAGTCAAACAACAACAACCACAAGACAACTTAGTCCGCACAGGAGAGAAGCGGAATCATGTTCCCGCCCACTCTGCATGTGAGAGTGACGTTCGTCTCTTGGCAGTCAAAGCGGGAGTTCATTTTTAAAGCGCTGCTATTTAGCCAAATTGCATGCAGAAACACATCTAATGTGATGAAAAATAAGAATGGATACTGGCCAAGAAAGGTCCCAAGGATGTAAATCTAATGCGATGAGGTTTTTTTTGTGTGTGCAGCCATTGCTGACTGAGCTGAGAACATCAACTCAACTACCCTAGTTTAACCACAAGCGGAGAAGATCAAGTTTCAGCGAAATGCACTCCTAACGCAAAAGTTGCGGTGGCTCGGTTCGTATCACCGGGAGACGTATTTGCCGGAGCACTGCTCTACTGCAGCAGAGAACACGACGGCAAATGGTTCCTGCTGCATTCTCTATAGTTTCTGGGGCAGTGTGGTGGAAGGATAATACTTTAGAAAGATGATTGGAGAGTTTCACCGATGACCGTGCCCACAATTGACGGGATAATTAATCGACGATGACTCCCGATTTACGCGAATTTGATGTGAATGCAATCTGGTCTCGTTAAGATCCCTCCTACAATCCTGTCCGTGCTATGCGACGGGGGGCGGTGGGGGTGGCAGTCATTTACAAAGGTGGCCTTGAGCTCGCGACGGAAATTCCACATTCCTGTCACGGCCCAGACCTTTGATAGGACAGCCAACGTTGACTTCCCGCGAAGTTGTTTTGCTCTGTTTAATCTGGCGCGAGGACTCGCAGCGACCACGATGGATTAATTTGTCATTTGCGAAGGGGCGATGGGTTGCCACCACGTGTAATCCCAATTGAGTAATTTTCGGGTAATTTTGCGAATTTTGGCAAAATTTTTACCCTGCCGGCGGCAGACAGCGGCACCCCCGCACCCTTGCCAATGACGTCAGACGATGTTTAACGTCTGTGCTGTGAAGGAGACGGCGCGTCGTGGTGTGATCACCGTTATTGCACCGCAGTGTTAACCAGGGGCAGCCGCTGGATTCGAACCTCTGTGACGAGCGGCGAACGCAGCGCCACCGCCGGGGCTGCGTCGCCACCGTTGAGTCAGCTGATGTTGAAGAGGGCACAATCGGTTAGATGCAATGTCGATGAAATTATCTCTTCCTTAAAAATAAATATATACTAACACGGAATAGCTGTGCAGTGATGTGCTTTAAAATATATATATAGAGATTTGTAGTGATTTATACATATTTATTCCTGTAATAAAAAAAAAATTACGTGAAATTGTGTACATTTAAATACCCAGTGCATACGTAAATGTCGATGATGCACTGGCGCAGCCGCTAGCGCACGTACATCAATCTGATCTTTTTTTTCTTTCGCAATTTAGGGTGGCATCAGAGCGATTGTTGGTAACCATGGAGAACCACACGTCAAAGGAAGGAGACCGTGCACCCAATTATTCCCTGCTACCTTTTTCAATCCTTCACCCCATTGGCCCGCACTTTGTGAACCCAGCAAAAAATTCTTCTGACGGAAATTTGGATTCGCCAGTGATTAAAATCGCAGGTATTTATATAATCACGCGGTGTGCCGTCAAGTCCGTAGGAATTATCCCATCGCGTATAACCTTCAAAACACACGGTGCACGACGCACATGTGGTCATAAAGGAGGAGAAATCAATCTCGGCTGCACAGGCTCTGACGTCACGGCCTCTTTGAGGCACGGCCTCCATTGTGTGGCACCGCACAAACCCTCGGCAGCTGCCGCCGCCGCCGCCACCGCCGATACTGCCGCTACGCTCGGCGCGGGGGGGGTTCGGGGCGGGGTGGGTGGGTGCCTCCGTCTGCAGCGAGCGGCAACGACCGGCTCCCGGGCGCCGTCGTCGCGAGCATCCGACGCGTGGCGCCAGCCGGTTGGAGCGCGGGCGGGTTTTTCCTGTGAAGCCGTCGCTGGTCTGCCCGAGGAGGAGCTCTTGGTGGGGTTAAATCGTGGGCGTGTGCGCGCGCTATTCTGCTTTTGGCTGCTTCTTCTTCTTCTGCTGCTGCTGCTGCTGCAGCCATGTTCAGCGCCGACTCGTCACGTCAGTATACTCTATTATTCCTCTCCTCCCGCAACACCCTTTTGTCCGCGCCGCCGCCTTTGTCTGCGCCTAATGTGCCTTGCATGCACTCGCACTTTCTAGGTCGCTGCCGAGCGTTCGGCGATTTTGTCCCGTTCTTGCGATGATGGAGGGAATATTTCGGTGACATTTTTTGCCGTGCCTGCTGCAATAGACCATTGATTATTTTGCTGTTGCAGGCACTTGGCCGTGGTGCGCTGTCGTCCCTTTGACGCCTTAGGAATATGATATTTTGCTCCACGATGTCGAGCCGCGGATTAATTTGTGCTGCTTAATTTTCGTATCCTCGGTTGACGTTAAATTGGCTTGGTTAAGGACGTGGCACGCTATGACAGCAGCCATGATCTTTTGATTATAAATAACCAAGTGGCTTTGCTATTCTTTGTGCTGTCAATGAAAGGGATGCGTGCGCCATATTATAAATACTCGGCTGCACTGCTCACGGTTGGCTCCGTATCGTACCGTTGCTTTCTTCGTTTTACCCCTTCAGAGGTGAGTAAATGTCTCGTCAGATGAAACTGGGGGGGGGCACACACACACACACACTGGCATTTGTGGACAGTCTCGTGGTATTACGCTACCGCACGCATTGGACAGAAATGTATGTGTTACGTGAACTGGACACGAATCTATTGATCATGGTAATATATTATTGATGTATTTGGATGTGATTTAGATGGAGGTGAAAGCGAGGTTCCTCTACGGTATTTTTGTTTTTAGAGCACATGGAGTCTGTCTGGCGGGGCGGAACAGCGTTTTCCCGCTCGCTATCTGAAGGTTGCGAATTCGAATTTTGGTTGGTGGTTTGACTCGGCTCATCATCCGACCGGGGTTGATAAAATAGGTACCACTTGATGAGGAAGCCATGAAGTGGCTGCCCTGTGGATAGACTCACCTCTGCCGTAAGAATGTTGAATTTCCACCACCTGGCTCAGGGCTGTAAACAAAGAGCCAAGCTTTGCCCGGGTGCTCATTCGAGCAATAACTCACTTTGATATTTTGTGCTTAAAAAAAAAATCTACGGTTAAAAAAATATCACACTAACAGCAACGTTTTTCTACCGAAATATGAATTGTCACCAAAACCTTCATTATAAACTTATTCTGAAGTCCCTCGTTTTAAAGCTTATTCTTATAATAAGCCCATCAAACGTACTCCAGTGTAGAGGAAAGTAAAGGATTTCACCTAAACAGGCATCCGTTTAGCATCGTATTCCCAAAAGCCATTGACGTGCTGTCACGTGTTTGTGCATACGGCATCCCTGAAATGATATCTAGACCACTCTCCCGTATGCAGTTTTAACAAATCAGCCGAGTTGCTGCCATTACTATGGACGGCCTTGGGCCCTTTTATTTCATCATCTTGGGCCATCTCTACGCGCCCCCAGGATACTCCCTGCGTCTCCTCCGCAGTAACGCCGAAATCAAAACGTTGCCATTTTGTCGCCAGTCACCGTTTTACCAAGGGTCTTCATTTGTTTTAACGACCACCAGCCTCGCGATCACCCAGCAAGGTGTAGCCCCTCGGCTTGCTCCCTCGTGGCCTGTGGTCCCGTCTCTGGGCCGGCGGTGTGCACACTCGCTCGCACCTCGCCCCACCCGCTCGCCCTTTCCCACCGGACGGCTTCGGCGGGCCCCGACTGCTGAGCTTAACGATCGTTGCCAACTGTTAATGGTGCCGGTGGGCGCGCGTTCGTGCTCGCACTCGGTGTGTGCGTTGTGCCACTGTTGGGGGGGTGCATTCAAGTGCTTTTTGCCGAGCCGTTTGTTCGAGAAACGAGAGTAGTGCCGCCGTGGTTCTGACGGAGGTCGTGACGGCGCTGCCCGGCGGGTAACCGCCGTTTCGCCGCTCGTTTGCAAAGGTTTCCGCGGTTCTAATCTGGCACGTCTCCCCCGATGAACACTGCTGCGGTGTGCGTTAACCGTAAAAACATGCTCGGTGGGCTTCACAGTGGACGCTCAAAGATGCAGTGACGCAATTCAAAACGAGTAGGCCATTGTGAGATAGTGGTCATGGCCCAGATTTTGCCAGATTTGAAAGATCTGCAAATTGCTCAATTGGGGATTGCACGTGGCGAAAACTCGCCCCCTGCTGTCAAAACTACCGCAGACCGTGTCTGTGAAACACAGAGCTCTCTCTGTTTCACAGACACGGCACGAATCGCGAATGTCCTGAATTGTTATTCATTATTACGAGTGCGTTGTGGCCTCGTTTGGGTCGGCGTGCTGTGAATGACACAGGCAAATCTTCCACGTCGGCTTACATTGCATGCAAAGATGTGGTACTCCGCTGACAGGTTCCTTTTTATACCGACGTGAATTCATGTTCTCGTTTGGGGTCTCTGGATTCCACGGGGAGGCATTTGATTGTAAATGCTCATTTGGTGCTGTTTGGGAGCATTCGAATAACAATTTACAGATCCAGTGCTCAATAGCAGGCGCCCGGCACTGTGTTGACCGTGTGGTATTGTTTTACTTTACTTTACCCACGATGGGCCGTGTGGGTTTGTGATGTCTGAATCGGTAAAGGTTCAAACACGTATGTATGTTGAGCTTCTTTCGCACCATACGTAGGCAACCGTGCTAATCGGAGGTGGGGGGGAAGGACAACAAACTAAACACAAAAATCGGTTCTAAAGAAATGAGTTTTCAATCTAGATTTCAAGGGTGCATAGCTCCAGCGGCTTCCTAATATCGGAAGGAAGAGCGTTCCAGAAGGCCGCAGAAGCGCGCCTGAAAGCTCGCGATGCCAGTGACCGTCTTTGTTCAACGGCGAGCATGACCGGATTTCGCGCGATGGTTTTTACGCTGCTTAACGAGATCAGCAAGGTATTGTGCTTCATTTGCGGCAAGCACTTTGTGTGCAATGAAGCCAACACCAATCTCAGAGGGACAGTGGGGCAGTGTGGTGCTGTGAATGGCGGTAGGGCTTGTACGAGGGCGTGCGTCGGAGTGAGGGTAGATCCCCGTCTCCGTGGCTGCCCATCGTAATAGCGGTCGCACCGCACACCGTGGCGTTACCAAGTTAACAAGTTAACGCACGGTAGCACCTCGGCATCGTCGCCAATACTTCCGGTCCAGCGGTTGACGGCCAGGCCCACGGCTGTCTCGGTTGCAATTTGTTTATAACCTCATTTGTTACTCGCGATGTCGTAGTTTTTTTTGTTATTTTTTGTCATTTTCTTTGAACCTATCTACGTGACTTTACCGAGAGACCCAAGAATATGATATATTTTCGTGTTTATGTCATCAGGTGTATGAAGTTTAACACGTAGGCTTTCACGACCAATATTATCCATAATAGAGGGGGGTGTTTTGGGGTTGTATCGCGTACATATAAATGTGTCGTTAAACCCCCTGCCACCCAACACAGCCAATTAGTAAGGTTTGTCACGGAAACAAAACGTACCAGTTCGTGGCTGATACAGCACACCGGTGTGTTGTATTGTAAACCCACAACATTTACTATTCGAGTGCGACGTTTCGCCAGTGATTACGTGATGATCAAATGATAATGCTGGTTGTAATGACTGGCGAAACGTACTCAAGTTGTAAATATTGTGGGTTTACTCTCCAAGACACTGGGGTGCTGTACTGATAACGAATTGGCACGTTTTGTTTGCGTGACAAACCTTACTAATTGGTGGCGTCCGGTGATTGTGGGTTTAACGACACATTTATATTTACGCGATCTAACACAAAAACCTCTTACGAAGATGATATTTGCATACAGTTGCGCTGACAGTGCAGCACAGCAGCGGTGCATATGCAAAGAAGCTATTTAGGCGTTATGGGAAACGGCGACAATACCTTGTCTGGAGCACCGTGCTAGTTCTAATTCTTACCCATATCCCGGTGATGTAATCGACACATGCGCCTGTCGTTAAAAAATCCGGCGCGCAGCTCGTTTGATACGACAGCAGCGGTCCTCCCAGTCGCGGTCGTATGAGCGGAGACGTTGGTGAATGGCAAGCGTGGCCGTGATCTACGCCACGACTTGATGTCAAGTGGGCCCACTCCGGTGGGAAGTCGACAGTGATTTCCATTTCAAGAGACCGCTGGTAGGCCCCCGTGAGAGCAGTGCAGGTATCCCACCAATGGCACGCAGCGACCGACTGGGATGAGCATGCGCCCGTGTAACGATCGTTGGGGTGCTGACAAACGTGCTGATTTGTTTCAGAGGAACGGTTATGTTGACGGAAAATACATCTTTTGAAATCTATGGGAAAGGGTCTGTTGTTTTTAGCTGAGTCCGCTATCCCTCTGAGCTCGTATTGGTGGATGGATATAAAATAAGTGAAAGTATTCACTACATTTTTTTGAAACACGTTTTTGTTTGTTAATTGGCATCTTGGCTTTAAAGAGCGGTATTTTCCAGTAAAGCTGCAACCTTGGCACTTTTGTTCAGTCGAATCTTCTTTTTTGTTAATCTGAGGACATGACTTGGTGGCTGGAAGCCATCCTCAGAGTGTGGGGATTTTCAGGCATTAAAGTAGCATAACGTAACTCGAATATAGATGATTTTGCCGGTGTAGATTCCTTGAAGGCAACAAGGGGGTTGGGGGTGAGGCGGTCCAATGCACTGACAGATGAAGTCTCTTGTCCATTGTGAGAAAGCGTCCCCATGTTCTCGGTCACCGTCGTTGGGTCTAATTCCCAAGGGAGTGTACTTCTTGTTGGCCCATTGAGTATCGCTTTTACTTTCACGCGCAGTCTTTCGTCACCAATATTACATTCGAAAATGTATTTCGGGATCCGATCGTCGTGTTGGTTTTAATGTCAGCGTTCAACGGTAACCCTCAACGACCCCACAGGGCAGGTCAAATGAAGTTGTCGCTTGGGCAAACGTGGCAATCGCTTTGGTTTCATTAGCATAACCGGAATGTGGAAAAGGGAGCGGAATTTGGCAATTTTCTACGACGACGTATCTCTTCAGATTACAAACCGTACCATCATTGGGTGTTGAAAATAATCCCGGTGTGTCGCGATATAATTTGGGGCAAAAGCTTTGCTTGGGTCTGCATAAACGATATTTCCAGGCAAGCGCGATGCTGATTTGGACCTGCATCTTCGCTAAGCGTCTCGCTGTTAGCATTGCTCAAGCAGGCCAGACTGCGGATGAGACCCTGAATATCGAAACCGGTCCGGAGTTTGTTTTCTGCTGAGCCTAATCTTGTTGAATTTACGCGCTGCCGGAAGGCCCATGCAGCTGATGACAATTGCGTTCCTGATGAACACCGCGTTGTGGAAAAATCGCGTTCTAATAAATGATCTATTACATAGGGGGTAAAGCACAGTCGGCGATAACATCGTGAGATGCGTATGCAGGCCGGACAACGACTGAGGCGCGTGGGTAGCATCTGGAAGCAGCCAGCAGCAATCCCGCCTTGCGTGTTACGACCGCTTATTCCGACTCACGCCGCGACGTCGTTCCGTTCGCACGATCGCGTTATGTAAAAAAAATACATCCATCGCGTCGTCACCAATTCACGTCACGCAAAACAACAGGCGGCGTTACGCGGGAACCGACTGTATGCATGTATGCTGAGCTGCTTCCGTTAAAATACGCACATTTATATTTTAACGTGGAGGGACGGGCATAAAGGAGGCGAATTGTGCCCTTGCGCATCTTGTTATTCGTTGCGCAAGGCGCCGTGCGGGCTTCCTGGAGCACCCCGAGTCCCCTGGGTGAGATCCTGGCGGTGAGGCTTTGCACTGTGACGCGCGCACACAGCGTTAGCAGGTGCGTGTGTGTGCGTCACAGCCCGAGCCTCGCCACTCGGGGGAATTGTTTCAATTGCCTACATCTCTCACACACGCTGTGCCCGTTATATACATGTAGGCAATCCCCCCCCCCCCCCCGTCTAATTATTATTGAAAAGACATGCTGAGTGACGCATTTTACATTAGAGGTTTTATGGGTTCGATCGCGTAAACGCGTCACCGCTCGACACAGCCAAATAGTAAGGTCTGTCACGTAAACAGAACGTGCCGATTGGTTACTAGTACAGCACACCGGTGTGTTGGAGAGTAAACCTTCAACATTTACAATTCAACATCATCATCAGCCCCAGAGTGAGAGATGTGGTGTTTGCGTCGGCACGGTTGGCTGCGTACAGGGCGAAAGAAGTTCTACATGCAGTCCGTTCTCCTTTCACGCCGCGTGTTGTTTTAATAACGCGAATGAGACAACAACACGACAAATGCATTTGCGGAAAAGTTTTCTTATCACGTGGATATGCGAATTGGACGTAACGCGATCGAGTGAACAGAACTGCGTCGCGCGAGTACGCGGTTGCGACGGCTACCTCGGCGTAGCATCACGCAGGGCGGGACGCCGCTGGATGCTTCGAGACGCTACCCACGGCGCCTCAGTGTTTGTTCGTCCTGCGTTAAGCATCTCACGTGTTAGCGCGGACCGTGCTTTACCCTCTGCATTATTTATTGCAACGCGATTTCCCCCCCCCCCCCCCCCCCGTAACGCGGTGCCCTGCAGGAACGCGTAAACTGCAACCGCGTTTACAGAGGAACAGATTCCGTAAAAGCGTACACCGTGCACGCGTACTCGCGTGGAAGTGAACGGAGGGGAGAGGGATACTTTTGCTGGTCTGTTGGCGTGGACTTAACGTTTCCTCCGTAGAACCCCCGCGGACTTCTCAGTTGCCCTCCTTTACCTTTGACCCCCGTGGCCTTCCGTACCCCTTCAAGGGTCAAGGGGGGGGGACCCACTTGTTGTTTTTACCAGTGTAGTGAATGTCGTGCTTTCTGATAGTTACAGGGGTCATGTGAATTGATTACAGCATAGCAATCAAAATAATGTGTTTCCCACAGATACAAGCGGATGCCCGCGTATCACGAGTGCAAGAATCGATGTCATCAATAAATAGACGTCTCGCTACATTTCTAATTGACTCCACCCGAGCATGCGGAATTAACTCTCTTGTCGTCGTCTGTGAATGCAGGTTGAGGATAAATATCCAAACTTAATGGGGGCTAATCGGAGTGAATTATACAGCATGGTTTTTTTCTGCCCACCTATTTATTGGCCTACTCGTTTCACCGTGCGTTGATTCACCTTGGCCTCTTGCATTGTACGCGCCGGAATTAAGACCGGAAACTGGAGGACCGCTTCACATTTCTGATGAATCCTGTCGACAGGCGATTCGCTAAATTTTAATCTCCAATGAAATAAAAACAAGTATCAAGTATAAATGTGGCAAATCGCTCGATGGTGCTGGATTTTGTTACCAGCGAAACGTCACAGTAATCAAATGAGAGATTTTGCAGCGGGTTTACTCTCCAACACACCGGTGTGCCGAACTAGTAACTAATTGGCACGTTTTGTTTACGTGACACACATTACTAATTGGTTTAACACGTAGGCTTTCGCGACCAGTATACATAATTGAGGTTCTTGAGTTATATCGCGTGAATATAAATGTGTCGTTGAACCCCCCGCCACCCGACACAGCCAATTAGTAAGGTTTGTCACGTAAACAGAACGTGGCCAATTCGTCACCAGTACAGCACACCGGTTTTTTTTGGAGAGTGAATCCACAACATTGACTAATTTACGAACATTTACTACCTACTACTTGGCTGTGGTGGGTGGTGGTGTTGGTGGGTTAAAGACGCATTTATATTGACGCGATCTAACCCAATAAAACGCTTGTTATGGAGGGTTAAAGCAACTTGTTTTTTTAGTTTATATCTGAATTATTTGCTCATGAATGTTAAAACAGTAGCGCCATGGACTAGTACGCAATATATAAAGGCAAGGAAATGACTATGAAATCCACTGCATGCAGCGTTTTAAAAAGTAACACTGAAAAACATAAGCTCTGGAATTAATCATGATTAATTAGATAAATTTATGTTTTAGTTAAAATTTGTTTGGTTATGGAACTTCCTTTAATTTCGCGTGATAAAAACAGTCAGCAGTGACCGGTAGCCTTTCCATTTGTTGTACTGTACAGTACATCAATTTATATTGTTTCCAGCTTAATCCGGTTACTTGTATTGAGTTTGTATTGATGAAGCATTTCATCTACAAGTGCAATGCATTGCTGCGGCGAATTTGACGTGATCTTTTACATTTGTCACTGCTGTGACCGTTAGGCTATTAGCCTATGACAGGCCCATAGACAGAATGAGGGAGGCTTTGGCCTCCTGTGTGTGCTGGTAATGTTTGAAGCTGTCGGTGATTGTGATTCTCATGTGTGGCAGCTGTCAGGAACATATGGCTGTGAACCGAGAGCATCGGCCATCATTTCTTAGCCACAGCGTCAGAGCAAACTCTGCTCCTTCCAGGACCGATCGTCCTTACACACAAGACGAAAGAACCGCCGTGCAGCCTCAGCAGACTGTTGGGGCAAGTGCTGTTAGCGAGCACATATGAAGGCCGGCACGGTACACGAGGGGGTGGGTGGCCAAGCCCCACGTCCGACCGCCTTTCTCTGCCTAGTGGCGATGTTTACACATTGCACCTGGTACTCATTTGAGGCTGAGTCTACCTAGGGGAGGCCCAGGACCGGTTTAGATAATCGTCACTGTTGTTGGCCGTGAGCGGTGAATTGAACTCGGGCCTCCGGGTTTGAAGCGCGCAGCGCCTTAGCCGCTACACTAGCAAACAAAGACACGGAGACGCACACAAAAAGAGACGCACGCATTTTCACATATAAGCATAATCCTCCAAGATGTGATTATATGATGCTTTGACTTTCTCTCTTTGTAGAAACATATCAAAATCATAATCTTTATTAATCTTGGAGAAATCCGATGGTGCTATGAAGCACCTTTTCACAGATGTCCAGTCGGGATGGCTCTGCAAGTTACAACAACAATACCGGAAAAACGATAGGAGTGCATATTTTAGGAAAGGTAATGATATCACTGAAACGAAAACTAAACGATTTTTATTTTTACCCTATAAAGCCCACTGAGCTATTAGTTATTTTTTTCCGAAGCGACCTGGATGTCACAAATGATAGCTCAACGAAGCGGCTTATCACGTGGAAATTCAAAGCTGCTAAATAAAGAGATTATCTGGCCGCTCCTCACTCGGCTTGCCCCGAGCTCTGCTCGGCAGGCCGTTTGCCCGGCAAAGGGGCGTTTTGATCCCACCGGGGCCATGTGGCTTCCACCACGGGTGATGCTCCGGGTGCCGCGGTGACGAGATATTAACTGCCTCGCCTGGTATACAGGAGGTCGGTCGGGGGGTGTTTGCGTCGGCATGAGAGAGAGACAAAACACAGACACGGAGACACATGGACAGACACAAGCCTCTCTCTTCTGTGGCCGTCTGGAACGCTCTCGTTTACGATATTCGGAAGCCACTGGAGCTATGCACTTTTAAATCATCTAGATTGAAAACTAATTTCTTCAGAACTGGTTTTTGCGTTCAGTTTGTTGTTCTTCCCCCTCACCGCTGATTATATTTATTTCAGAAACATTGTGGCTGTAGACCAGTGTTAGCAAGGTTGGCGATGTACGGTGCGAAATAAGTTCAACATACACACACACATAACAATAATACCAAGTGTTCAAACTGTCAGCTGGAATACAAAGGACTTTTATTTGTTATGGAACACGCCAGATATAAATGGGCGAGAGATAATAATGGTGCGGCCGTCTGGAACGCTCTTCCTTCCAATATTTGGAAGCCACTGGAGCGAGATTGAAAACGAATTTCTTTAGAACTGCTTTTTGTGTTTAGTTTGTTGTCCTTTCCCCGCGCCTCCGATTATAAATTATCACGGTTGTCTTCGTACGGTGCGAAAGAAGTTCCTACATACGTACATACGTACATACGTACATACAACAGCGGAGGCAGTGGTGAATCGCCAGGGATCACCCGGGTTCCGCTCACTCATGACGAAAGCGTGGGATGTACCGCGCCGGCCGGAATCGCCGCAGTAGTCTCAAACTTTCTAGTGGGGACCCCCAGCATCAGCTGGCCCTGTGCGACATAACGTGACTCGGGTGCCGTCTGGCACGCATGCATCGGTCTGTCCAGTTTGTGGGGGGGGGGGCACGTTGCAACACATACCCTATTTGTAGAGTGTGTAGGTATATATGCCTACACACCCTATTTGTAGGGTGTGTAGGTATATATGCCTACACACCCTACATACAATGTAGGCATTAGTATCTGCACACATTAGGGGGGGGGGAAGAGGACTTGTGGCACTTTGAAAGGAGAAAATGATTGGTTATGACTGCGATGCGAAACATTGTAAAACTCTCCACTCTCCCATTGTGCAATGTTGTGGTTCCGTACGTATTGCCTGTGGGAATTCACTGCTTGCTCAACTTCAAGCCTGACATTCGAGTGCATTGTACGTATTCTTCATGTGACCTCAGAATCGCCAACCAAAGGGGGCAGGGTTAGGGTCGAGATAGGATGGAGAATTGGAATTGTTTTTGTTGTTGTTGCCAACTTCAAGCTGCCCTGGTGTAAATGGTGAGTGCGCTGCACTTGCAAGCCAGAGGGTTGCCGGTTCGATTCCATCTCCAGGCATGGCAGTTTGGAACAACGGTACAGATATCAAATCCCACTCCTCCCCCTCACCTCCCCCGCCTTTATCCACCCAACGGTATAAATGGGTACAACCGCAGCAGTTGGTCAATCGGCAGGTCACGTGTGGTGGGTTAAAATGTGGGCACGCCCATCTCTTCCATCGCGTCGAGTCAGTGTGAAAGAGTAGGCCAAAGGCCCTCTTAGAGTCCGCTCGAACGGAGGCGATTCCACCGGCAGCGATGTCCTGTTGTGGTAAATAATATAACAATTATAATAAATTATATTGATTTGCAACCACTTTAATTTCATCAAGCTAAACTCTCCACAGACTACTTTACTGTCGTTTTATGCTACCCATATTCGGCATTGTGCTGTTGTTCTGCTTTGTGTAAACTATTGGTCAGTAACGAATCGTGAAGTGGGATTATGGCGGTGGTGGCGGTGGTGGTGGCGCTGGCGATGGTGGCGGCCGTGTTTCTGACGTGTCTTCTTACTTCTGTGTGTGCTGCAGTGGCCATGTTCCTCAATACGCTGACTCCCAAGTTCTACGTGGCTCTGACAGGCACATCCTCGCTAATATCAGGCCTCATCCTGGTAAGTAATTTCCTCCCCCCCCCCATAACACACATCTCTCATGCGCCTCCTCGAGTACACTATAAAAGGTTAAATGTTGTTCCCTGGAATTGCTCGCTCACGCCACGATCGGTGAAAGGGCCTCCACAAAATCGAACTCGAGAGGGTATATGGCCTACTCCTCCACGATGTCCAGACGTGTTGAATGCGGCCGGCATACACCGCGCGTGACCTTGCGATCGGCTCAAGACGGTATCTGAATTTATGGGAAAATGTTTTATTTGTATTATACCAGGTAAGGCCTACTGAGCTATGTAGGTCTTTTTCAGAGATGACCTGTCCAACAAATGATAGCTCAGCGAAGTGGCTCATCACGTGGAATGTTATAGCAGCCAAAAACTTAAATGTGTGGAGGGAAAAACCTGAGGACCCGGAAAAAATCCACGCGGCCACGGCGCATGCATGCAAACTCCAAATGTATAGGCATCGTCAGGGTCGGGATGGAACCCACAACCTCCTGCAGGCCAGGCGAGGTAGTTAACATCTCGCCACCGTGGCACCCATACTGCTGGGTGGACAGAGACTTGGCTTCTCTCTGTAAAAAGGGGTATTGAGACTCGGTGAGGATTTCCTGGGTAAACATGCCTATGTATTTAATAATAACATGTTAATTAAACCTACGTGCTGCATGAAATGCCAACGTACTACACGTTATGATGCAAGAATCGGCTGCTTTACCCTTTCTGCCAAATAAAACAGGAGGTGTTAAGATATTTCAACACCAAACGGATACCTTTTGCAGGGTGTCAAGTCTGCATTAACCGCACACAGTACATGCAAACAAGCACGCTCTAATAATGCAAGCGTTGTCTCCGAAACTGATTGGCCTACACCAGAGACGGCCTTCTTTATGGCCTTGTCTGACCAGTGTCAGACCATAGAATGCCAAAAGGCGAACAGTAAAAAAAAAGACAATGCAATTGTCAGAGCATTTATAACGCGGGTTGAGCATAAATTATCAGAGTTTGCGTGTTTTGCCACAAGTCCGTCTGGTTAGTGCTGATTTGATGCCTTGCAAAAGGTGTTTGGTGTTTGAACATCTTGCCAGAACGGGTAAGACCTATTCTTATATTTATCATCATTTTGATGCTGGCAAAACAACGGTCTCATATTCTAGATTAGAAGTTTTCGTGACTGCAAGGATCCATACTTTTTGGTTTTTTCGGTAAAGTCACGTCGGTAAAATTTTTAATAAATTTTAATTAAAACAACTAAATTAAATCGCGACGTTTCGGAAGCAACACAAGCCTCCGTCTTCAGGTGGAACCGCCACAGCAAAATTACTGTTGTGAACAAAAAGACGTTCTCATAGATAAACTACACATATATATATACGCCAGCAAAAGTAGCAAACTCAATATTCTGAGTTCTATTGTCTTTGACTTTCTAACCCCCCCCCCCTCTCCCCGGCGTTATCCCACAGATATTTGAGTGGTGGTACTTTCGCAAGTATGGCACTTCGTTCATCGAGCAGGTATCGGTCAACCACTTGGGCCCTCTGCTGGGCGGCGTGGAGAACAACAACTCCCCAGGGTCGTCATCGAGCAGCAACGGGGGCGATGCGGACTCCAGTCGGCAGAACGTGCCAGGTGCGTGCGCCTATTGCGAACGTCCCTCTGTCACGCACCGCACACAGAGAGGGGTGGTGGTGGGGGGTGTGTGGGGCCCTGCAATGCATGTGGGCCCACACCTCTGATTGGCGTGGTCGGCTATGCATGATGCGAAAGAAGTTCAACATAGAAGGGAAATAATAAAATAATAAAAATAAAACATAATAAAATAATTATCACGACGTTTCGGCCACAACGCAAGCAGCCGTCCTCAGGTGAAGACCAGAGTCTGTCGGGGAGACAGCGTCTGGTCTTCACCTGAGGACGGCTGCTTGCGTTGTGGCCGAAACGTCGTGAGAATTATTTTATTATGTTTTATTTTTATTATTATTTTATTTCCCTTCTACGTGACTTTACCGAAAGAGCCAAGAAGATGAATCCCTGCAGTCACGAAAGCTTTAAATCGAAATTTAAGTTCAACATACATACATGCAGGGTTGGTTGTGGAGCTCGCTTTTACATTGGTGTTTGAGTCTGTCTAAAGTAACTAACTTAAAACTATTTTTATTTTACCAGGTAAGGCCCGCTGAGCAACGTAGTTGTTTTTCAGAAGCGACCTGGTTATCGCAAATGACAGTTCAACGAAGTGGCTTATCATCGTCTGGACATTTATAGCAGCGAAATACTCTAGACGCGTGATGTCGTTTCTAAATGTGGAGGGAAAAACGGGAGGGCCCCGAGAAAAATGCACGTGACCACGGGGAGAGAGACACGCAAACTCCAAATATACAGCAGGCGTCGGGGTCAGGATCGATCTCAACATATCCTGTATACCAGGCGAGGTAGTTAACATCTTGCCACCGTGGCGCCGCTGTTAACAAGTCTGTCGATGGAAACTCACACTTATACAACAGTTTTAAACGCATAAACAGAATTTGTAGCGGAGCGGTGATACAAGGGTTTGCGCTTTGCTCCTATGAACCCGGCGAATCGAATTGGCTTTTTGGTCATGGCTAAACTCTTTGGTGAGTAATGTCTGAACTGATCCTGGCCACCTTCTTTGCCAGCCCACACTGACCTGCGCCGTGGTGTTTGGGGAAGGCCTTCATACAGCAGTGATCGGCAAAAGATGTAAATAATTTAATAAATATTTCCACTCAATTGGAGTAAAATAATTAAATGCAATGTTTTTTTCTCATGCTTTCTGTTACAAATAAAATGTCTAACTCGCATCAGAGCCCTGGCTGGGTTTGCCTAGTTAGATTCGATACGTTCTGTTCAAATCATGTTTTTCTCTCGCGTATCTCACTTGTCCAAGTCTTAACATTGTAACTTTGAAAATCTGGTAATATCCTGTAACTGTTCCTCTCCAGACAATGAGAACAGTTGGATAAACTTGTTGCCGGAGTGCGGCTGGCACCAACTGCCCAGCAGCTTCCTTCACGAGCCTCCTCCACAGAAGCCGATTTCCATGCTGTTGACTTTTATCACAAGAATTAATAATTTTCACCATTTGCTAATGGCTGTAACCAGATATATCTACTTCTCTTCATTAACGGGCGCTCAAGCAAGGAAACCACTTTACTTGGTTTATTTTCGTGTGACTTTCTTCGCACGGTGGTCTTTGTAGTTTTCTTTAAAAAAATCAACTTCTCATTACGTGTGTGTATGTTGAACTTCTTTTGCACCGTACGTAGCCAACCGTGCTAATCGGAGGTGCGGGGGAAGGCCAACAAACTAAACGCTAAAAAAACTGTTCTGAAGAAATGAGTTTGCAATCGAGATGATGATTTAAACGTGCATAGCTCCAGTGGCTTCCTCATATCGGAAGGAAGAGCGTTCCATACGGCCGTACCATTATTATCGCTCGCCCATTTATATCTGACATGTTTCATAACGAAAAAAAGTCCTTTGTATTCCAGCGGACAGTTTGAACACTTGGTATTATTGTTACATTTATTTGGCAGTGATTGGCGTGTTAGGATGGGAGCACGATGTGTCTCCAGGTATACCTTTCACCATCCGTAATTCCCCCATCTCTCCGCTGGCAATTGTCAAAAAAATTAATGAGAACTCTCGCGTAATTGTTTCATGTTTTTATTTCAGAATGCAAGGTCTGGCGAAATCCTCTGAATTTATTTAGAGGTGCGGAATATAACAGGTAAGCATTTCGACAACGGTGGTTGTCCTGTAGCGTTTACTGATTCCCCAGACGTAATAAAACGTGTAATTTGCACCTTCGTTTCGGAGCCACGAACAGCACTGTCGCCACCCTTTCAACGCCGATGGAAGTGGCCCGCTTGCGCAGAGCGGAGGTGGATGCATTCGCCGCGTCATGGCGACGCTACTTAAGTTGACGCCCGACGCCGACTGAGGCCACGTTTCCCCCGCCTCTTGCTTTGCGGCCGTGAATTTGCGAGTGTAATTATTTTTGCTGTCTTTGTGTTATTTTAAACTATCGCTGTAATGGGGATTTCTTTTTTTTTTAAGGACCCGAATCGGGCAGCTCGCTCTTTGACACGAGAGCCAAGCTTTCGCTAAATCTCCTGACCCCCTCTTACTGCCGCCCCCCCCTCACTGCCGGCCCCCCCCTCTCACTGCCCCCCCCCTCTCACTGCCGCCCCCCCTCTCACTGCCGCCCCCCTCTCGTTTCCCAGGTATACGTGGGTGACGGGGCGGGAGCCGCTGACCTACTATGACATGAACTTGTCGGCACAGGACCACCAGACGTTCTTTACCTGTGAGACTGACAACCTTCGGTCAGCTGATTGTAGTAAGTACTGTGGTGAGCATTCTTGATACAATCCCTTTTGGTCTGCGATGTGGGGCTTTTTCAAGTGTTGTGGACGCCGGTTTGCCTTCTGCGCCGTGAATGGGTCGTGTAGGGAAACGTGAAACAGCTCTGGACACGTTCTAATGGGCGTCACCTTAGCCCCAGAGTCTCGCACGCACGGGAGCCTTAAATCATTGGAAGGACATCTTTGACATGAATGCATTGATTTTAAAGTTCATTACATTGGAAATATAACACTGGTCAACAAAAAAAAACATTTTTTTCTGGCCTGGACTTTTACAGCTGTTTTAGATTAATTTCAGGGTGCTGATTCCAAATCTGATCTCAGATTTGCTCTATCACGTCTCATTTTTATGCTATCGGCATACCCCATTTTCATTGATTTTTCGCGAAATTAACTCTGTCACTTATGATTGCAAGTTGTTGCGAGTCACTGACTTCTTTTGTGTTAAAATATGGTGCTGTATTTTTAGGATAGTGTGTTTATAATATCATTTTATGTAGATATCCACATTTATTTAATATTTTTCTTCTGCAGTTTTTATTGAAAATCCAATATTTGATATCTCAAAAACCCGATGTGATAGACAAAAACTGATGACAGATTTGGAATCAGCACCCCAAAATTACCTTACTACCGTTGGAATACCTTATGCCAGAAAAAGTGTGTTGACCAGTGTAATTCTGTTGGGGAATTATGGTCTGGTGAAAATTTAGATGAAAATTCAAAGGCTTACAAACCGACGTGACATTATGGTTCAGGGATTTTCTTTGATTTTCAATTTTGCTTTGATCTACAGTAACATCTTTTGAAGGAGGAATTGGGGGTAAGCCTCCAAATAAATAAGCAATTACATACATATTCCAAAAAGAGGAATGTTATTTGACCGGAGCGCACATTATACACGATAATTAAACTGCCCAAGGTAGGGTTTTGCATTCTGTAGTCAATCCGCGTAGTTAAATGTCTCCGCTAATCATGTGTACAAAATCTGTGACGCGCCTGTCAGCACTAGGAAGTCTAAAAGAGTTTCGCAAACATCGTAATAAATACCAAACAATTGATAAGTGTCTGTGCAGAAGCAATTCTAAGACTGTGTACTTGCCTATCGTGTGGAATTCGGTGAGCCCATGGATACCCCACGCTATGCTCATTGTTGCACCGTTAACAAGGCGAACCGTTGCTTGGTGTTTCACGTATCGATATTCGTCCAACATGTGTCATAAGCAGCATACCTCATGTCCAATAGTGTAGAGTAGAAAGCCTCCTCCTCCTGGCGACGGTAATTGGTTCCCACGAAACCGTTCGCTAAGCGATTTGGTCGCGTTAAGTGAGTATAGGAAATGCATGTTGAAGGCTTAATTCGTTCCGATAGCATCGAAGGTTACCCCCCTTTTTCACCCAAAAAGAGTACTTGATAATATTTAAACAATGCATATTCATACATAAAGACGCTAACAACATTCTAAACGCATACTGATTTGAAGTTTTCATAGGTACGTGACTTCACCGAAATAATCAAAGAGTATAAACACATACTATTAGAATAAAGACGGTTCATCAATGCATCAATTAATATTTACTGTACCTACAACAGCACGTCGTTAACCGGGGGATGGTCGGTATGTTAACACATTGGGCTGTATGGAGGCCCGTCTACTATACACTACACTATACACTACACTATACACTACAATATACTACACTATACACTACACTATACACTACACTACTATACACTATACACTACACTACTATACACTACTATATACTACACTATACACTACACTCTACACTACACTATACACTACACTACTATACACTACACTATACACTACTAGATACTACACATTGGGCTCTATGGAGGCCCGTCGTTAAGTGATTAGTCGTTAACAGGGGTTGTACTGTAATTGTGAAGAGTGTCTGCTGAATTACAGCACAGCTAGTCTCGATGAGGCGTCACAGTTTGGGCAGGAGTGAGTCTCTAATTTGTAGGGTTGCCATGATATGCTTGTACGGTGACACATTGCGCAATATACGATCTGTGAAAAATCGTATCGTCTGTCTTGCTAAGTGTTGCGATATCAAGGCCTTAGTGGTTCATTTAGTTTGTATGACATTTTCTACTCGCTGACACATCAAATTCGCTCATTAAAGTTGTCCAAGAATGGCACTTTAACCTCTTCATTTGATGATTTGTAAATAAAAAAGTGAATATACACTGCACTACTATACACTATACACTACTATACGTAGACTTTAGCTTTTCCTAGGAATTCCCAAGCATTCCCAGGCCAGCGGAGCAACATCGTCCCACCAGCGTGTCCTGGGTCTTCGCCCAGTGTTGTCGATTGTAACAATAATAATAAAAACATTTTACATAGCGTCATTCATGCAAGTGCAATCCCACAATGCCGCAACATCGACTAGCCAGTCCCGTAACACAGATGGAACAAAAACAAACCCGACACTCACTTCAAGTAAAAAAAATGTAAGATGAATAGAGAAATAACAAGGAAATGACGATCGCAAGTTGTAATGAATGGATAGCCGGCAGGGGCTTAACGTTGAGTGAGCTGCAGTTGAAGAGATATTAAGCGGTTTTTATTTGCACGGGGAGGCAGCGAACGGCACAAAAACCGTGCAACAAGCCTGCGATAAACAACGACACAGATACTTGAGACCGACGTTGCGATAATCATCCCGTCGTGAAAATTGATATCGCATCCCATCGATATCGCTGCAACCCTAGTACTTAGAACTCAAGCTAGGTATCTTACAGCAGCAGTGGATGTTTCGGATACACCGATGCTGCCTGGTTGTGACTGCTAGTTTAGAGGCTTTAGCGAACGCCAGATGCTGCCGCTGTGCGTTCTCCCGTGACGGTTGACACCGCGACGCAGCGTCCCTCTCCACGGACGAGAAGACGCTCAGTTTCACGAGCAGAGAGACGCGCACCCCCTTCCCCCACTCACCCCCCACTCACCCCAATCCACCACCCCCCCCAACTCACCCCAATCCACCGCCCCTCTACTCACCCCAATCAACCGCCCCCCCACTCACCCCAATCCACAACTCCCCCCCCAACTCACCCCAATCCACCACCCCCCCTCCCTCTACTCACCCCCCACTCACCCCCCACTCACCCCAATCTACCGCCCCCCCTACTCACCCCAATACACCCCCCCCAACTCACCCCAATACACCACCACCCCCCCCCCCCACTCAGCTATCATTTGTGGCCAGGTCGCTTCTCAAAAGGAACTATATATCTTAGATGCCTTTACCTGGTAAAATAAATGAAAAATAATTATTTTAGTTTTTTTGTAGTTCAGTTATACCAACACACGGCATTAAGTTGCCGGGCACAGGCCCGAAAGGCCCAAACTAGGCCCAAAATGTCGAGCGGCCGGCGACAAACGCAAGCGCGGCGGAAGTTGCCACGGATACGAGTTGACCACGTCTCTTGAGTTGAGCACGGCAACTGGGAGAGAGCTCTGGCAGAGACGACGGGAGGGAGGTCCCGCTCTCGAGCTGCGGCAAGGAGAGGAGGCACAAGGAGCAGCGTCGATAACCCACGCAATGCGTGCCGGTGGTTGTGGAACACGGCGCGGATGAGACGATAGTCCGTCTGATAGGCCGAGTACTCTGCGTAGGGAGGAGGAGGAGCCAGTGAGTGAAGTTAATTTGTAACGACGGTGACTCCGTGGTTGTGGCAGCGATAGAAGAGTGACTAGGAGGCGACTGCTGATCCAGCGACTGAGTTACTCGGGTAAATTGGCGATCGCTGGATCCGTCGCTCAACCTGATTGCTTAACTTTGAACTTCATTAAATATGGTGAGGTTGGAGCCGAGAGGTTTGTTATGTAACAGCATGATATGCAAGTAGCTATTTAGGGCAGAAGTCCAGTAAGAGGTATGGAATGCAGGACGTGTTGACTGACTTCAGAGAGAGCTTTTTTGACTTACGATACCTTGAATACACCGGCAATTACCGACTTGAATTTATATGAGTAGTTCTCTACCGATTAATTTGGTTGCAGCGACAACAGCAACAAAACCTTAAGATAGTATAAAATAAATGCAATAACCATGATTTCAAACTGCAACACTGCGCTGTGGTAGATCAATCCACTGTTTTAGTCTTACCAGCCGGGCCACTCTTCACACTGCACGCGATCACAAACAAACACGATCAGCGGCTTGCAAAAATCCTCCGTCTGTTAATTACCGATCCTTCAGAATCATGTCGGGGGGGGGTGGTGGGATCTTTAACGCCCACCGCTTCGCATTGTCGCGGTTAATACACGCCACAGCATTAATCGGGGTCAACCCGTTGGATTCGAACCTCAAACCTCTGCAGGAGAATCAAACCGTTGTTGTTCCAAAGAGTTTACAACGCGTGATTAGCGCGCACTCGTGATGGACTGCACCCGTAAGAGCGCGCGGTGAGAAATGCTCAGACTTTTTATACTTTGACGTCTATTAAAAATGTTGAATGTTACACTCTGATTGTGGACGGCTGCGCTCCCCTCCCCCTTATTTTACACGCCCGTCTTGAACTTTGAACCCATATGTATGACCCTCAGGCTCTGGCAATGGACACAATCATTGTTCCCCGGACGCGAAGTCTTCAGTTTGCAGTTCTACCTCTTCCCCTGTCCCCAAGGGCGATTGGCAAGGTCAGACTGGACACGGCCTCGCTTGAATGCATCTGGCCCGGATTGGCGATCGCCAATCAACCACCGTTGTTACTCTCCATTTGTTTATAAACACAGCGCGGCCGGCGTCGACGTTCCGTTCTTCACTCGTCGTTACTGAACCACATCCCTTGTTAATAAACGTAAACGTCGCCACTGCTATTCGAGCCGTGACCCGCTCGGCCGATGCTTTTAATCAACTTCACTTAATGCCTTTGGGCCGATGGCGTGCCAAAGCACTGCGTTACTCGGTCCACGCTTTTTGCGCGCGCGTGGCAGTGATTAAGATGCAGAATCTTCTTGGTTCTTTCGGTAAAGTCACGTAGAAGGGAAATAATAAAATAAAATAAATAAAAAATAAAACATCTTATTATATTATTTTATTCTATTTTGTATTTTTTTTCTTTTATTATTTCCCTTCTACGTGACTTTACCGAAAGAACCAAGAAGATGAATCCCTGCAGTCACGAAAGCTTTAAATCGAAATTTAAGATGCAGAAGTGCGTGGTAAAAAAAAGACAAATCCGAATTGGAGTATTGGACTCTTCAGTGGATGTTACCGGTGTATATTTGTGAATAGAGAAAAATGTGTCGAGCCTTCCGATATTCGGATCTCAAAATGTTAGCGTCGTTTAGAATGTACAGTAACTGTGGTTTGCAACAAGGGGTTAGTTGCATGCTTAATGTGATGTTTGCAAATCCCTAAGCAAACGTGGAAGTTGCGTTTGCGTTCGGTGCACATGCCAATTGTTTTGAAGCATCTACTAAATTTATTAGGGCATCTGCCAGTTTTATTTGGGCAGAACACAAATGCGATTATTTCAATGATGGAACAACTGCAGGGGCATAGACAATTCTAAAAAACGAGACCACAAACTCCATTCACACTTAGTGGAGGTTACTGGTCTACATTTGTGAATATAGAGAAATGTGTGGAACCTTCCCAGATTCGGATCTCGAAAATGTTAGCACCGTTTGCAGTGTTACTGTGGTTAGCAATAAGGGGTTAGTTGCACGCTTAATGTGATGTTTGCAAATCCGTAAGGGAACGAGGAAGTTACTTTTGCCTTCGGTGCATATGCCAATTTTTGAAAGCATCGACATTGTTTTGTTAAGGCATCTGCCAGTTTAATTAGGGAAGACCACAAATGCGGTTATTTCAGTAATGGAACAACTTTACAGGCATAGACACTGAACAAAGAATGAGACCGCATGCTGCATTCACACTTTATAATGAAATGTTTTGCATTTCAGTTGATAACTTTTAACCTGCCTTACATGAGGATAATCAGGCGAGGTTCATGTTGGCCAGTGGCAAGCCTGGTATAATGTATGACGTGTATTAATGTATATGAAGGGTGTTTGAATAAGAAAAGAGAGACGTTTAAAACAAACATGTGTTTGGGTTTCGATTTAAAGCTTTCGTGACTGCAGGGATTCATATTTTTGGTTTTAGTTTTATTATTTTATTATTTCCCTTCTACGTGACTTTACCGAAAGAACCAAGAATATCTGTTTGGGTGGCATGGATGGCAACGGAATGCCGCAGAGCGTTTTCATTTCTAGGGCCTCATTGCCATGACCCTATTCATTTCTGTGTCACGAAAGGTATAGCCCAAACAGACTGTAGGGGCAAGTGCTGTTAGCGAGCACCTATGAAGGCTGGCAAGGCACACGAGGGGGTGGATGGTCAAGCCCCACGTCTGACCGCCTTTCTCTGCCTAGTGGCGATGTTTACACATTGCACCGGGTACTCATTCGTAGCTCAGTCGACCTAGGGGAGGCCCAGGACCGGTTCAAATAATTGTCAATGGTGTTGGCCTTGAGCGAGAATCGAACTTTTGGGCCGCCGGGTTCGCAGCTCAGCACGCTAACCGCTTCGCCACCGCTCCCCAAAGGCACAGAATTTGCAACCATTCCACCCGTTCCACCAAGATTCATGCAGATGCCGTGATAGAACGTCGTCTTCTATGAATGTCACGTGTGTTGGCACGCTCAAAAAACTACGTTCGTGTCAGATTTCCGCACTTGCGGCTGCAAGGCTCGCGTTGTGAGAGACGCTTCTTCTCACGTAACCTTCCGACTGTTGGTCCAGCTCAAATACCGTTGGTGGGGGTCGACACTATTATTTTGGAAGGGGGTGCCCTGGCGAAATAATAGGACAGAGTGTGAAGAAAAAAGAAAGACGTACCAGTTTTTTTCTGGTCATCATCTTGCCTTCTTCTGAAAGTGATCGTGAGATGGGGAATATTGTTCTGGGAACGAGGGGATTCTGGAGAAGCAATTCGTGACCTTAAGAGAAACAGCAAAGGGCCTGTTGTCAGTCGAGGCCACGGGCTGCTTCTGATGAATTTGGCAATCCTCTTGCCTGCCTTCTGCCTTTCCCCGATTCTCAAAGCGCTGCAGAAAGACCGAGGGAGGTGAATGGGTCGTTGTAGACGTTCCCGACAGGGCCCAGGAGCTATTGGATGTCAAACTTTTTTTTTTTGTACCCCTGGTTTGGAGGGACCAGCTTTGAGCAATCGCCGATTCATTGCAAGTCTACCGACGCGAAAGGCGGTCTGCTTCTCATCTCCAGATAATAACCTGACCCTTGACAGCTTGGGACTTGCAAGGGCGGGTGAGGTGCTTTTTGCGTTTGGATCCGGGAGGCTCGGAGACATCTTAATCGGAATTGATGCTGGCTCCCAACTTGGCACGTGTGTGTGTGTGTGTGCGCGTATATAAGGGCGGCTTGGGAGGTTTTTCAATTGTTGTTGTAGTCGTAGTGTGTCGGTAAGCGGATCCTACCATTCCCCCCAGCCCATCCGAAATGATTGAACATCCAGAGCAGGTTTTTTTTGTTTCGATTTAAAGCTTTCGTGACTGCAGGGATTCATCTTCTTGGTTCTTTCGGTAAAGTCACGTAGAAGGGAAGTAATAAAATAATAAAACATAATAAAATCATTCTCACGACGTTTCGGCCACAACGCAAGCAGCCGTCCTCAGGTGAAGACCAGGTCTGTCGGGGAGACAGCGTCTGACCTGGTCTTCACCTGAGGACGGCTGATTGCGTTGTGGCCGAAACGTCGTGAGAATTATTTTATTATGTTTTATTTTTATTATTTTATTACTTCCCTTCTACGTGACTTTACCGAAAGAACCAAGAAGAGGTTTTTTTTTGGTTTGGGCGATGGAGCTCCTCCCCGGAGTTTTTATTTCACAACGATGTCTTCAGCAGCTCCCCGGTTCGCACTCATTTGTCTTGCAAGGGGCGGTCTCTTTGCAGATGGCCGCCTCTTTGATCGGTCTTGCCTTATCCGTGCGATATTCGTCTTTTTTCTTTTGGCTCGTTCCTTTTATGAGGCTCTGGTTTTGACGTTGCCCGAGTTTTCTAAATGCACAAATCCATGTCGGTTGGTGGTCTCTGTGACTCGCCGAAGCTGTAATCACTTCTGTTATTGACTTGAGGCTAAGCTGTTGAGTCGGCTGCATGGCCACCGTTCGAACACGTTTGGCGAGGACTATTTCTCTCGCTGCGGATGCCCGAGGTGATTATCTTATTTGGAAAGGCAGCTGTGTGTGGCCGCTGTGGCGCATATGGAGTGCGTGGTACCGGCAGCGACGCTAACATCAGCGAGCACGGAGCGCCGGGCGGCTAAAACGCAGCGACTTGGCACAGCGGGGGGGAGTACAGGTGGTGCATCTGCCAGTCCATCTCGGTCAGTCGAGCCATAGCACTTGCGTCTGTGCCGTGTCCTCCTGCCAGCGAGGCCTTCCAACACTTTCACATGGCCTCAGTGTGCACCTAGCCTGGCACAAGCTCTATGGTGATGTCACCGCCGCTTAGTGGCTGCTGCTGTTTGTCCTGGTAGTGATTTTGTTTCTCTGTGGTCGAATGGGTGCTGCCTAAAGAATCGGAATTTTATTCTACGTCTATCGCAGGCTTATAACAATAACAACTCTTTACGAACATATTCGTGGTACTTGAGAGGGCACTCGACCCACGTGTTGGAACGATTTTGAGCGCATCGTTATGGCATCATGGGCTGCTGACTTTAAAGGTCCCATGCGATGAAAGGAAAATAAACTTGAGCATACATTGTAATGTTCTTTTTGTTTGTTATTACAGTGCGTTGAAGCGTGTCGCGCTACATTCTGCTGTGAGATGTTTTATTTTTTACACGGACCTAGGACTGTGTGCCCAAACGTAGCTTTGCTTTGGAGATGGGGGCTCAGTGGGCTGCTTGGACATGGTTCAATATTGTCGGCAAACAGCACAGGAGGTTGTGGGTTCGATCCCGACCCTGACGCCTGTATATTTTGAGTTTGCATGTTCTCCCTGTGGAGGTGTCGATTTTTCTCCGATTCCCCCCCCCCCCGGTTTTTCCCCTCCACATTTAGAATCGACGTCACGCATTTCGAGTATTTGGCCGCTTTGAATTTCCGCACGATAATAAAATATGTGGCTACGTCATTACGTGGCCTGATCCAGAAAGCAATTTTGATCACTCCGGAACAAGCTTGAGTTGGAATCACATGGGTAGACTTGATCCGCTCCTTGCGATTGGCATTGGGTGGCGGGTGGATATCCTCAACTGGGTTGGTTTGGGCGTTGAGATGATTATGTATGTATATTGAACGTCTTTCGCACACCATACCTCGCTAAACCGTGCTAATCAAAGGTACGGCACTCTGGCTGCTGTGGCATAAATTCGGGGTGCGCACGCCACCAAAATGTGTTTATTTTCTTAAATTTGGGGTGCTGGCGTTATGCACTGTGGGCTAAGACTTATCGTGTTTGCGTTTGCGTCACGAGCTTCTTGTTGCATTCTGGAGTGCGCGTTGCCGCCATCGTATATAGACAAGCGTGTTGCACGCGGCGATTAAGATATAGGATTGTCCCGATTACACCGGGCCTTGCTAATGCAGACACACCGTGCCCCCCCCCCCTCCGTCCTCTTCCTGTGTGCTGCAGCCATGCAGAAGGCGTGGCGCGAGAGGAACCCCCAGGCCCGGATTAAAGCCGCTCACCAGGCGCTGGAACTCAATAACGAGTAAGCCACGTGCACGCTCCACCCGCACCGTGCCCGCACTTGCGCAGGTGGGCGCAGGTTGACACACGTGGGCACAAGGTGGGCACAGGTGTGGGCACAGGTGGACAAAGGTGGGCACAAGGTGGGCACAGGTGTGGGCACAGGTGGACAAAGGTGGGCACAAGGTGGGCACAGGTGGGCACAAGGTGGGCACAGGTGTGGGCACAGGTGTGAACACACGTGGGCTCAGGTGGGCACAGTTGTGGGCACTAGTGGTCGCACGTGGGCACACGTGGGCGCACGTGGGTGCACGTGGGTGCCGAGTTGCTGCGTGCACGCCAAAGTTTGAGTTTTATTTGGC
Organism: Lampetra fluviatilis; assembly: GCF_964198595.1. Lineage (NCBI taxonomy): Eukaryota > Metazoa > Chordata > Hyperoartia > Petromyzontiformes > Petromyzontidae > Lampetra > Lampetra fluviatilis. Next base: position 2,726,625 of record NC_136318.1, on the reverse strand, counting down.
TTGGAGCACAGGTAGTTCCCGTTTTAGCCAGTTGCCCGGCTACTTTAAACAGCAGATCCGTGGCTCCGCGTGAGCAGAGCGGCGACAGCAACCTAACAGTGACAAAAAGACGTCGACGTTTGCAGAGAACGAGTATACAGGGCACTTGAGGAATATTGGCAGAGATGCGTTAAAGTCATGAGATGGAGATGGGAGTGCGATGAGAGGTTAAGACTCGGGCGAGACAACCGGGAGTGGTTGCTTTGCCCACTTTGCAGGTATTCAACGCTCGCGCGTAGAGCATCATCTCTGAAGGGCCTCATTGAGTCTCTTTGTCTTGTTCCACTTGCCATAGATCGGTGGGTGGAACAAAGACAGCTGCCACTAAAACTGGACCGGAAAACACCAATTGGAGCAGGTAGGTTATTGATCGCGCGTGTACACACTGATAAGGTAAGGTCATGCATGTACGTGGGGTGCCACGGTTGCGAGATTTTAACAACTACGCCTGGTATGCAAGTGGTCGTGGGTTCGATCCAGACCCTGACGCCTGCTGCTGTATATTTGGAGTTTGTGTGTCCCGCTCTCCCCGTGGTCGCGTGGATTTTTCTCCGGGTCCTCCGGTTTTTCCCTCCACATTTAAAATCGACATGCGTTCAGAATATTTCGCCGCTCCACATGATGATAAGCCTCTACGTTGAGCTGTAATTTGTGACCAGGTCGCTTCTGCAAAAGAGCTATATAGCTCAGTGGGCCTTACCTGGTCAAATAAAACAATAGTTTGTCGTTTAGTTTACTCTCAGGAACAAAACAGATAAGCCTTCTCTTACACGCTGGCCCGGACGTCGAGGAAAAGGTGGCCGTACCCACACTTTACCCCACCACACACGATCTGCTGATCGACCACCAGGCAGCATTAATGTTACCCATTTATACTGCCCGGTGGACAATGCCCCCTTCATTTGCTTGGATTGCCGCGTCCGGGCGATGGAGTTGGAACCGGCTTGCTCTCGACCGAGACTGCCGGTGATGCTCTCCCGTTACTCCGCTGTGGTGCAGCGTCCTCTCTCTCGAAGAGAAAAAATTTACCCGTAAAAACAAAGTTTTTCACTATAAATCCTTTATATGTGTGGCATCGGTTTTATTTTATTATTCATTTCTGTTTTTCTTGAGTAAGAGTTTCATTTTCATCACATTGGTATTTTAAATTAAATGTGAAATTCTTTTTTTTCCTAAAAAGCGGAAAATTTTGGAGATTTTTTTTCACGAAAATAAATTGTCACGCACAACGAGTCTGTGTGCAAAATGTCAGCTCGATTGGATCACGGGGAGTGGGTTAAAAAACGACCGAAAGATTTGCACGGTCGTAAGCGCGCAAGCAAGTGAACTTAATATAAAGGATTTAAAAATAGCGGGCTTCGGTTTCGCGTCATCTTCGGCAAGTGTCGACGGAATGCACGCTGATTGTTAGTAAAGTGTTGCAGGGTCTGAAGCCTTTACCTTGGGCTAGAGTGGTAAAACCTCTCCAGTAAAGCAAACGTGTGCGTCGTCTTTGCTTCGTCGAGTTAAGCGCTCTCCTGCCAGAAGTGGACGTGGCAATGATCGTAGGGAGATTGACTGCTCGTGCTTAAGTACAATGATCGATCCACTGCTGGATGAATGCAGCATGCTGTCAGTTTTTTATTAGATTACCCTCTCACAGCTCGTGAGATATTTGATGACATTCTAAACACACTGAGCGCTTCGTAAACCTATCAGCACATTGTTGCTTCCTGTTCTGCTGCTGTTGCTGCTGAGAAAGCACACACTCGCTATTCCATATTGCAGTGAAACGCCTCTCATCCATCTCCCCTCTAATCCACGGTTCATTCCCTTGGTCTGCGGATCGCCTGGGACTTACAGATCTTGTCGATGTCAAAGGAAACACCTTAGCTACCTAGCTCGTTATCAGAGGCAATCTGGCCACGCGTGATAGTGCAATTTATAGAAGCAGCCAAATGATCTGAACGCGTGCTGCTAAATGTAGAGGGAGGGAAAAACCGCCGTCTGTTTCCATCCGCATGGGGATCGAGCGTTGTTCCCTCACGCGCTTTGTTCTCTCCAGGTTGTATCATCTCCTCTAGATGTAGATGCCACTGGTTCTTCGTGTTCTACAGATGTAGATGCCACTGGTTTTTCACGTTCTGCAGATGTAAATTCCACTGATTCTTCACAGTCTGCAGATGTAGATGCCACTGGTTCTTCACGTTCTGCAGATGTAGATGCCACTGGTTCTTCGTGTTCTACAGATATAGATGCCACTGGTTCTTCGTGTTCTACAGATGTAGATGCCACTGGTTCTTCGTGTTCTACAGATGCAGATGCCACTGGTTCTTCACGTTCTGCAGATGTAGATGCCACCACCGCCCTCTATTGCGCGGCGGTTGAACTTACGATTCTCAGTCCGAACGGGCGACTGGACATGCGGAACGGGTTTGTTCGTATCTCGAGGAAGTTCGTAAGTCGAGTGCGCGTAAGTCGAGGATTTTCCGCATTATGAACGTGCTCCCACGTGTCGTGAGGCTGTGCGTCGCAATGCGCCCAGAAGGGGGCGGTGGTGGTCCATGGCAGTACGGGGGGGGGACGGTGGTTGTTGGCAACGCGGCGCTTTCTTTGATATATATACGCATCGGACTTTCGTAAGCCCGATTAGCTACTTTGTAAACGGATGAAGCATCCATAAGAGAGGTTTTTTGGGGTTAGATCGCGTCAACGTTTACTTGACAACCTTTATTAGTTGGCTGTGTCCGGTGATGGCGGGTTTTAACGACACATTTATATATTTACGCGATCTAACCCAAAAAAAGCTCTTATGGATGATACTGGTCGCCAAAGCCTACGTGTTAAACGGATTAAGCATTCGTAAACGTTCATAATGAAGGTTTTTTGGTTTATATCACGTAAACAAAACGCGCCAAATTAGTTTACTAGTATAGTGTAGTGTGTAGTGTATAGTGTAGTGTTTAGTGTAGTGTATAGTGTAGTTTAGTGTATAGCGTAGTGTATAGTGTAGTGTATAGTGTATAGGGTAGTGTATATGGTAATGTATAGTGTAGTGTGTAGTGTAGTAGACTACTTCAGCCCACCGGTGTGTTGGAGAGTAAATCCACAACTTTTACAATTTGAGTAGTGCGACGTTTCGCTGGTAATTACATCCAGCATCATCAGGCGATTTGCCCGACGATGCTGTCGGGTGGTTGGGAGGGTTACGACACATTTATACTTACGTGATCTGAATCAAAAACCTTGATTGTGAAAAATATTGGTCGCGAAAGCCTACTCCGTTGTTAAATTCGTAAACGTGGTGTTTCTTTCCCGTTCTTGCGCCGTTGCTCGTAAGGCACGAAGGTTGTGCGCAGCTTCAACGCGGATTCATACTCCAGTTTTGAGCTTACATATTCATACACTCGTACCAGTAACTCAAGGCGAGTGTCATTATGTAACGGTGAATCATAATTTGTTGAGTTGCCATTCAGTTCAGCGGGATCGTTTCCACCTACAAATAATATCAGTGGGCCGTTTTGGCTGCCCGTCGAACAAAGGTGGTCACCCCATCGCAAGCTTTCAAATGTACTTCTGCGGCCGTCTGGAACGCTCTTCCTTCCGATATTAAGAAGCCACTGGAGCTATGCACTTCTAAATCATCTATATTGAAAACGCATTTCTTTAGAACCGCTTCTTGTGTTTAGTTTTGGTGTGTTTCCCTCCACACTTCCGATTAGCACGGTTGGCTACGTGCAGTGCGAAAGAAGTTCAACCTACGTACATAGACTACTCGTCCGGAGACCTATAAACCAGAGGTCACAAACGGGTTTTGATTCCTTACCCATACCCGGCCGCACCAGGGTCGTTCCCTACCCGTACCCTACCCGAAATGAGTGACAAACGGCTACTCACCAGTGACTCACGGCCTACCTGTACCCGGCCGCACCAGGGTCGCAAACGGGTACCCGTACCTGGCCGGGTACGGGTAGTCGGGTATCGGGTAGGGTAGTCGGGTATCGGGTACCCGGTTGCGACCTCTGCTATAAACTCACACGAGACCCATAGTTTATTGTCTTCACCCCCGCACCTCCGATTAGCACGGTTGACTACGTACGGCGCGAAAGAAGTTCTACGTAGATGCATTGTAAACGTGACAATCTTGTCAGTGTTGTGGGGGGGGGTTCATGACTAGATTTTTTGGCATGAAACAACTGTCGTGTGTCCCGACCCAAAAAAAGAAATAGAATATTTATTTAGACCGGAGGAATCCGACGAGCTATGAAGCAAATTTTCCGCAGATGTCCAGTTTCGGCGGCTCATGGATGGAGATAAGATTCTACTTAGTCTGAGTCAAACAATAACATCCTGGGTGTTGTGTCGGATTGATGGGCACCGCCACGCAGGAGTAATCGGTGGTTTTCATGACTCACGCGATTGCAAAATGCCGTTACCAACTTTATGCCAGTGGGATGAGCACGTTGCTTTTTGTGTTATTATTGTTATCATTCCACTTTACCCAGCAATGCCTCGCTGAGTCTCATGACTCAGGAGGGTCCTGCCAAGTTTTCACAGTAGGGGGGATGATGATTGCTGTATTTACTCCCAATTAAGTTGCGGTAATCTTTTATTTATTTAAATGTAGGATTTTGAAGGTGGCGCCGATGCACAGCGGCAGCCTCCTCTTGCGAATTATTTCCCGGGTTCTTTAATGTCCACAGTGAAGTTGACGGCACACAGTATTTTCAGGGTTAATCCACCCGCAGCATGAAACGGCGCGGCCTGCTGGATTCCAAACGAAACTGTTTTTATTTTATCAGGTAAGGCCCACTGAGCTGTATAGCTCTTTTTCAGAAGTGACCTGGTCACAGATGGTAGCCCAACGAAGCGGCTTATCACGTGGACATTTACAGCAGCCAAATACTCTACACGCCACGTTTCTAAATGTGGAGGGAAAAACCGGAGGACCCGGGGAGAAAATCCACACGACCACGAGGAGAGAGAGAGAGACGCAAAGTCAAAATATTACAGACGGTCAGGGTTAGGATTGAACCCACGACCTCCTGCATACCAGGCGAGGTAGATAACATCTCGTCCACCGCGCCGCCAAATTGGAGCCGCGGACCCCTGCAACGAGCGACGGACGTCGCTGCCGCCACGTGACAAGGACGAGGCTCGGGGCGTGGTGCATGGGACAGCAGTGGAAGCCCGCGGGTCATCCGAGGCCGCTGCGGCGGGGTGATGGTAGAGGTGCGGCGCGTGGGACGCGGCGCCCCCAGCGTGGCGACCTCGCCTCTCCCGCTTCGGTCGGACCTTCGACTGCGCGGCGGCGAAGAAGGCGCTCGAGTATCACAAAGAAAGAAGTCCCCCGTGTAGCCTTAACAGACTGTCGGGGGCAAGTGCTTGTTCGCGTGTCGCACCTAATTAAGGTGGGCACGGCACGGGAGGAGGTGGGTGGCCAGCGCCACGCCCGGCCACCTTTGTCTCCCGAGCGGTCGATGTTTACACACCGCACCAGATGCTCGTTTGAGGCCAAGTCGACCTAGGGGAGGCCCAGGATTGGTTCAGATGTTCGCCACCGTTCTCGGTTGTGAGCGAGAATCGAACTCGGGTCGCCGGGTTCGTAGCGCAGCGTGCTCACCGCTAGGGTGGGCACACAAAGACAAAGATCCCCCGTATAGCCTTTAGCAGGCTGTTGGGGCAAGTGCTGTGAGCGAGCACCGATGAAGGCCGGCGCGGTACACGGGGTTGGTGGGCGGCACCACGCCCGGCCACCTTTGCCTCCAGAGCGGCGACGTTTTACACGCCGCACCAAGTACTAATTTGAGGCTGAGTCGACGTAGGGGAGGCCCAGGGCCGGTTCAGACATTCGTCACCGGTGAATGGCCGTGAGCGGGAATCGAACTCGGGTCGCCGGTGGTCGTAGCGCGGTGCGCTAGGTTGGGGGGGGGGCACACACACACACAGCGCGACGTTGCAGCTCGCTTTGTCTCCACGAGAGTAAACACCGAGCGCTCGTACAAAGCGAGGGGGGGGGTGGCTCCCGGTACCCTACACCAACAACCCCCACTCCGGCGCTCCGCTGAGTCTTCGCCGCATCAAAGCAACGTTTAGCGTGCGGGCCAAGTTGGGGGGAGTGGGGGGGGGGGCGACAGTCATAAGAGCTTGAACATCCCTTTTGAGGAAGTTAAGTGATTGAGCTTTTGATTTATTTATTTTCAAAAAGTACAACTCAAACGTAGAAGTAACGGGGAGGAGAGCCGCCCGTCTCCCCGACCATGGCGAGGCGAGTGTGGAGCTTCGCCGGCAGGGAAGAGGCATCAGGTCACCCCAGGGCAATTCCTCCCCCACACCACCCCCCCCCCTCTTTTATTTTTTGTGTGTGTGTGATGTTTGGATTTTCCAGGTGAGTACCAATACTTCCCGGCTTTGACATGCACCGCGTAAGCCTCTGTGTAATATGCAATTACATCGATGCTATCGCTTCTTTCCTGTACACGCTCAAAGAATGTGCGTGCGTGCGTGCGCGTGTGTGTGGTGTGTGGGAGCGCTGGCTCAGCGGTTAGCGCGCTGCGCTACGAACCCGGCCGTCCGAGTTCCATTCCTGCTCACGGCCAACACCAGTGACGATTTTCCAAACTGGTTCTGAGCCTCTCCTAGGTCGGCTCGGCCTCAAATGAGTGTCGGGTACGGTGTCTAACCATCGCCACTCGGGAGAAAAAGGCGGCCGAGCGTGGTGCTGGCTTAACGAACTTGCCCCAAAAGTTGATTAAGGCTATGCGGGTGGGGGGGGCATCTTTGTCTTTATATATCCACTCCATTGCGCATTTGAAAACTTGTGCCCTCCTCCACCACCCAACAACAAACCCACCCCAATCCTTGATATCTCATTTTTCCATAATCAAATTTCCATAATGATAGGAGGTTTTTTTGGGTTAGATCGCGTAAATATATAAATGTGTCGTTAAACCCGTCACCACCCGACACAGCCAACTAGTAAGGGTTGTCACGTAAACAGAACGTGGCCAATTCGTCACTAGTACAGCACACCGGTGTGTTGGAGAGCCAAGCCACAACATTTACAATCCGAGTACGACGTTTCGCCAGTAATTACAACTAGCTTCATCAGGCGACAGCCAGATTCGTGGGGAAGTCCACCTGTTTCGTTCCTTATATCGAGGCGTAGATGTGGTGACCACGCTTCTCTTAAGTAAAAAAAAAAAATACCGCACCCATTCTTTCCGAAACTGACAAATTGCATACCCGAACCCCCGCCATGAAATTCCCACCAGCCTTTGTGTGCACTCAACAGTCTCAGGTGATCCACTTTTTTTTTGTTACTACTTCATTATAGCCCATCGTTTTTGGGCCCATATTTTGACACCCGTCTCTCCAAAACAAAATCTCCTCCTCGTCTCCTCTTCAAACGGTGGCTTTTGTGACGTGCATCAAAGACCACGCTGCTACGACCCCGGTACCCGTGAAGCCAAAAGGTTCAACCGCGCTCAAAACCGTTGAGAAATGCCGCCAATTGAAAACGCCCGCACCTCCGATCGTGTCCGCAACACAGCAGCACGCGACTAAACCACTTGGGTCAATCGGAAAGCCCCCCCCCCCCCACGTTCTTTTGAGCTTGAAATGCAGAGGGTCGTCTCGGAGGGCCTGAGGCCGATCCTCCTGCCCATCTTATTTTACCGGGTGAGGCCCTGACTGAGCCTGCGTCGCTGTTTTTCAGAAGCGAACCTGGCAGTCACAAATGAGAGCTCGACGAGGGTGGCTTATCATCGCGTGGGAATGTTACAGCTGCCAAATGCTCGAAATGCATTTTGATCGTGAATGTGGGAGGAAAAACCGGGAGGACCCCGGAGAAAAATCCACGCCACCACGGGGAGAGAGACGAGCAAACTCCAAATATACAGCAGGCGTCGGGCTCGGGATGGAGCGACCTCCTGTGTACCGGGCGAGGGAGTTAACATCTCCCCACCGTGGCGGGATGTATGTAGCCACACCTGTTATGTCATCACTGAGATCCAGACCCATCTTCATGGCTCTAGGTACCCGTTCTCGGACATGTGTTTTACATTCGAGTCCAGTTTTGTTTATTTGACAGGTGATTGTTGGAGAGCAAATCCTCAACATTCCACAACACAAATCCACAACACGCCGATGTGCTGTACTAGTAACGAATTGCCAAGTTCTGTCTACGTGACAAACATTACTAATTGGCTGTGCCGGGTGGTGGCGGGTTGAACGACACATTTATATTTACGCGCTCTAACTCAACAAAACCTCTATTATGGATGACATTGGTCGCGAAAGCCGACGTGTTTAAACTAAAAGAAGGCTGCCGAGCAGAGAGGTAAAGCGACGCGGTGCCCATCGTCGCTCCCTGGCAGCTGTGAGCAGCGTTGGCCTCCTCTGACTGGAATTCCCCCTGACAGTTGCCATACATACCTGTGCAAACACACACACGTTACCAAGGTCGTTATTTAGCGCACCGTGGCACGCACGGAGAGCATGCCGCTGCAGAGCGCTGCGCGAGCCTTGTTAAGAGGGGCGGCTTCTGTGAGTGCACAGCCAGGTGTTGCGAATCCCACGGGCGTACGCGTTCCAGGCTTTGGTGTGTTTTGTAAATGATCGCCGTAACGCGCGGCGTTGTTGGGGAGTAGGTTTCTGCGGCAGAGGCAACCCATTAACGCTTTGGCGTTCCCACGCGGGCTTCAATGTAGCAATTACTGACGCGCGCACGCATTCGCGAGACGTTCGCCGGTGTCTGCGGTGTGCGTACACTCGCCTGCTCGTAAACACAGAAACGACCAAATATTGACGGCCAAAGAAAATGTAAATGCCCAACACATTCGTCAACAATGCTGTTTGGTCTTCTTGCTTGGTTCTTTCGGTAGTCACGTAGAAGGGAAATAATACAAATAAAACATAATAAAATACAGTGAGAATTGTATTTTACTTAATTTTCTTGGTTCTTTCGGTAAAGTCACGTAGAAGGGAAATAATAAAATAATAAAAATAAAACATGATAAAATACAATTCTCACTGTATTTTATTATGTTTTTTTTTATAAAATACAATTCTCACTGTATTTTATTATGTTTTATTTTTATTATTTTATTATTTCCCTTCTACGTGACTTTACCGACAGAACCGAGAAGATGAATCCCTGCAGTCACGAAAGCTTTAAATCAAAAAAAAAATGCTGTTTGGCCTTCAAAGGAAAACGTAAACCCTACGAAGGAGGGACCCGTCGCCTCACAGCGTCAACGATTATATCGTCCTCCTTTTGAAGGCCGCAGCGTTATTGACGACCGTGCAGAGATCGTATTTTATTTTTTTCTTAGCCGTGCTTTGCGCACCACTGCCGAGGCAGCAGCGTCGTCAAGAAAAACCGCCCCTCATGAATTGGACTTTCCGCAGCTCGGAGAACTTGCGGACATACAGGCCACTTGCCCCATGGCGTTCAAGTCACTGCTTTTGTATCGCAAATACTTCCCTCGCGACGTTCAGTCGGTGGCTCTCGCGGTGTTTTCAATTAAAGAATGATACGAATAATATAATAATGATGATGCTATTAATAACAATAAACTGGTTGGGGCACTCCAACTGTGTCCCGGATGGTTTGAGGACACGTAAATAAGATTTAAAATTTAAACATTACTTTAAGTTTAATAATTAATAATTATTATTTATAGTCTGTATATGTTGTTCGTCTCTTCAGTTGTGATTCTTAAATATGTAATTTGTTAGTGTTCATGTTAGATTACTAATCACTTAGTCTGTGCTCTCCAGTTTCCTGGGTGAAACGTGAGCTAGCTTTTGCCCAATCCTGGCCAGCTGGTGCAAAAACTTGTTAAATTAATGCCCAAAATCTGTGTATAATCAGAAGCCAACTTCTACAACACCCGAGGCATTTGTGTTCGGTCACCTCGGTGGCATTTCCTCGTCGTTACACGATGCGGTACGCTGCGTAGGAGGCTCCGTAACGGACTACTGGCTTACTCTGCGCACTTATCCTTTACAAATCGCTTGACAGCGTAGGCGAGTGTACCAAAGTATTGTCAGCATCTCTTTTATAATTGCCATAATGCTGTTGTATGTGTAAAAACAATTCACATCTTCACAGGGGGAGGGGCGGGCGTGTGGGTGGGTGGGCGTGCGGGTGGGCGAGGGGGTGCGGTGCAGGGCGTGGGTTGGGAATGACAAATTGAAAATACCGCTGTCACGTGCGTACGTATGTTGAACTTATTTCGCACCGTACGTAGCCAGCCGTACTATTTGGAGGTGCGGGGGAAGGACAACAAACTAAACAGAAAAAGCAGTTTTAAAGCAATGAGTTTTCAATCTAAGATCATTTAAAAGTGCATAGCTCAAGTGGCTTCCTAATATCGGAGGGAAGAGCGTTCCAGACGGCCGCAGAAGTGCATCTGAAAGCTCATGATGCGGTGACCGTCTTTGTTCGACCAGCTAAAAGCCACTGCGAGCGACCGGAGTTCGCTATTTTTATGCTCCTGGACAAGATCGGCAAGTTATTGTGGTTCATTTGTGGCGAGCGCTTTGTGTGTAATGAGTGCCATCTCACAACGTACTCATTCGGCAACCGTAAGCCAGTGCACATCTTGATCGGAGTGACATTTGCCCCGTATTAGCGCGAGCTCTCACTCGTCTGAGCGTGACACCCCGGTCGGCCTGTGGGGCTCGCGTTAAGTAGCGCTGTCCGTCGGAGCCCTGCCTCTTAAGCCGGTTGCTTTGTCACCGTCTCTCATTCCTCCAAACGACTCGTGACCACCGCACCACTCGCAAATAAGCACAGTGGCTGCTAATTTAACTCGTATTTTTTATACGTGTGTGTGTGTATATAAAGAGGGGAAGTGGAGCAGTTAGCGCGCTGCGATTCGAACCCAGCAATCTGGGTTCGATTCCCGCTCATGGCCAACACCTATAACGATTATCTGAACCGGTCGTGGGCCTCCCCTAGGTCGACTCAACCTCACTGGTGCGGTGTGTAAACATCGCCACTAGGGAGACAAAGGCAGTCGGGCGTGGTGCTGGCAACCCATTTCCTCGTGTGCCGTGCCGGCCTTCATAGGTGCTCGCGAACGGCACTTGCCCCTACAGTCTGTTAAGGCTATACAGGGGGCCTTTGTCTTTTCTATATATACAGTAGATTATTGATTATAATCCAGTGGCTTTGGGGAAGGGAAGGGGGCGCTGGATTTTCAAAAAAGCCGCATAATCACGACATTATTATAAATAGCTTATATTTTACACATCTTGTAAGACGTGTTTTTAGGTGTTGTGTTTACGAAGTGAAATTGTCATAAATAAACATACAAATATGCAACAATAAACATCATATTATAAAAGTTACGGTATTTACTGTACCGTACTTACCGCTCCAATCCCGAAGACTCTGCAAGGGGTGATGTGCGTAGCACTTCTACTACGCTCTTGTTTCAACGACATGTGTTTGACGATCGCCGGACTGATGCAGCCTTGAGACTGGTGCTCCGGCGAATGCCAAATTATACAACGCAACTTCTCGCCGGATAGCACTGTGTATTTTTAGTTTTTATTACCGTAGTTATTAGTCGTGAAAATGTATAAATACGTGCAGTATTTTCATTGTTTATTTTGTATGTAGTGTATAATGTACTGTATATAATTTTTGACACCCACACGGTACCGATCGCCAGACAGGTTACAGCCTTTGGAGTGATTTTGCCGGTTTCGCCGGATCGGCCCAGACCTGCTGGATTATGTCGGAAGCCGGATATATCGCGCGCCGAATAATTATCGATGCTCGACCGTAAGTTCGAATTCTTTTGCAGCTCCGTGAATATATCAGAACATCTTGGCGTATGTGCGCAAACTACATGACCCGCCTTCTCATCGCCGCGTTCACTTTACAAAATCGGCCTTCTCTCGTCCTTCAAGTACGGAGAGCGACGTTGGCAGCCCTCGGCGCGATGCTTCGCCTTGTCCGCTGCGTGCTAAGCGTGTGACGCGGACCTGCCGCGGATATGAAACGCGGAGCTCGCCACGCGTCCGTCGGCGGCGCCGTGCTCTCAAAGGGGGAGAACGTGCAACGGGCAACGTTGCGGGCAATGGCCGACCCTTCTCCGTCACACGTGACTGGAGAGGCCAGAGGAGGGAGTGGATTTGATTCGCAGGCTGCGCTTGTTCACGCCGCGTTCAAGTGGGTTTCGGAATTGTTGCTCGTTCTAGAATGGGTTCCCATGATATAGGTTTTTTTGGGTTAGATCGCATGAATTAGATCATGTTAATTTACACGCTCTAACCCAGAAAACCTATATGGATGGTATTGGTCGCGATAGCCAAAGTCTTCAACAGAATGAGTTCCGTTGGATTAAACAAACAAAAATGTAGAAATGTATTCACAAGCGTTTTTATTATCTCATCGTGTATCGCTTCTTCCTGAATGCCACAGAAGGGCCATTGCCCGAAACATCTAACTGTTATTTATATTTTATTTTAAGGTCACAGCGTTATTGATGTGTACAGCACAAGACTTGTGTGGGTATCACGGCACAAGTCACGGAGAGGAGTTTGTGCAATTGTTGGATTTTTAATTGGGTTAGGTCGTGTAAAAAAAAAATCGTGCGTCGTTAAGCCTCCTCCAACCCGACACGGCCGATTAATAAGCACCTCGCGTGAATCAAGCGTGGCCAGATTTGTTAGTGCTTCAGCAGCACCCTGTGTTTTAACTGGGTCGGTACGATCTCGAGATCTGAAGCTCCTGTTATTAACAACCGGAGGATTCTGGATGTAACCTCCAGCGAAACATCATTACCCATTTTAAGCGTTTGTGAGATCGCTGTCCAACAACAACACGAACAACCCCGAGTGCTGCTGAAGCGGTCGTACTCTTGGCCACGTTTGTTTCACGTGTGACAATTTTATTTCAGTGGCCGTGTCGGGTCGGAGGAGGGCATTCCGACACTTTTTTTCTTCCACGACCTAACCAAATAACAAAACAAATCCCCGATTACGAATCGTAATATTGTTTCGTGAAAGCCTGACACATTTAAAAAAAAACAGTGTGCGATGTTGTTTTTTCACGTCGTATCACCGGACTTCAACCGCCGAGCTCCACTGAGCTGAGCAGCTCTTTACAAGCCGCGTGCTGTCACGAGGCTGCGCGGGTAATTGTTGTGGGACCGCGATCGTTGACGCGCTTTCGGTGGACGGAGTCACGTAAGCAGCGGCGGAGTCGATGTCGGAAAGGCAAACAGTTACCTCCTTCTCCCCGTGGGAACATTGAAACAGGGGATGGCTTTATTCATAGGGCGTTCGACATGCGGTTGCCATTACAGCTTGCACGGTTGCGCGTAGTCCACAGGCACATTCTATCCCCGCCAAAGCGTTGAAGGTTAATACAAGTTGTGGGTCAGAATTATTATTTATTTTTGCCTTAATTTGACGGGATGGCTTTTGCATGCACAAAATCATCCTGCTGCTCGTTCAACTTCATCATCCACGTCGTGACGGTGATTGTTAAACACAAATTTATAGATTTTTTTAAAAGCCAATAACTAAGTTGGCGCATTGCTTGGCTGTATTTTAAGCTCGTTTGGCATGTTAACCATTGCTATGGTTTTCCTACTTCCATTGGCTGGATCCATGCAATCGTACAGAGACGATGTGGTGCTTGATACTTGGCAATAAGTTGGCTTCATCGATAGTTTATTTTTAATTGCTGAGCATATTCCACCGTATTCTGCGTTTAAATTTGGCCGTGCCCTGCGCCGGTTGAACGAGAAACATCGAATCGTCGACCCCATCGTTCCCGATGACGTTTCCTCTAACCGCAATGCTCTGTAATGAATTGCTCAGCGGCTCGTACGTGTGACGGAGCGACCAAGGGCGGCACGTATCCTTGGCACGTTTAATCGGCAACACCTTGAGTGTTCGGGCGGAGGGTCCGATGCATGGTTGCCACGGAGTTACGAAGAGGGCGCATCTCCATTGGAACCATGTTATAGTGACCTCCTATAGTGCTGTTTCCTATAGCGTTGTCGGTAACGCATCTCCATTGGAACCATAATGTAGTGACCTATCACGCTGTTTCGTGTAGCGCTCCATTTACCAAGAGCCCTTCCTGAGCGCTGTAGATGTAGCTAAGCTATTTGGTGATGCTGCTGCTGTGTTGGCATCGGTGCTCAAGCACAAATAGCAACACCTCAACACACTTGTCAATAACAGCAGTGTGTGGCCTGGAAAGGAAAGGGCAGTGTTATTGTAGAATGTGTTCAATAAAATCTCTCCAACATTTTGGAAATGGTTCCAGTTTTACTCCCGACTATTGAACGGTTTTAATCAGCCCTTAATTTTTTTCCCCCTGCGGGGATCCCCCCCCCCCCCCCCTACTACATGTGACGCAGGCTTCGAGTGGTCATCTCCGGGATTTCGAGCCCCGGTTATTCATTACGCGCGGGCGGCCGGGCGAGATGCAGTGCGTGGGTTGGCAATGACAAATTTAAAATGCCGCCGTCACTTTCGTACGCACGTTGAACTTATTTCGCACCGTACGTAGCCAACCAACCGTCGCTAATCGGAGGTGAGGCGGGAGGGAAGGATCACAAACTGAACACAAAAAGTATTTAAAAAGAGTGAAGATGAGAAAAGGAGGGAGGGCGGGGGGGGGTGGTGGCGGTTGGGGTAGGGCGAGATGAAGAGCAAGTGGCGTGTGTGGGGTGCGTGGCGATGTGGTGCATGGCATAGTGGTGGTGTGGTGGTGGGGGTGAGTGGGGTGGTGGTGGGGTGCGTGGCTTGGTGGTGGGGTGCGTGGCGTGGTGGCGGGTTGCGTGGCGATGGGGTGCATGCGTAGTGGGGTGGTGGTGGGGTGCATGAGGTAGTTGTGTGTGGTGGGTTGGTGGTGGTGGTGGTTGTGTGTGGTGGGGTGGTGGTTGTGCGTGGTGGGGTGTGTGAGGTGGTGGGGTGCATGAGGTAGTTGTGTGTGGTGGGTTGGTGGTGGTGGTTGTGTGTGGTGGGGTGGTGGTGGTTGTGTGTGGTGGGGTGGTTGTGTGTGGCGTGGTGGTGGGGTGCGTGCTGTCCGTCTTTCCACGGTGGAGAGAGCCGGTCGTTGCGCCGGCACGAGGTCGTCAAGGCCTCTCGCCGTGGCGGTGCCAGTGAGCTGTGGCAGCCGGCCCCTGGAGCCGTGGCCTGACCACACCGGTACCTCTTTGTTGACTGATTTGGGGGGCGGGGGGGGCGGTAGGGATTGGCGTTGGGTTGGGAGCCGGTGAGCGTTTCATAAATGTAGCACGCCTATTCTCACGGGAATGTCTGTGTTGTGAAGTCGCCCGGAACAGGAATGAACATTATTAGCCGTTTGTGCCACGTCACGGCGCGGTAGCGCGCACGTTGGATCCATTTGGCGTGGCGTGCCGTGCCGTGCGCACATTTCCGACGCGGGGGGGGGGAGGGAGGGGCGGGGGGGGGCAGTATTTTGACAACGTTTTTGCGGCCTCCTTCGCGGGACGGGACAGAGAGCCACTTTTGAGTGCTTGTTGCTCTGGAGGCAGATGAGTGTGTGTTATGATTTTCTTGCTCATGGGGCATGCTGGAGATGACAGGTGGGGTATACTGTTTGCTGACAGACAGCACATGCTTTGCAGCGTTCATGATGTTCCCGGGTGATGCTGCGGAGATGAGTACCTTGCCGACGCCATGTAGAGACATCGCCTCCGCTGGCTACCTTATTTTGTGTCCGCGTTGGGAAAACATTGAGGAAGTTTTGTCACATTCGGAAATGGCTATATATATACAGTGAGAAACAGAATTTACACTCGGCTCATCTCTGCATTTTTCTTTTGTTTGAGCCAATGTAAACCATTATAGAACCGGCAACACTTCAGTACCCACGTAAACATTAACCGGTAAATCATTTTTATTTTACCGGTTAAGGCTCACTCGGCGAGATAGCTATTTTTCAGAAGTGACCTGGCCACAAATGATGGCTCAACGTAGTGGCTTATCGCGTGGAAATCTTCTTTCGTGCGGCTGATGTAGATGCAGAGCAATGACTACAATGTCACGCTCAGGGGGTCAAGCCAGATAACTGCGTCAAGAGCAGCGGCCTAGTGTATTGCAATGATGTCTCCTTCGTATTTGTGGATCGGGCATTGCGGCGTTATACGTTGTACGGTCTGTTCTGGATGACCACAGTCGCACGCCGGAGAGTTTTTAATTCATTTGTGCATCAGGTGTCTGCGTCCGCCATGGTTTGTGCAGTGGATGCGGTTTAGGATGGACCATGAGCTTTGTGGAAGATCAAACCCCCAGGGATCTTCTGCGTTGGTTCTTTCACAAGGTGGTGTTTGTGAGTTGTTTTGGACTCCATTCAGCTTTCCTAGCTTCATCGGGGTGGTTGAACTCAGATTTCTATTTAAAGCTTTCGTGACTACAGGGATTCATCTTCTTGGTTCTTTCGGTAAAGTCACGTAGAATGGAAATAATAAAATAATAAAAATGTAACATAATAAAATAATTCTCACGACGTTTCGGCCACAACGCAAGCAGCCGTCCTTAGGTGAAGAACAGGTCTGTCGAGAGATAGTCTGAATGACACACTCCAGACTTGGAGCGACTATTTAAGCTGGGATGGAGGGGTGAAGGGCGCCTTGACAAAATAATTTGCATATCAAGAGGAATTCTTGGTTCTTTCGTAACTTTACCGAAAGAACCAAGAAGATGAACTCAGATTGTTGAAAGTTTAGGGGATGTGGAAATGTCTTGCAGCCAACTACTCTTAAACGCACGTTTCTAAATGTGGAAGGGATGACCGGAGGACCCGGAGAAAAAATCCACGAAACCACGGGGAGAGAGAGACGTGAAAACTCAAAAATATGCAGCAGGCGTCAGGGTTGGGATCGATTCCACAACCTCCTGCATAACAGGCGAGGTAGTTAACATCTTGCCACCGTGGCGCCCAAAACATACAGTGCTTGGAAATTGAAAATACAACATTTAAATATTAATTTTAAAAGGCACTTGTAAATAGTTATTATAATAATAAGCATTTCCCTCACGCGGTACAGTGGTCGCCCATGTTAGTGGTCCCGAGCCAATGGTGGCAATTTCATGTCAGCCTCTGCCGAACAGACACAGTAATATTTTACTCCAGTTAAGTTGCTACATTTAAGTAAGTTAACCTGTGGATTTTTTTTATCAATCAAGTATTCATTGTTGATTACAGATATTTGGGTTAGGCCACAATTCACCACGCTTGTCAGTGAGGGTTGGTCAAGAGGCAGGAAGGGGGGGTGGTGGGGTGAGGTTAGAGGACCGGTCAAAAATTTCACTCGCAATCACTGGCCAAATAAAAACATCAAACTAAACTAAGCTTTTTTTTTACATCACGTAAGGCCCACTGAGCCTACATAGCTCTATTTCGAAAAGTGACCTGGCCACAAACGATATTTCAACAAAAAAGTGTCGGCCTGTCAATGCAGCCAAATTATCTAAATTCAACAATCTTCAACATCGAATACACGAATCGTCTTCTCTGAGCGTTCTTTCTCGGCGTTGGGTGTTGAAAACAGATCTGGCGGTGCCACCCAGGGCCCCGTTTATTGCGTTGTTCCACCCAGAGCGCCGTCCATCGCAACACTTGCAGGCGAGGAAAAAAAAATGTTGACCTTGTTTTTTGTATGATAAGTAAATGTATTTTATATATATATAACAAGGATAGGCACAATGTATTTCCAAATAAAAAAAAAATTTGTTCATAAGATGCGAGAAATTAACAACCAGAGATTAACTTTTCGAGATTTTTTTTCATTTAAAAATTAGCAGCAACATCTTCAAATGGTTGTGTGTAGATGGACGACATCTGTCCAGCGGCTGGACGAAGTACCGCGTGGAACAAGCGGAGTGACAGCGACCGCGGTAGTGACATGGGGCAGCAGTCCCAATTGTAGAAAGTTATCACTAAAGGCCTAACGAAACAGAAGTGCTTAGGGCCTACAAGAACCTTAATCCGGGCGCTGTCATTGCCCCGGGTTCTCCGGCGGCTCTGTCAAGTTCCATGAAATTGTCCTTGCTGTCAAAAAGTACAAAGCGTCGCAAATGTTGCATTTCTGGAAGTTTCCACCAAAAAAAAAATTGGGGGAAAAAATTCGAATAATGTTTATTCTGTAACGCGGAGAAAAAAGAGATCATCCGTGGCGCGTTTTAACACGGTTCAAATGTGTTTGTACTTTAAGCATTGTTGTGTGTGTTGTGCGCGGTTGGTTTTTGTATCTGACCTTGCTCGGGGTAGTTTTGACTTTTGCGATGCCTCTGCTCCCAGAACAAATGTGCGCCTTGCTTGGCTGCCGATGAGGAATGGATGTAGATCGGCTTGCGCGCGCCCCCTTCCCACCTCTTTATTATACCAAAAACGCGGAGGCTTACTTGCACCTGCACCCCACTCTCTTCTGGCGCCCGTTGCTCCCACGCGTTTGCGCCATCTCTTTCGACCAGCGTGCGCGTCATGTCACCGTTTATAAGACGACAAAAAATGGCGCTTACTTGCACCTGCGCTTACGTTTGCTGGCGCCTCCTCGCGATGCCTTTGCGCCGTCTGTATCCGATTCGCTTGCGCCTTGTTTTGTTGCCATTAAACACCGCGAGCCCTGCGGCCGTCACCTCGTGCGTTGGTGGTGGGCTCGTCATCCTTCTCGCGGGTTTCTGGAGGTCCTCGGAGAAGCCGAACGGAGTTGACAATGATAATTGTTTTTTTACCCTTCCATCTGGCAACACAACTGACACCTTTTTTACAAGGAGTCATGTTTGCATAGACCACAATACCTGCAGTCATAATGCAAACAAAAGTCATAACTCTGATAATGTATGCACTGTCCTTGAAGTTGATTGGTCCACACCCGAGTCAGCTTTCCTTAGAGCCTAGTCTCACATGGGTTGGATCAGATGACGCCAAAAGGCGCTCTAACCAATTATCATATTTTTTACTGGCAAATGAGGTTCCAATGGTGGAGTTGACAATGTCGATCGGTTTAAAAGTGAATACATTCCAACAACGTCACCGTTTGGAACTCTCTTTCTCGCCGTTTTCTAAATCGGGAACATTTTTCTCCGGACGCCGTAGAAGAGTGGGAGAAACTGGAACACGTTGGTCGGGCAAGAGGGAGTAAGGGAGGTTTTTTTTTTGTAGTTTGGAGAAAAGTTTCTCGAGCAGGGCAGAGTTGAGGTCCGTTCATTAGAGCAGAGGGAAAGGAAGTCTAAATCCTGGACTTTCATATAATTAAAGAAGCTGGGACTGAATGGCCGGAGACGAGAAGTTCCAAACTTTTCGAGGCAGAGGTTGACCGAAAGTTGCCCGGGTTGCGCTGGTTGCTGGGACAGAGGGCATGGAAGGGGACGGCTCTAAACACGTGATGTTGATTCTAAATGTCAAATCAAAATTCCACGCGACCACGAGGAGAGAGACACGCAAACTCCAAATATACAACAGCAGGCGTCAGGGTCGGGATCGAACCCACGACCTCCTGCATACCGGGCGAGGTAGTTGACATCTCGCCACCGTATGATGGGCTGTCAAATGTGTACCAGCGATGCCTGGTTGGAGGTCATCGTGCTGGAGTCGATGGCGTGTGTCTGTGCTGCGATCGCCAGGTGCGCCTCCGCCTACATCCTGTTGGCGGAGGAAGAAGCCACGACCATCGTCGAGGCGGAGCGGCTCTTCAAGCTGGCGCTCAAGGCCGGAGAATCGTGCTACAGGCGCAGCCAGCAACTCCAGCACCACAGCACGCAGCACGAAGCGCAGCACAGTGAGCGCACGCCGCACACAGCGCACCGCACGGAGACCGTGGCACAGAGCACGTGGCACAGAGCGACCGCACAGAGGGCGTGGTATTGGGTGCACCGCACAGAGGGCGTGGTATAGGGTGAACCCCACAGAGGGCGTGATATAGGGTGAACCCCACAGAGGGCGTGATATAGGGTGAACCCCACAGAGGGCGTGATATAGGGTGAACCCCACAGAGCACGTGGCACAGAGCGCACCCCACAGAGGGCGTGGTATAGGGTGCACCGCACAGAGGGCGTGGTATAGGGTGCACCGCACAGAGCGCGTGGCACAGAGGGCGTGGTATAGGGTGAACGCCACAGAGGGCGTGGTATAGGGTGAACCCCACAGAGGGCGTGGTATAGGGTGCACCGCACAGAGGGCGTGGTATAGGGTGCACCGCACAGAGGGCGTGGTATAGGGTGAACCCCACAGAGGGCGTGGTATAAGGTGAACCCCACAGAGGGTGTGGTATAGGGTGAACCGCACAGAGTGCGTGGTGTAGGGTGCTCCGCACAGCACTCCGCACTGAGCGTGGAGCGCACGGCGAGTGTGGTGGTTTACGCTCGTTACAAAGTCGGAGCACTGCTGCCAGAACCCCGCACGGTTGTGCTGCTCCCCGGCTGTGCAGCGCCCTGCCCAGCGTTGTTTGCGGTTCTGAGACGAGGGCCGCGTGGTTTGAACCCCACCTCAAGACGCATTGATTCTCTCTCGCTGACGGTTCTCTTAATTCGCTTCTAAACGTCTTTGTCTTCCCTCCCGTTGGCGGACAGGTTTTGGTATTCATCGTGATGTACAGCACCGTGAGCAACTTTGTGGAAAGGCACTCTATAAACGCACCTTTATTAGAATATTAAGAATAAATGTGGTGAAGCGGGCGATAGGCGCTGACGATGATTCCCTGTGCGCGCGCGTGCCGTGGCAGGACGGGACACCAACGTACTGGTGTACATTAAGCGGCGGCTCGCCATGTGCGCTCGCAAGCTGGGCCGCACGAGGGAGGCCGTCAAAATGATGAGAGACGTAAGTGACGCGGGCCTCTCCCTCCGCGCGCGGATGCTCATCGCCGCGTCGCTCGAACCCCGCGTCGAAGGAAGAAGTTCGACGCCACGTGCACACACACACACATGGTGCGCGCGCGGCGTGCTTTTGCGAGGCCTTCAGCGCGCGCTGATGCCGGGTGAAGGCCTCGTCACGTCGATGCCGTCGATGGCAGTCCTGCGATGCCACATTCAGTCTCCCTCAGCCAGTCGGTCTGCCTCCGGAACTTCTCCATTGTCTCTCATGCATCGGCCAGTCGGTCTGCCTGCCGGCACGGCGCTCCGGTTCTTAACCTCTGTGTGCATTGCTCGTGATTTTTAAGCATGTTTTATTTTTGTCCTGCTACCAAGCGTCCTCTCCTGGATTATTAAATGTTTATCATTTGCGTTACTTCCTTGATCCATGCGCTCCTTTTTCTGTCTCTCTCTCTCGCTCTCCTGAATTCCCAACATGCATCTCTCTCCTTCGTTCTTGGCATGCGTTTAATTTTCTTGTTGAAAATCGGCCAGAGAGCTTAGGTTTCAAATGGTTATAGCCCAGACTATTCTTAGAAATACAATTTGTTTTGCTTTGGGCAGCCCTAGGTCTTCAATGGGATATATATGGAGGCTTTAAGGTGTGCTGAATCTACATTTAAATAATATTTTACCATCAGAAACCCTTTAATAAGTTATTTCTTTTTGGTCCCAATTCACTTCCATTCCTGCTATCGGTGTCGTATCATCCGAGAAAGAAGAACCATTCGGAGCACAATGCGACGAAAGGGGTGCATCGCCTTGTGTCAGTGAACGGGCCCAGGAAGACGATATTTGTTTTTGTATTCACACACTGTATATATATACACAGGGTATCCATGAAGATCTCATCCATTATTATTAAAGAATTATAATTCGACAGCAGTTTGGAACGGCGTTGGGTGAATGTTGTGGTTTATGTGGCGGAAAAGTTTGCCAAAAAATGAGAAGCTTGAGTGATTTTCAAGAGCACGTAACGAGAGGCATTTGAAACGACCGCACGCTCGCGACATGTCTGGCGAGCACACGTGCGATCGCGTCAAACGTCGACGTCCGCCGCTCACGCTGCCGGCAGGGCCGCACGACTGCGGGCTGAGAGGAACCAGACTCACGCGAACACACAACTGTCCGAGCGCTCACGCCTGCGTGAGCCGTGAGCGGGAATCGAACTCGGGTCACCAGGTTCGTAGCGCTCACCGCTACGCTACCACCTCCCCACAAACGAGCGCCTAACAAACAAAGAAAAAATTTACCCGTAAAAACAAAGTTTTTCACTATAAATCCTTTATATGCGTGGCATCGGTTTTATTTTATTATTCATTTTTGTTTTTCTTGAGTAAGAGTTTCATTTTTATCACATTGGTATTTTAAATAAAATATGAAATTTTTTTTTTCCTAAAAAGTGGAAAATTTGGGAATTTTTTTTCACGAAAATAAATTGTCACGCACAACGAGTCTGTGTGCAAAATGTCAGCTCGATTGGATCATGGGAAGTGGGTTAAAAAAACGACCGAAAGATTTGCACGGTCGTAAGCGCGCAAGCAAGCAAGCAAGTGAACTTAATATAAAGGATTTAAAAAAAGATCCCCCGTGTATCGCCTTATCTGTTGCCTTTGCTTGTTTGGCGCTCGCGAACAGCACTTGCCCCAACAGTCTGTACGGGGGATCTTTGTCTTTGTTCATTTCCAGTTTTACAGTTTTACCGACCCCTCT
The DNA here is from genome assembly GCF_964198595.1 of Lampetra fluviatilis. Lineage (NCBI taxonomy): Eukaryota > Metazoa > Chordata > Hyperoartia > Petromyzontiformes > Petromyzontidae > Lampetra > Lampetra fluviatilis. The sequence continues at coordinate 2,704,035 of NC_136318.1, read as the reverse complement.
CTCATTATAATGCCTGCCTCCTGTAGTGGGCTGTACCTTCGCGGACGCCCTGTATATGCCCAGCGCGCACGTACGGAACGTCGGCGCAGACGTTGCATCGTTTACGTTGAACCTGGGAGGGCAGGGTGGTGCAGTGTGGGGTGACGCTCATGACCTCATTGCGTGATTGGTAGTTGATTAAATATGCAGTTTGTATCGGGAACGTAACGCCCTATTATATCATTGTTTTTTAGCGTCGTTCCAACGTACGGCACTTTTTCTAGGAGGGTAACCTGACTTCGGTTCGAGGGCCGCCTGTATTACATTACATTGACGGCAAGCAGTTAATGCGTACACACACTTATTTATTTCTGAGTGCGTGTGCACATCTGCGCTCACCCACAATCGTACACCCGCACACCCACACACCCGTACACCCGCACACCCACACACCCGTACACCCGCGACCAGACTGATCGCTCCGTCTCATCCACAGCGCGTTCAGCCACCACACTGCAGCTCACAACAATTCACCCACCCACTCACTAACAACACTGCAGGTCTCAGCAACACACAAGACAACGATAAAAATCCCCTCCTTTAGCCTTAACAGACTGTTGGGGCAAGTGGTCATAGCGAGTAGCACCGATGAAGGCCGGCACAGCACACGGGTGGGTGGCCAGCACCACGTCTGGCCACCTTTGTCTCTCTAGTGGCGATGTTTACACACCGCACCAAGGTACTCATTTGAGGCTGAGTCGACCTAGGGGAGGCCCAGGACCGGTTCAGATAATCGTCACTGGTGTCGACCGTGAGCAGGAATCGAACCCAGGTGGCCGGGTTCATAGCGCAGCGCGCTAACTGCTAGGCTACCGCTCTCAACAACCCACTCACCACACCCACTCACCACACCCACTCACCACACCCACTCACCACACCCACTCACCACACCCACTCACCACACCGCAGGTCTCAACACTTTCTGCTTCTTCTCGTGCGCTGCTCCGCTTTGGAATTTTCTCCCATCCTCTTTCCATCCCTAAGCTCGTAGACTAACCTTGCTCAATGTCAAGAAGACAACATTTATTTATGATGTTAAGTTGCTGACCGTTTAACATTCTGGGCCCTTTCGGGCCTGCGTTCGGCAATTGTGTTGCACAAAAAGACAAAAAGAAACATTAATTACAATATCTTCTTGGTTCTTTCGGTAAAGTCACGTAGAAGGGAAGTAATAAAATAATACAAATAAAACATAATAAAATAATTCTCACGACGGCTGTCGCCTCGACAGACCTGGTTTCACCTGAGGACGGCTGCTTGCGTTGTGGCCGAAACCTCGTGAGAATTATTTTATTATTTTATTACTTCCCTTCTACGTGACTTTACCGAAAGAACCAAGAAGATGAATCACTGCAGTCACGAAAGCTTTAAATCGAAAAATTAATTACAATAATTAAATAAAACGTTTATAAATAAATGGGAGGTGTTCTTTAACGATCGTTGTTCATAATTCACGTTTCGAATTGCATATTTGCTTCTTTTTTTGCAGCTCATGAAAGAGTTCCCTCTACCAAATGTGTTAAATATTCATGAAAATTTACTGGAAGCTCTCCTGGAGCTACAGGCCTACGCAGATGTGCAAGCCGTGCTGGCCAAGTATGACGGTAATGCCGGCTGTGATGGTGATGATGACGGCTGTGATGGTGATGGTAGTGATGAGGCTGGCTGTGATGATGGTGGTGGTGGTGGTGATGGCCGTGATGATGATGGTGGTGATGCTAGCTGTGGTGGTGGTGGTGGTGGTGCCAGCTGTGATGATGGTGGTGATACCGGCTTTGATGATGGTGATTATGCCGCCTGTGTTAACTCCTGTGTCTCTGCCACTGTGTGGCTCACTCATCTGCCACTGCACCTTCAACCTGAGACTGAGGCCAGTGAGGGCAGCAGTGAGTGTGGCACTGCGACTGAGGGCAGTGAGGGGGTCGCTCACCGGGTAAGGGGGTCGCTCTCCGTGCCATCACTGTCTCAGGAGTGGTTGCGTTAAGGCCGGAACAAGCGTCCACCAACGCCTCTCTCGTCGATTCTGCCTCTTGCCACACGGATCTCTGTCGCGCCTTTCGCTATTGAAGGCTTCTTCGCTCGGACTTACATTGACGCCTGGTTCCCTGGCGGATTCTACCCGGGTTCAGTTTGTGTTTTGAGTAGACTTGACGCTGATACGCGATGCAGATCGTTAACGCTGCTGTGTATATAGTTACTTTCACGTGCAATGTTGTATATTTTTTTGTAATTTTGTTGTGTGTGTCTGTGTTTTTGTCCTCTTGTTGCAGACATAAGTTTGCCAAAGTCAGCAACAATATGTTACACAGCAGCACTGCTCAAAGCCAGGGCGGTCTGCGACAAGTGAGTAGTTTGCATGTGATGGCGGTGGTGGTTGTGGTGTCGGCTGTTGTGGTGGTAGTGGTTATGCTGGCTGTGATGGTGGCGGTGGTGATGCGACCTGTGATGGTCATGCCACCTGTGATGGTGATAGTGGTGGTGGGTGATGATCTTGGCTGTGATGGTGGTGGTGGTGATGCCGGCTGCGATGGCTTCTGTGTCTCGCCTGCCACTGTGTGCTCAACCGTCAATGCCTCCATCTTGTGCTGCGAGTGCGGGCAGTACTGGTAGTAAGGACAGTGCTAGGAGCGTTGGCGCACGCCAAGCGTAGAACTCGCACACACAGAGCCGCCGTGCCGGTTTCTGTAGCCCTGAGTGGTTTAAAAACGTCTTCGTTTCGCTCGTAGAGTCCCATCTGACTCTCCGAAATCAGTTTTTTATGGAAAACATTTTTTGTGGAAAGTTTTCTGTTTTCACAACGGCAAAGAACTGACAACGGCTCAGCCCTTCTGGACGCATTTTCTAAGACTCGCGGCCCGTGCACTGAAGTCTAGGAATTAAGATTCGATCGGCCGGTAATGGTGCGGCACTCCTCCCGCTTGCCCCCCCCCCGTGTGCCCCCCCCCCCCCGTGTGCCCCCCCCCCCCCCCGTGTGCCCCCCCCTCCTCCCGTGCAGATTCTCCCCAGAGACGGCCTCCAAGCGGGGGCTCAGCACAGCAGAGATGAACGCAGTGGAGGCGATTCACAGAGCTGTGGAGTTCAACCCCCATGTGCCCAAGGTGAGCCGATGTCTGGTCGGGGTCTTCACCGCACCGTTGCGCGCTAGGTGTGGCCCTTGTTTCCTATCGCTTTTCATTTGACAAACTATTCAAATGCCACCAGCAACTCTCTTTAAGCATGGCGGGCTTTATATTCATGTTACCTCGCCTGGTATGCAAGAGATCCCGACCCTGACGCCTGTATATTTGGAGCGTGCGTGTCTCTCTCCCCGTGGTCGTGTGGATTTTTATCCAGGTCCTCTGGTTTTTCTCTCTCCGCATTTAGATACAACATCAAGCGTTTCGGGTCTTTGGCTGCTATAAAGCCACTTCGTTGAGCTATCATTTGTGATGGCCAGGTCGCTTCTGAAATAGAGCTACATAGCTCAGTGGGCCTTACCTGGTAAAGTAAATTTTAAAAAACTTGATTTGAAGCTTCATTTAGGTATTTGGCGAACCACTTTCAGTCAGCGATCCTCTAAAGTTCCAACGTGGCTTAGTGGTTTGTGATTTTAGGAGAGGGATTTTGGGGGGGGGGGGGCGACAAGGATGACAAAATATATATACGCAGAAACAACGTGTTCTGCATGTCACTGCATCTCAGCAATGTACGTGAAACACGCTGCTCCCGATCGTTGCCACGACCGCGAGAGGGCGGTGAGCCCCAGAGTCCCCCAGTCGATCCCGTACTTTAAAGGGGGATGTATTGAGCCGAGTTTTTGTTAGACGTTACTCGCTGGTTTCCACCCTCTTTCTGAAATCTACTTAGTATCCTGGGTTCTTGAATGGCAATTTGAACAAAAATAAGGTATGTAAAAAAAATAGAATTATTATATAATAGCCCGAATTAAAAATTTTTAAACATAGAGATGGTTCTGTGTTTATTCATCTGTGGCCTTGTGTGCACTAACGCACACTATTTGCTCCTTAAATTGTTCAATATAATAATGTTTTTACTGTTATACAGCGTCGCCGTCGTTCATTGCAAATTGCCTCTGTCACGGTCCCTTGAGGAGCCGCGGACAAGATGCAATGGCAGCCAGGATGGGTTAGCTGGCGATACAGACAGTTGCCCCGAAGCCCGACAACCCTCTGTCCACACACATATACTACGATGTACTTCAGGCAACGAACAAGCGCGAGTGAGAGGACATCGGCGCACACGGAGAGAACCCCCCCCCCCCCGCGTCACGTGGCGACATTCTATCCCGTATAGAAGAGACGGTTGATGGGGGGTTGGGGGGGGGTCGGATGATGGGGGGGGCAGGGGTACGGTGGTGGGGGGTGAGGGGTAGGAGGATGGTGGGGGGGGACGGTGGGGGGCAGGAGGATGATGGGGGGGACGGCCAGGGATACGGTGGGGGGGGGACGAGGGGGGGGATAGCAGTGGGGGAAAAGAAGCAGTGCTCAGGTGTGGTGGTAATCCATTAATGACCTCTTGACCTCAAGTCCTCAAATAACAAAAAAAAACAACACTTATATTCGATCCAAACGTTTTTATTATCTGTTTTTTTTTTTACCAAAATGTTATTGCCTTGTTTCTGTAAGCTCTTGAAAGTTAGTTTTTTTGTACTGTTTGTTAATGTGTTTAAAATGTTCTCTGTCACTTTTACAACAAAGCTTTAAATTTTTTCGAAAGATCTAAATATTACCCAGCAATTAATGGTGTTTACGGATATAATCCCTCCTGTTTTGGTACAGGTATGGGTAAATCCAGGCCTAGTCAAACACACAGTACATCTTTCCACGTTTTTTCCCCCCCTCCCGGCTTGTGAATTGGAGAACAAGCGTTACTCACGTGTCTCCGCTTGGCCCACGAAATTTTGAGTCGCGCCGTTCTTGATTGGACCTTGTATGAAAACACATTTCTTTGGAAGTGCTTTTTGTGTTTTATTTGTTGTCGTTCCCCCGCTCCTTCGATCAGCACGGTCGGCTACGTACGGTGCGAAAGGAGATTTTGCTGGCAGTACCCCCCACCACCACCCCCCTCCCCCCCACTAATGGGATCTGAATATAGATTTTCGTAAAGGTATTTTAAAATGGGAAGAAGTGTCCGACTTCCATCGCAGGTCACTGCTAAGTCGTGTTTCACTCAGCTTCTCATTGGCCATTTGTCACGCTGCCTTTGGTACACTCTGTACGATGGCATTTGCACTTCAAAACAACGTCACGGTGCTTTTAAAGGGACGTCTTTTGTAACGATAAATATTTGTCGTTAACTTATCTCCTGTTTTGTTTGTGCGCATATTTTCACGTTTTACTCTCAGCCACTCAGTTTTGTCTTAGTTCCCTTATTGCGTTGGCTATGCCGTAACGGTGATGCATTTTTCAGAGCCCAGTCTTTCTCGTCAAACATTCCGAAGACGAGCCTCTTATGTCAAATGGGAATACCATCTTCCTTCGGTGGTCATTTGTTCGGTCGTATCTCGCGCGTGCGTCGGTGTAAGATGTATTTTTTTTGGTAGATTATAATTTTTTTTTACATACCAAGGGGGTGTACCAGGAATGCACCGTCGTTACAGTGGAAGTGTCGTGGTTGCGTTGGGCCACCTGGTCTGGGACATGGGCAGCACGTGACCGTAGCCTTGCATGCAGGCCCCCGCAAGGCTAGTTTATCTTTCTGCTGCTTTATGGGCCATACTTGTGATGAAGAGGGGCTGGGAAGCCGTAAAGCTGTCTTCTTTTAGGGCACTTTCTCTAAACATTTCTGGTCAAGCCTGTTTATGTCGCTTTCACGACTTAACGTTCGTGTGCGTGCGCTTGTGTGGGTGTGCGTGCGTGTGTCCTCGTCACCACGGGGGGAGCGTGCGTGTGTTCACGCCGCGCTCCGCGAGGAAGCTGCCCGGCTTGTTGTTCCACTCCCCGGGTCTCTTTGGCCGCAGCGATGGCCCTCGTTTCGCGTGTGAAACTCGGAGCTCCCTTGAAGGAGGATGGGGGGAACGTACGTACCAGCTTCGGGAACGTTGAGGCTTGGTCGATGCTGCGTATTGTGTTCATGATACTTCGATTGTGCAAGCGGTTTCAAGGTACAGTACAGGAGAGCTCTTCACTAAATCCTTGTGGCTCCCCTCAGACAGGTGAGACTGCGTTTGGCTGGTCCGTGTAGGCCGGCTTGCCAAGCCATTGCATGGCCAAAACGACTCTTGTGTTCGATTGAACAAGAGCGGACCGAATAAACAGGTGGGTCATCGACCAATGGCGATTGGACAAATTGTGGTTACCGGGAAACGTCATCTGTTGTTCTTGCCGCAGACTGGTTGGTACCAGCGGTGTCAGCTTGGGCGTCTGGCGTAGGCTTGCGGATGACGATATGCCCCTGGGTGGCCTTAGTGGCGGTCCCTCTCGAGCCACAACGGGCGACTGCGGAGCGACGCTCGTAAAAATCCAGCGGAGGCAACTGGTGGTGGTGTATGGAACACGGAGAGTTGATATGGGGCGTGCGCAGCTGGTGCGTCGCTCCTGCTCGCTCGAGATCAGCGACCCTTGTGACAGACCCAACGCGGAAGATTACCGGGTTGCGATCTTCCACGAAGCTCATGGTCCACCTTAAACGGCATCCGCAAGAACCATGGCAGCCGCGGATACCTGATGCGAAAATGGAAAGTAAAAAACTCTCCGGCAGTAGTGTGCGACTGTGGTCATCCAGAACGGACCGCAGCACAACGCATAACGACGCAATGCCCCGATCCTCCTCTTGATACCAAGATCCAGGATGGTCATGTCTATGCGACGCTTCTCGGTGGCAGCCCCAACAGTCTGGAACGGTATCCCTCTGCACATTTGCAGCATCACCTTAATCGCCTCCTTCAAGAGACACTTTAAAACTCACCTCTACAACCACGTGTTTTCGAGCGACTCTGAGCTTGGCTCCGCGCCTCTGAGTTGCGGCCACTACGTCTGCAAATTTGCGCGCGTTACAAATTGAACTATTATTATTATTGATCCGCAAACAACGGAGGAGACATCGCAGCAATGATACACTCCTCCGCTGCTTCCGACACGGTTATCTGGCTCGACTACCTGAATGTGAAATTGTAGTCGTCGCTCTGCATCTACATCGGCCGTTTGAAAGAAATCGAGAAGGAAGAAGCCACCCATAATACCTGCCTCTGTTCTATGAATCCCTGTCGACTAGCCTTCTCCAGCAGTTGAAGTGCTCTCGAAATGCACCTAGCCTGGCGCAGTCGTCATGGTGACATCACAATAACTTAATAGCAATGGCAGCTGTTGCAGTTCATGTATGAGAGTGCGCTTGAGTGTGTATTTATATTGCCACAGCGGGGATTTTGAAGTTCTCTAAGTAAACTGGAAGGGGCGATAGATCAATAGTGGTGTATGCAGCGTGACCGGCGCTGGAGAGCTGAGAGCGAGGGGTGGGACTGCTGACGGGCCTAGTCGCGAATTGAGCGAAGCGTGATTTGCTACAGCCTTGCCGTCCGTGCACGCCGACATAAACAGCTCGCAGTTGCCGAGCTGCGATAAATAATCAACAGGGGGGAAGAAAAACCTTGCACACGCACGGATTCGGTAACACTTTCCGACACGTCATTGTCCTCGTAAGTTCGTGAGTTTAGTGGCTAGTTTCATTCTTCATGCTCTGCTCCATCCCTGGCGGTGGCATTTGATCGGGTAGACTGGACACAACGCACGGCGGCCGCGTGTGCCGAGGGCAGGTGCTCAAGGTGGACCTGGATCAATATTATCAAACAGGGAGAGTGTGGATCAGAGCGTGTCGGAGTACCTTTTTGGAATTCTGAACTCAAATATTACCTTACCAATGTGTTTTAATGCAGAGTTTTTAAACACATTCCTGCGGAGGGAGCTGGTAGGAACGTTGGGTTGCTCGGTCAATGGCCAGGGTCAATGGCGGCGTGGTGTATTCCGCAAATATGCCCGACTGTGAGGGCGGGCACAAGCCGGCGTGAGTAGGTTAAACGTTGAGTTTTATAAGGGCACCACGGGGTGACCAGCCCCTCCCCACCCAGCCCCACCCATCCCACCCTGCCCACCCAGCCCCTCCCATCCTCCCCACCCAGCCCCTCCCCACCCTCCCCACCCAGCCCCACCCAGCCCCTCCCCACCCTCCCCTCCCCACCCAGCCCCTCCCTCCCCACCCAGCCCCTCCCTGCACGACGGACACAATAATCCCCTGTGGGCTGGTGTAACCAGGAGGTTCCTACCAGTAATAAATTTAAATTTTACAAAAGCTAAAAGTGCGTGCAGAAGCGTGTAGAGATGCATGTCTGGAATTGTATCGGGAGGTAAAGAGACAGGAACACGTGGATCAGAACAAGTTTTTAGAGACTTAATTTTGCTCGTAATGCAGCAGTGGATAGAGCATGGGCAATGTGATGAAAGATTGGATAGATGCGTGCTTGGAATGTACACTGGGAGACAGAAAGAGGATGAGGAAAAAAAACTAGACATTGTATTGGTCATCATTCAGAACTGGATAGATCATGGCCCATGATGGTGACGATGACGACTTGGGCATATCCCAGCCTTGACTAGATTCCCTTGCCCATGGAGTCACAGGAACCTGGGCAGGCAAATCAGGCACCCCAGGCCTGGTGCCAGCGACACTAGGCCTCAAGCGCGTGAACGTTTACAATCGATCAAATTATTTAGAAAACATCATCCCATCATGCACAATGAGAAGATTATGCAGAGCATGCAATTTGTGCGTGATACCTTATTTATGATGTGTGTACTCATTTCACCCGATTAATCGTTTTGCTCGCTTGTCTGTCGGGTAAGTCCCCTGTTAGCAACGCAGCTTTGCAATCAAATGGAATTCCTGTGGAATCATCATCATCATCATCACGAGAGTTACCGTGATTCCCCTGTGCAGACAGAAGTACGGACAGAGAAGGAGGCAGGCAGGGATAATGCAATCTTGATTTGAAGCTTTCGTGACTGCAGGAATCCATACTCTTTGGTTCTTTCGGTCAAGTCATGTAGGTAGAAAATAAAATAAATCACGACACAGATGACGGACGCTTGTGTTGCGCCCGAAACGTCGTGATTTATTTTATTTTATACCTACGTGACTTTACCGAAAGAACCAAAGAGTAGGGCTAATGCATTTATGCTTTTAATAAAAAAAATTATTTTCAAAAGAAGCTCTTTTTCTGTCTCGGTGGCCTCTCAGCTGGTTATACATTTCATGTTTTTGCATTTACTCTGGCTAGTTTAATTATTTTTATAATTACTGCAATATAACCTCCCCATATCCACAGGTGGGGCCAGTTGGTCTGCCACACTTCGAGTCACAGGTCTGTGGTATTTGCAGATAAGAGAAATTCTGTATCCTGTATCCATGCTCCAGCCAGCATTAGGTTGCACCCATGCCTATGTTGGCTGCTCTGATCCATTGGTGGGAATTCCACATTCCTATTGCCAGGACCGGCCTCTCTGTAGCACAATCGCTGTTGATTTCACGCAAACTGCTTTCTATCTTCATCGAACCGCCGCAGAGAGATGATGAGCTGAATCGAGCCCCCAACTAGGATTTCTTACGTGCACACACTCCACCTTCTGGATTGTGGGTCACGTTACCCCACCACAGTGCCACGCAACCAGACAAAAATGTCAGCTTGTCCGCGTTGTCACGTACAAATATGTTTTGCATGGCTGCAGAGCTCTGAAGGATATGCAGAGCTTTCACGCAGGTCACTCATTCGCCGCGCCGTGCATCATATGCAGATGGCCCACGCACTCCACGGCGTCCATGGTAACGTTTGCTAGCACTCTCCTCGAGGATGCGTTATTGACACGAGTCTTAACTTGCCCACGGTTCTCCACATGGCCTGTCTTCACCCAAGCAGCGCAGCTGAAGTCACCAGTGCCCATTTACAACGACAAAAAATGCTGTGGGTGACCATGGCACACGGTCGTATGCCTGCTGTGAAGCACTGGCATTTGCAAACGGGGTTTCTCAGGTTGCAGCCCTGGCCGGGTTTGACCTGGACCGTCCGGGGAATTGACGTCTGTGCTGGCTGGCATGGTTTATGAGAACCATAGCTTTAATAGCGCCAAATAAAACTAAACTCAACTTTTTATTTTTACCAGGTGAGGCCCACTTAGCTTTTATAGCTCTTTTTCAGAAGTGACCTGGCCACAAATGATGGCTCAACAAAGTGGCTTACCACGTGGAAATTTACAGAAGCCAATTTGCTCTAAACGCGTGATGTTGATTCCGAATGTGGAGGTTAAAACCGGAGGACCCGGATAAAAATCCACGCCACCACGGAGAGAGAGAGAGACACGCAAACTCCAAATATACAGCATACATCAGGGTTCAGGAATCGGAACCCATGACCTCCTGCAAACCAGGCGAGGTCGTTAACATTTCGCTCCGCTTTAGTACCAAAACGCCTATGGCTTTTACGGAATGACCTCTTGCAGATGTGTGCATTAAAACAATAAAAGTCACACCTGTTACTTTGATGTTGGGGCGGGGATGTGGGGGGTGATCGGGGTGTGGTGGGAGGGGAGTGGAGAGCTTTTGAAGGAGGGTGGAGTTGGTATCTGCCCCGGGATGAAGGTAAACAATGTTCTGGCAGTGGAAACTGCGCTTTCTCTTCTCATCGGAGGAGTTTGCCCGGTGTGTTGCCATTCAAGGCCAATGACCGAGAGTGGCGGTCGGTCGAAGGAGGTGAACAACGCCACCGTGTTCAGGTCTTCGTTCAGCGCTCGACGTTACCGTTGATCGTTCACGGCCGATGATCGCCATGGGCATTTGCTGGCCTGACGGCAAGTATATGCGTGTACAAGTTTGGTCAAGTTGCTCATAAATTAGTTATATGTTTGCGACCGAGTGTAATACATTAATAAAGCAGCTATATCCTTTGGCCGTGTAATTTACTACAGTATAAACAGTTCCGTTGTTGGAAACTAAACATTTTATTTACACTTCAGGCACCAGTAAAATACGTTTTTTTTTGTCTATACAGAAACATGGATTGGTGTGACCAGGGTCAAAGATGTACAGAGATGATTACATGCTTACGATTTCTAAAAGACCCTCGGTGGGAGCTCGCGTTGCCAGGCACGTTGGCGTACGCACGTAGCCCACTGCGAGAGCGTTGGTGGATCACAGCCGAGTCACATCCGAGCCTGCTGGCGATGTGAGCCAACTTGGAGATGGCAGAACTGAGAATGGTGTCAAGTGGCAGTCTCCCAATCTTATCCACTCATCTCTCTGTGGCCTCTCCGCGTGCGTGCTACGGAGAAGAGACATTGCCCCTGATAAGTCGGGAATTGTGTATGTTACCTTTCGAAGCCACGGTGTTATGGACGGACGTGTTGAGTGTTTTATCGTGTACTATAGTCGAACAAACCTTTTGCCGGATCGCAGGATGGGACGGCAGGATGGGATGGCGGGAGGGGAGGGGTGGGGAGGGGATGGACAATACAGAAAATGTATCATTAATCAGTCGGGTAGACTTATGAAACGTCCCCTTGATCACATCATCATTATTATAACTAGTTAAGCAAAGGGTCGGTCTTCATCTTCATATTTGATTATCTTCATCGCGGCCGTCACTGGCACATGGTCCGAAAGCGTCGCGTTCACGCGCGAGGCTCTCTCACGCTCCTACGCTGCTGCCCCTTGCACACGCAACAGGGGAGGGGTTTGTCGGCGGCCCTCCGAAATGCCGCGGAAGATGAATGGTATCAGAGAGGGCGCGCACCGCTGCGTGCGCCGCAAACACGTGCGGAGTTGGGTATGAGGGCGTGTGTGCCCGTGACAACATCTCCGGTGTTGTGTGTCAGATTTGCTTCGATAAGAGAGCCCCCCCCCCCCGGACCCCGGGACCCCACGCCAGCTGATCGCGCGGCGAACAATTCTGTGGGTACATCACGGGACCTCCCGTGCCAGTGTCAAAATTTAAGACTGGGTCTTAGCCTTTCTGGCAATGAAACAGTTGTGTTAAGATGTTTAAACACCGAACTGAAACCTTTGTTCGAGGAATCATTATCTGCATTAACCACATATACGTGTGGTGAAAATGCAAGCAAAAACCATGCTCTGGTAGTATATGATGCATTGTCTTTGAAACTGAATGGTCCACACCAGATAGAGCTGTCTCTGGGGTGGGGGGGTTCTAGCTGGTTCCCTAACGAGTGGCAGGAAACGTCTCCGTGCGAACACTTGCGATGTGACGTCGGGGTGGTAGGGGGTAGGTTGCCTGCACTTGAGAGAGATGCGAGAGCGCTCACGGGGGGTGAGCTGTTGATCCCGCTGTTGCGGTACATCTGGGTTGAGGACGTGATTCACGGCATTGTCCCTGCGACGGGCCACGCTCAGCAAATCAGGCGATTTGTCATAACAAAGAGTTATGAGAATACGATTCCCACTGTCGGGTCGGGAACTTTGTGCAAAGCAACAAGAAAAAAATGTAACGTATTTCCAAGTTGTGGTTTTTTTTTTGAGAGGAGGAGGAGGATGGTCGCTTTGCTTGTTGGTGGTCTGCGCAAGATGAGGTTTGTTACAGTTGGCAAACAGGCGCTGTCTCTCCCGGACCATAACACTGTCAAGCCAGTTTTATGGCTGGAGATTGAGCAGCCCCCCCCCCCTTCCCCCATTAACTTCTGACTTGGGTGGATATTTCGTTCCCTTTGCCAAATCTGCCATTAGCGCGGTCGCAGACGTTTGTCTGTAAAACTCGGCCAAGGTCTCCGCCACCCCCCGATTTTTCCGGCCGGCCCTTATTTTTTGGGAAACGGCACGAGATTCCTCCCTCGCGTCGCACGTCCACGTGCGTGGGCAACGGTGGACGCGTACAGGCAGGCAGAAGCTGCCTCCCTTCATGAAACCAGGCGGAGTAACACGAGGTTTTAGACACGCACAAAGGTCCCCCCCCCCCCCCCCCGTGTATCCTTAACAGACTGTTGGGGTAAGCGCTGTTAGGCCGGCACGGCACACAAGGGAGGTGGGTGGCCAACACCACGCCCGGCCGCTTTTATTCCCTTGTGTTGATGTTTACACGTTGCACCAGGTACTCATTAGGGGCTGAGTCGACCAGGACCGGTTCAGATAATCGTCACTGAGCGGGAATCTAACTCGGGTCGCCGGGTTCGGAACGCAGCTCGCTAACCGCTACACTACTGCTCCCCACACACAAACGCACGCTCATTCTAAATGTGGAGGGAAATACCGGAGGACCTGGAGAAAAATCCACACGACCACGGTGAGAGAGACACCGCAAACTCCAAATATACAGCAGGCATCGGGGTCGGGATCGAACCCACGACCTCCTGCATACCAGGCGAGGTGGTTAAGAACTCGCCACTGCGGCATCCCTGCCTTAGGAATAAACTTGGCCCCTGCCTTAGGAATGTTGAATTTCTACCACCGACTGAGAGCCACCGCCGGATACGAGCAGCACGCCCGGACTCGGTGGGGCGTGGAGACAATTTGAACTTGCGTGGTTTGTGCGTCGGGTTTTGCATGTTGGAAGTTCCACAGCGAACTGGGGTTTGATTTTCATCACGGAACTTGGCGAGGCGGTCTCCACGGTAATTTTTTTCCCACCTCCAAGTCACACTAAGACCGGTCCCCCTGCCAGCAATGTAGCGTGTAGCAGTGGCATGTGTTGGTTTTGAAAAACTATACGTCAAAAATGTCACAACCCTTTCTTTCAACTGTGTCATCGTTAGACATCAAAGCCTTCAAATTTCATATTGCGCATTTCCTTGCACGTACAGCGACACAACAACAACAACGATGTGACGACGCTCGGCACAGAAACGTCAGCCCCCGGCTTGCGTGACAAGAGGAGTTTTAAACAGCGGCCTGGCTAACCAAGCCGAGGTTGAGTTCTCGGTGACCCCTCGGGAAGAAGGTCGCCGTCAGGTCCGGCGTGGGTAAGGGAGTCGAGGGCATGGTTGCACCTTTGCTCACGACTGCGCAAACAAAATCACCTCGCCGTACGCCTACCCCCCAGGATCTGAGCCATACTTGTGTGTGGTGTGTGTGTTTGTCTCTCTGTTCAATGCATGACCAGCGCAGTGGACCACCACACAGCGATTTTTCAAGCGGCTTTAGGGCACAGCAAAATGCGCACGGCGCGTGGTTTCACAATCCTTGGACTGCGGCAAAGCACGTAAATTTTCCACCTGCCAAATTTCCAAAGTGGGACCTTCCTTCGCCATGGGACTTGATTTCTGTTTGGGCGAAGGGTGGACAAATCATTCCCAAAGTCAAAAGCGTCACAGAGTTCGTGTGGATGCACGGCGGCACGCTTCTCCCTGTTCCAGTGGTGGAAACTCCACAGTCCCATGGCGAGGGCCTGGCCTATCCACAGGATGAGTACTACTACTATTGGCCCGGCGCCATAATGGGTTGAATCGACCGTCAACCATAGAATTGAACTTGTAAATAAAGTACGGTATTAAACAGGAAACAAACCATTGGTAAAGATCAGTGCAAGGCCGTTTAATTAAAAGTTGTTGGGGGGAAATGTATCCGGATATGTTGAACTTCTTTCGCACCGTACGTAGCCAACCGTGTTAAAATAAAAAAGTTAAGGTCATGACAATTTTGAATTCTATCTGCTTTACTATGGCTGTTGGAAGCAGCTGACACCGTCATAATTGTGTGTTGAGTCTGGCAATCAATTTGGTTGCACCAGGAGTTGCCTGCTGTATAGAATCCCGTGTTACCTGCTGTGTTGGCGACAAATACGGCACACGACACTCATACTACACTACACCACACTAATACTACTCCCTTAATACTACACTATACCACACACTAATATACACCACACTGATACAACACTTCACAAATGATTTGGCGATGCCGCTACATTGGCAGCGGTGCACAAAATCAGCCAACGTAAAAAAAAAACTGAACACGTTCGTCAGTAACGCCGCGACTTTCATCGGATGTTCGCTATGAAGAAGGGTCAGTGGCCTGAAACATGTGATATTAAAAAAATTGTTCTCTTCATGGCGGAGTTGCAGTTTATTTGTTCACACTTCACTCATGCCGACACACTAGGCCATTCGTAGCGTGGGTACCTCCCGATTAGCATGGCCGGCTACGTACAGTGCGAAAGAAGTTCCCACACGTACGTACGTACATACCTCCTGTGTAGTAATAACCGTACCATGGACCGTATTCGAATATGTGACAGATTCAACCTCGCCGCGGTGGCGAGATGTTCACTGCCTCGCCTGGTATGCAAGAGGTCGTGGGTGCAATCCCGACTCCGACTCCTGTACATTTCGAGTTTGCGTGTTCTCCCCGTGGCCGTGTGGATTTTTCCCCTCCACATCAAAGAAAACATGCATTTCCAGTATTTGGCTGCGAGAAATTTCCGCTTGAAAAGCCACTTCGCCGAGCTGTCATTGGTGGGCAGGTCGCCTCTGAAAGAGAGCCGTATAGCCCAGTGGGGCCTTACCTGGTAAAATTAAAATATAGTTTCTAGTTTTACATTCACAACAGGGTGACCGTCAGCGAACAGACCCAAGAGCGCAAGTGGTTGAGATTAGCCTTCACCGCTGCAAACTCTGATGAGGCGAGAATGCAGAGGTGAGTTGTTGTAGTACATGCCAGGGTGGTGTTTGGCAGTCGTGAGTGTAGAACCGCTTTGTGTTTGCAATTCCTCACCTACCTGAATGTCTTCCCCCCCCCCCCCCCCCCCCTTTAGGTTTTGTGCAACCTTGGATCAATGACATACAATTAAAATTAGTTAAACCAGAAATGTTCGTGAGAAAATGAGCGACGCAGTCGTCCGTCTCTCGCTGCCTTGTTTGCACAAAGTGCGTTTTGCGGCGTGGGCTCACTTTGTCTTTGCGGTCGTGGCGTGCGTTCGTGACCGTCTCAGTAATTTACCGCGTTTGGTATTTGCGTCATCCGTATAGCGCGGGGCTCTCTCTCTAGCGCGCGTGAGGGAAGGCGCTGTGTTGTAGCCATGCCAGTAGGGGGGAGGGGGGCCCGATGTTGCTGTGTGTGTGTCCCCGTGGGGGGCGATGTTGCTGTGTGTGTGTGCGTAATCTTTGTTGCTTAAATTCGTGGACAATTTTTAGTTTTTTTTACTCTCGCCAATTCACGCCGCGACGCTGATGGCCCTCTCCATTTCGGACGACGTTCCGGGGATCGTCTGAACCAGTGGTTCTTCTTCTTAACCCGAGGTGCACGCACACCCTGGGGGAACGAGATGCCCTTTCTCGGGGTGCGAGACACGGCCATTTTTTTAAAGGTATATCACTGGCACGTAAGTAACAACTACTTAGTTTCATCAAGCCCTATGTATTTATTAACACGAAACATTTTTTTTTTTACGCTTGAGAACCGCGGGGGTGCAAGGCTGCTGTAAAGGTTAAGAACCGCTGATCAAAAAATGTCCGCTACGAAGCGGGCAGATGGGCGGGGTGGGGGCGGGCGGGCGGGCGGGGCGTGCGGGCCCGACGGCGCTGCCCGCAGGTGATGGCCCGTGTAGTGGGCGCCTCCGCGGTTTCGAACCACGAACCGCGCCGACGAGCCTGCGAACGCGGCGCGAACCGCCGGGGCCACGCGACTCCTTCACGCCAGAGGTCGCAACCGGGTACCCGATACCCGTACCCTACCCAATACCCGGCTACCCGTACCCGGCCAGGTACGGGTACCCGTTTGCGACCCTGGTGCGGCCGGGTACGGTTACGGGTAGGCCGTGAGTCACTGGTGAGTAACCATTTGTCACTCATTTCGGGTAGGGTACGGGTACGGGTAGGGAACGGGTACCCGTACCCGGCCGGATACGGGTACGGGTACCCATTTGCGACCCTGGTGCGGCCGGGTACGGGTAAGGAATCAAAACCCGTTTGCGACCTCTGCTTCACGCGACCAGGTCCGCCTCGTCTTGACGTTCACGCCGCTGCTCCGTGTCCGGTGCGCAGTATTTGCTGGAGATGAAGAGCCTCATCCTGCCACCGGAGCACATCCTGAAGCGCGGGGACAGTGAGGCCATCGCGTACGCCTTCTTCCACCTGCAGCACTGGAAGCGGGTGGAGGGAGCGCTCAATCTACTGCACTGCACGTGGGAGGGCAGTGAGTAGCGCTCCTCCGCCACACTCGCTCTCTCCCTCCGCCACAATCTCTATCTGCCTCCGCCACAATCTCTATCTGTCTCCGCCACACTCCCTCCGCCACACTCTCTCTCCGCCACACTCTCTCCCTCCGCCACATTCTCTATCTGTCTCTGCCACACTCACTCTCCCTCCGCCACACTCGCTCTCTCCCTCCGCCACATTTTCTATCTGTCTCTGCCACACTCTCTCTCTCTGCCACGCTCTCTCTGTCTCTGCCACGCTCTCTCTCTGCCACACTCTCTCTCTCTCTGCCACACTCTCTCTCTCTGCCACTCTCTCTCTCTCTCTGCCACACTCTCTCTCTCTGCCACACTCTCTCTGTCTCTGCCACACTCTCTCTGTCTCCGCCACGCTCTCTCTGTCTTTGCCACACTCTCGATCTGTCTCCGCCACACTCTCTCTCCGCTAGACTCGCTTTTGCCATGCACTCTCTCAGCCCGCAGCGAATGCCGCACCTCCACCAATGCGAGCACTGTCAGTGTGGTGTAAAGGTCAGGAGGTTTATGAGCAGCTCAACACATTCGTCAACAACACCGTGGTCTTCAGACGAAAGATACTCAACAGGCGATGTTTCTGGCAACGGGCCCCTTGGTCCCTAGCGTGGTTGTAAAGAGGAGGTCGCGAGCTCAAATCACACGTCCGAGGGGCAGTAAGCAGCCATCTGACCGGGGCCACTCGGTCGGTCGGTCGCCCGTATCCCACTGGACGGTTGGGAGGTGGTCATCTCCTTCAGAGGGCCACGTGTGGATGACGCTCGAGGGCTGTGACGACGCGGAACCCCTTCGGCGCAGCATCTCTCCAAACTCCACCGACCCACCCCACCCACTCACGAATAAATAAAGAGATGGATCATTCGGCAATATCGAACGTTTTTTTTGTGGCCACGAGGTCGACGTAAATGTTGTTGAGAAGCACATGGGGGGGGGGGAGGCATTACTCTTGGACGGTGTGGGGGGGGGTAGCCTCTCGTGACGCGTCACCACTCCTCTTTTTTGCAAGCGACGTGGGGTTTTTTGTTTTAGCTGTGACATTCGCAGGAGGTAGTGCAGCTTATTGGCAGTTTTAGGTGGTCTGGCTTGGAAGCTGGCAGTGCTTTGGCAACAGGATCTTACTCCATGTTAATCAATTTGAAAGACTACAAAGCTCAATGTTGGTGTCAAAAGGAGGATGCTTGTGGCAGGAGTAACGGCCGTGTGACTGGATGGGTCAGACACCCGGACACACCTTGACCTCAACAAAGCAGCTATCGTAGCCGCTTCTGGCATTTAAACATGGGCACGTGCGCGCGCGTATCCCTGCGTGCACGCGGAGAACACTTGGAATTTCACGGCCCGGCAAGTTAAGCGACCTGGGAGTTGAGGATTACAAGGTGGTAAGACAACATTGCAGGCGTAATTGCACGTTGGCAGCGACGGGTGGGACGCGTGTGCAAGAGGAGTTTGTGGGGGGGGGGGGGGGGATGGCGGTAGGAGGGGGGCAGCCCACCGAGACGGGCGTTGGAGTGGCAGCCAAGAGTTCAGTGACCAGGGGGGAAGCCCTCAAGCTCAACTGGTGGGGGTCCTGTAGGAGCGGCCCTTGGGAGGTGGTCAGGTTGTGGAATGTGGCAATGGGGGGGGGGGGGGTGAGAAAGCTGTTGGGTTTGGTTGTGGTGGCATCTGTGACATGAGCCGTGATGACTTCTTAACCTTGACCTTGTTTGTTTTTGCTTTGCCCTGTTGCTGTTGGCGATGTCAAAATGAACGGGGTCGGTGTTTTCCCGACCTCCGTCGTCCCGTCCCGCTCCCCGGGTTTCGTTGGCCGCTGTCGCTGGGGTCCCGTCCCCGTCGCCCACTCGGCGAGCGGTGGAGCATGACGGACAGCCGGGCGTTAGATCGCTCGATGTGTCCATGTGTGTGTGTGTGTGTGTTGAAATTCTTTCGCACCGTACGTAGCCAACTGTGCTCATCGGAGGTGCGGGGGAAGGACAACAAACTAAACACAAAAAAGAGCTGCACACATGTGCAAGGAAAAAGAAGCGAATAACTCAGTAGGCTTTACCTGCTAAGATAATGACAGTTTAGTTTGTATCTGTATATATTTTAAAGAGATTTGCTTACCTTTCCTATACTTTGCCGCCCCTATCGTGATTTTGTTTTGTTTTTGGTTGTGACGTTCTGACCTGCCCCTACTGGGACGTCTGTAAAAGAGAGGCTTTACCACTCGTCATGCTCCTCCCGACTCTGTGCGCTCGGCTGGAGAAGACACTCTGGCTCCGTGTGGCAGAGTGCTCCTCCGCTTTCCACTAAATTAAGCATGTCAGTACGGTGGCCATGCCCGCCCCGGCAGTCTGCCACTTGTCGCGCAGTAATTAATCAGTCTGTTGCCTTCGGTCGGAACGCGAGAGTCCGACAACCCCCTTGTTGCAGTCTCCGTGTCATGCATAGCTCCTGTTTCAGACATGTTAAGTCAAACCTACCTGCCCGCCCGCCCGAATGCATGTTTACATACTTGAACGCTGACCGGAGAAATTAATTTCCCCGAGCGCAGCCCCTTTGTGGCTGTAGCCGTGCGCAGGAGGGCTGTTGGTGCCCTGTCGCACGACTGAGGCCGCTGTTTGGCGTTGTCCGTCGTGAATGTTCACGTAAGGTGTCGCTCGAGGGCGGATGTGCTCAGCCATGTGCCTCTCTCGTGATCGTCGATGCTGCCACCAATCACCATTGCGTGCCGCGTCTCTGAGCTGGTAAAATAAAAAATGAAAATCGTTTCCATTTTAAATAATGCATCGCACGAGATAGCTGCCGTCCCGAGTAGCGCGTATCCGCACATGAGTGGATTCAAACCTCACGATCGAGTGAATTTTCGGTAGATGCGGGTCAGTCGCGTGTACAGTTCCAAATCGCACGAGGCTAATCTGTTGCGAGGACGTACGCGTGCGTCATCGGAACAGAATCGGAAGTAAAATGCCACGTGGGAGGGCGTGCGCCGGTCGTGCCGCCATGCGGTGTGAGTACAACGTCTTTACAAACAACGGGCGCAACTACGCCTACTCTGAAGGAAGTTAAACTCCGAGCCGCTTTGCGCGTTCCGACGTTCGGCGATGAACGGGGGGGGCACCCACCACCCCGCAACTTGCAGACTTCGTCGGAACGAGGAAAGGCGCGGGGAGGGGGGTGGGGTAAGAGAGCGGCTTGCCCGTGCTGCGCCTCCAGTGGACACGGTACGAGCAGGGCGCTTGCGAGCGTTCTCTCTCGTGTCGGACACCACACACCTGTGCGAGCTGCCCCATTGCAGGCCGTCGAGTAACCCAGCCGGGGCAGCGGTGCTTTCAAAGGTTACCCTCGACGGCGCTGGCTGCGTGCGTCCCATTGCTGTGGACGGGGGGCGGCTTGTGTTGCGTGCTT
This sequence comes from Lampetra fluviatilis, assembly GCF_964198595.1. Taxonomy (NCBI): domain Eukaryota; kingdom Metazoa; phylum Chordata; class Hyperoartia; order Petromyzontiformes; family Petromyzontidae; genus Lampetra; species Lampetra fluviatilis. The sequence continues at coordinate 2,683,457 of NC_136318.1, read as the reverse complement.
CGGGTTATTCCCTGCACCGCCGAATAGCACGGTCGGCTACGTGCGGTGCGAAATAAGTTCAACGTGCATCCCTACTTGTCGGGCACTGCTGAGTAGCTGTGTGGCATCCGCAGGGTCTTCATACTTGCCGTGTGTGTTATGCAAATTACCATCAAGACGTTCAAATCGCAACTTTTTGGAGACATTTTCTGTCATATAATTGACAAATATGTGTTTATTTTGCCATCGGAATACATTAATTGTGTGTTTTTTTTTTTACATGTGTCTACAATTCATATCGTTATGGTTGCTTCCATCATGTGGTTGACAGACACGCACTAAACTCTGCCGTGCACATTTGGAGCTGAAGCAACCGGTTGTATTAGTTCCACTCTTGTGCCGTTTTGCCCTCCATCCATCGTTGTCGTCATTCCCAGGCAGTAAACCGCAAAATAAGAGCGGCGTTTTTTTTTCTTCCCGCTGCCAAATATTCCGCAGTTAATCAGCCGTGCGGGTGACTGTGCCAGGCGACAGCCGCCCGTCTACGTGGTTGGCCTCGCCACTCCGTGCGCCAATGTTTTCATTGCGCATTAACCCACTTTGTGGCCGCTGTGGTTTGCCGTGCGGTTCCTCTACCGCACTCAGGCTCTGGGCACCCCCAGGGGTAGGTGGGCCCCGTTTGAGTTTCACAGCCGATGGTACCGAGAGCTACCGCCGGTGCCCATCTGTCTGTAGCCTCAAGTTTGTAAACTAATAATACCCATAAATCACCTTTTCTTTACACATCACGGCCCAGTTTGTCCTTCATCGCACAAGACTTTGGCAAACATTCCTGGTGGCTCAGCCGCAGGCCATGCATGCCTGCCACAGTGCACATGCCTCCTGAAACCCCCTCCCGACTGCCGACACCTGATAAATACACCAGCAGCCCGCGCACTCCATCCCCTCTCCCCTGCCTCCTCACCCACAGCTCACCCCGGCCGTGCACACATTACCGAGGTCAGAGTTCGCTGGCGGAGCCGAGCACTTAACACACGCGTGAGAAGTGCGCTCGGGGATGGCGGCCGTCCCAGGTGTTACTACCTGCATTTTGTTTTTTTAGCTCGTTCCCTAAAAAATATGTGACCCCACCGCAAGCTGACCCGGCCCGGCGCGGCGCTTGCCAACCAAAACGTGGTGCCCCCCCCCCCCACCCTCCGAAGATTGCGTTGCGCTTCAGCGGCGTGGTGATGCAACGCAGGGTGGGGGTTGAACAGTGGCCTCCTCCGGTTCCTCGACACGAACCGCCGTGATGGACGCAGGCGTGGGTGGCGGCCGGCGCGGTGCTGACGCTCGCACGTCTCGCAGCGGCGGCAAGATGCACCTGAGTTTGATTTCCAGCGTCTTTCCCTGTGGGGAGCGTGCGCGTGTGTGTCCTCGCCTAGTTCCGCATTGCTTTCTGTCGGGTATTGGCCAGAATATTCCGATGCTGCAAAATGACACGCGAATCATTCAATTTGGGTTGCGCACGGCCATGTCAGCCTCCTCTACTGCGGTCAAACTTGGCAGCACCCTCCCGAAAATGTCTCAAGTCTCAGCGATGCGTTGCTGGGTAAACAAGCGTAATAACGTGTGCGTGTGTGTGTGGGCGCCACTGTGGCAAGATGTTAACTCCCTCGCCTGGTATACAGGAGGTCGTTGGCTCGTTCCTGACCCTGACGACTGCGTGCCGTTCCAGCTTTCATAGGTGCTACTCGCTAACAGCACTTGCCGCAAAAGTCTGTTAAGGCTACATGGGGGGTCTTTGTCAGTGTGACCCATAGCAATTAGTGAGTAGCAGCAGCAGCAGCAGCTCCCACATTCCTTTAATTGTTTTTTATATTTCAATAAAACATCTTGATGTGTTTGTAAACAGAAATGATGCCGGATTTTTTTTTCATCCACATCACAAAGTTGAGTTATTCGGTGTAGTGAAGAAAATGGAAAACCACGTAGCCCAATTTTATTGCTGCGCACAAAAGTTTATTTTTACTGACAGGTCAAGATGTGCGATTGATTCCAGCTACGTCACTGGTTTCAGCCAATGCCAAGCCAATTTTAATTATTACGAAGGCAGCCAGAAATCTGGGTTCCCATGTGTCTGAGTTTTGAGTGTTGGGTGGAGGCATTCGAAGTGATTGAGACCTCACGTAACTGTCGTTACATTAACATTATATTTTTTTAAACGACACAACACCCCTGGGCTGACAATTTATGCTATCCGTATTATTGACGAATGTATTGAGCTTTTTTTATCATATTAATTGTGCCTGTGCACCGCTGCAAATTCACAGCAGCAGCAGCATCATCACCCAATGGTAATTTGTTCTGACTCTCTGTATTATCTGAATGTCTCTTGCAGCATTTCGAATGATTCCTTACCCACTGGAGAAGGGGCATCTCTTCTACCCGTACCCCAGCTGCACTGAGAGTGCAGACCGAGAGCTGTTGCCAGGTAAACACCGCAAGTCCCTCGCGCCCGTTGCCATTGCTTCAGTAGCACCACCGGCATGTTGGAGAGCAATCCAATTTACTGGCACGGACTGACCCCAAAGATCTATCAAGAAATCGTAATATTGGTCGCGAATGATACATGCGTTGAAAGCCAACCCTATATCCACTAAATGTTTCCGTGACCTCTAATTGTAATTGTGCTCGTAATCAATCCGAACATAATCTGCCCGAGCCGACTTTTACGCTACAGGGAATGTTTTGACTTAACGTTGATTCATGGTTCGTGCAGCATTTTTCAATTTCTCACGTGGACGCAGTCTTGTGTTTGCTCCAATTCGTTTCATTGCCGAGCTTTTATTTATTTTGTTTGTTTCTGCTTTAGTCGTTATGTTGACGCAGGTCAACCTCTGCAAAGTGAGACTCAATCCTGGTCACTTGAGTTGTCACCTCTGCTTAAACAAATATACTTTAAACTTGCCCGAAAGGTAACCTTGCAGCACCTGGTGCTGCAAGTTGTCAGGATGTTGCCCGCACCGTTAACCCGAGGGAAATAACCCCCCTCCCCCCGTCACAATTTGCGTCAAACTGCCGCCTACGCGAGCGGAGGGCAGGAGACGTCAACGTTGTTATTCGCCCAACAGCCGTGTTCGTTCCGAACAAGGAACAGGTGACTTCCCGTCTTTGGCAAACGGTCCAGGGGAAATGTGCGTGGGCACAGGGGGACACGCGTGAGTGTGGCGTTTTTTTTCCCATTGGGCATGGACTGCCATCTTTTACGCGCAAACAAAACGGCAGGTATCGTGGGGCATTTTTTTTTTTGCCAGTATGAAAGTACGCAAAATGAGAATAGGTTTTTACACTTTCTGGCAAGAAAACAGTCGTGTTAAAATGTCCAAACACCAAATAGAAACCTCTTGCGAGGCATCAAGTCTGCGTTAACCACACGTACTTGTGGCGAACAAACACCCACTGGTAATAGAAGCATTGTCTCTGAAACTGATTGGCCTACGCCAGAGACAACCTTCTTCATGGCCCAGTCTCACCAGAATTAGATCAGAGAATGCCAAAAGGTGAACACTACGAAGACATTGCAAGTGTCAGAGCATTTATAGCTTGGATTGAGCAGCTACAAGTCATGGGGACTTATTTCTTTGTTTGAACATATTAACACCTGTTTTATTGCCAGAAAGGGTAACACCTATATTCTTATATTTCTAAATTACAGGTAACTTCCTGTTTTGTGCAAACGGTACAGGGGAAATGTGCGTGGGCACAAGGGGGAGTTTTCCATTGAGCAGAGACTGCCATCTTTTACACGCAAGCAAGATGTTACGCGATTGCATTGCAGGAGTCTCGGGTTTAAGTTTCCCCGATAGATTCAAGTTCGTTCTGGGTGGCCGTGGCTTTGAAAGGTGACGATTTGCGCCGCAGGGAATTATAACATTTAGCAGCGATTTAGCGTGAATATATGTTTGAGGTTTCTTCCTTTTTTCGTCTGATTCAGTTTTTGTTGTTGTTCTGATTGCTTTAATTCTAGATTTGAAGCTTTCGTGACTGCAAGGATTCATATTCTTAGGTTTTTTCAGTAAAGTCACGTAGGTAAAAAAAATTTGTTTTATTTTACTTTTATTAATTTACATTTTTTACCTACGTGACTTTACCGAAAAAACCTGATTGCTTTACTTTTTTGCCGTACTGTGTTTTTGTTTGTTCCTTGCTATCGTCATTGTGGTGACCCAGGTCAGCTTCTGCAAAAGAGACTCCTATCCCCGGTCTCCCGAGTCCTTGCCTCGTTAAACGCAATACACTTTAAAATCACTCGTTAAACAAAATGCACTTTAAATCGATGTAAATCTCTCGTTAAACCGGCGATGAACTTCAGCCCAAGAACCCGATCTTCAGCTCATCCGCACAGATGCTGACCGCACAATCGCTTCATATCGCGCCTGCTCTGTTGTGCCTGCGTCTGCGCGTAATTCCACGTGTGTGGCCTCGTATGATTGCCTATGTTTGTGTTTGTGTTTTACAGTAACAGTGTGGAGCGGTTGTGTAGCGGTTAGCGCGACTCGCTACAAACCTGGTGACCCGAGTTCGATTCCCACTCACGGCCATCACCATTCCCACTCACGGCCCAACACCAATGACGATTATCTGAAGCGGTCCTTTGCCTCCCCTAGGTCGACTCGCCTCAGATGAGTAGTAGCTGGTACGGTGGGGGAATGTCCAGCACGTTGCAGATAATAATATTAATAATTATAAAAAAAAAGTACAATGTAATTCCTGTTGGCCAAACATCTCTCAATGCAGGACCCTCGTGAAGAACGAAGGGTACGGTCCTTCGCTGCCGTTGCGTGACGAATGAAGGGCCCAAAAAACCTTCACCATGAACAACGTCGGGCGCGATAAGCCTCCTGCGCATTAAACGTTACTCTCGAGCGAGCGAACGCACGCCTCCAGACGCGTGGCTCCTGCCCTCGCGAGAAGCGCAATGAAGCGTGTGTGTGTGCGTGTGGGGCGTGCGTTGCCGCCCGCGCCCCCGCGTGTCTTGCAGTGTTCCACGAGGTATCTGTTTACCCGAAGAAGGAGCTGCCGTTCTTCATCCTCTTCACAGCGGGGCTGTGCTCCTTCACCGCCATGCTCGCCCTGCTCACCCACCAGTTTCCGGACCTCATGGGAGTGTTCGCCAAGGCTGTGAGTCCTCCCGGCACGCGTCCACCAGCGCGTAGCCCCCTCGCGCGTGGCGAGATGTTAGTCGCCTCGCCCGGTATGCAGGAGGTCGTGGGTTCGATATTGACCCCGATGCCTGCTGTATATTTGGAGTTTGCGTGTTCTCTCTCCCTGTGGTCGCGTGGATTTTACTCCGGGTCCTCCGGTGTTTCCCTCCACGTGTACAAACGTGCGTTTAGCGTTATTTGGCTGCTATAAATTTCCACGTGATAAGTCCCCCCACTTCGTTGATCTATAATTGGTGATAGCCTGGTCGCTTTTGAAAAAAAGAGCTGTATAGCTCAGTGGGCCTTACCTGGTCAAATAAAAATATAGTTTCTAGTTTTACATTCACGACAGGGCGAGCGTCATCGCCAGCGAACAGACCCAAGAGCGCAAGTGGTTGAGATTAGCCTTCACCGCTGCAAATTCTGATGAGGCTAGAATGCAGAGGTGAGTTGTTGTAGTACATGCCGGGTGGTGTTTGGCAGTCGTGAGTGTAGAACCGCTTTGTGTTTGCAATTCCTCACCTACCTAAATGTCTTACCCCCCTTTAGGTTTTGTGCAACCTTGGATCAATGACATACAATTTAAATTTGTTAAACCAGAAATGTTCGTGAGAAAATGAGCTATTGTTTAGTTTTAGCTCACCGTGCACACGTGCACCGTGCGTCGGCGGCGGCGTCGTTCATATTTACCGAATTAAAAAATGACCGCTTGGGTGGGATTGCACACGGCGATCGTCGTCGCCCCCCCTCCCCTGCCCCCCCTTACAGGCAGACCAAATGTCCACTCGCAGGCCGGTCAGTGCCGGATGAAGGTAGTGCACGGGGCCTGTAGCATATGTTATAAAGGGGCCCTAAATAAAATAAAAACACGTAAATATTAAAACACATTTTTTACTTGCATTGTAAAGTAATTGTATTGTTTCATTAGCTATACAGCCAGATAATAGGACAAATCGCTCACCTTAAACACCCAGTCGTTCATAAAAGTTGAAGGCAGTATAGTACTATAGTAATAGAACAAGTGCAAAATCACTGAACCGGAATTGATAGCTTGAAAGCATTTAGCGCGGGGCCCTTGAAAGTGCGGGCCCCGTAGCATTTGTAGCTACTTGTGTAGCTCCACAAATAGCTACATATACATGTGTAGCTACATATACATGTGTAGCTACATATACATGTGTAGCTACATATACATGTGTAGCTACATATAGATGAGTAGCTACATATAGATGAGTAGCTACATATACATGTGTAGCTACATATAGATGAGTAGCTACATATAGATGAGTAGCTACATATACATGTGTAGCTACATATAGATGAGTAGCTACATATACATGTGTAGCTACATATACATGTGTAGCTACATATAGATGAGTAGCTACATATACATGTGTAGCTACATATAGATGAGTAGCTACATATAGATGTGTAGCTACATATACATGTGTAGCTACATATACATGTGTAGCTACATATACATGTGTAGCTACATATAGATGAGTAGCTACATATACATGTGTAGCTACATATAGATGAGTAGCTACATATACATGTGTAGCTACATATAGATGAGTAGCTACATATACATGTGTAGCTACATATAGATGTGTAGCTACATATACATGTGTAGCTACATATACATGTGTAGCTACATATAGATGAGTAGCTACATATACATGTGTAGCTACATATAGATGAGTAGCTACATATAGATGTGTAGCTACATATACATGTGTAGCTACATATAGATGAGTAGCTACATATACATGTGTAGCTACATATACATGTGTAGCTACATATACATGTGTAGCTACATATAGATGAGTAGCTACATATACATGTGTAGCTACATATACATGTGTAGCTACATATAGATGTGTAGCTACATATACATGTGTAGCTACATATAGATGAGTAGCTACATATACATGTGTAGCTACATATACATGTGTAGCTACATATAGATGAGTAGCTACATATACATGTGTAGCTACATATAGATGAGTAGCTACATATACATGTGTAGCTACATATACATGTGTAGCTACATATAGATGAGTAGCTACATATACATGTGTAGCTACATATAGATGTGTAGCTACATATACATGTGTAGCTACATATAGATGAGTAGCTACATATACATGTGTAGCTACATATACATGTGTAGCTACATATAGATGTGTAGCTACATATACATGTGTAGCTACATATAGATGAGTAGCTACATATGTAGCTACTTTTGCTACTAGGATAATCCGGCACTGAGGCCGGTGCCGAGCCATCTTGCGCCGCACAGGGACATCTGCCGCTTGGGGGGAGGAGTGCCCTTGGAATTGTTTGCGATGAGATCTGACGACCGGTGCATTGCATTGCTAAGGCGTGTAAGTGCCATTTGAATGCAAAATGTATTATTATTATTAAGTTCACTCTGGTACTGGAAGCAGTGTCTCCTGTTGGCGGGGAGAGTGGAAGGATTCGGATTGGGTGTGGCCACACACACACACAAATTCCCCTGATTACTGGAGGCTTTAGCCGATTGAGATATATATATAGATATCATAATTAGCAACATGTTGCACGACTTTTTGGCGGTGCGCGTTCCCTGCGTGCTCATTCTTGCGCGCGGTTTGCGAAAACGCCCGGTGGGACCGCGTGCGTTCGTCTCGTTGCAGTTCTTCAGCACATTATTCGCGCCGTTCAACTTCATGGTGGAGAAGATCGAGAGCTTTCTTCCATCCAGCCTGTGGCACCATCTCACTCGGATCTGACGACGTAGGCGGGAGGGGGGCGCGTGGGGGGTGAAGGGGTCAGGCGGCGGGGGGGGGGGGCGGTGGTGCTGGGGTGGGGGGCGGCCCTCCGGCCCGAACCGGCCTGGCGACAGCGACCACGGGGCAGGCCGCCCCCCGATCTGTGTGACCACACTCACTCGCCTGGGACGTTTTGTGAACGGCCTCCACCGACGAGGAGAATTTCTCAACGCAGATGAACGACGACGACGGCAGCGGCGGCGACCCCCCCCCCCCCCCTTCCTTTCCGTGATGGCGGCGCCGGCGAGCGAGCTTGGAACGGAACCGGTGGTGGTGGTGGTGGTCCGGGCATGCAGCAGCTTCTCAGACTGGGCTGGCTTGCCACACGTGCCCCCCCCCCCCCCTCTGACCCCCCCCCCCCCACCCGCTTCTTCACCTTTGGACAACTTACAACAATAAACAATTAAAACACACATTGGTTACTTCTGAAGTTACCTCTAGCTTGGAAAATGTTGAAATAAAATTTGCTTAAAAAACTGTTTTAAAGATTGTGGTGGCCGGTTTTATTTTTGCTTTTTAGCGTGCAGTCTCCACGAGTAGAGAAACTAAGTTGATAAGTAACGCGGCAATGTTCGTTTTTATCAACATCCCTGTAGGAGTTTTGAGTAACTTTCCTATCGCACGTTTTATTTCATATGCAAGTCTCATGAACCACTTTAGCCATCAGATTCACCCAAGGGTCTCATATTTAGTTACATGGTACTGTGGCAGACTACTCTGTCCCCCCCTCCTCCCAATCTTCCACTCTAAGATTCGTAAAATGAGTGTACCGCATCCGGCATGTCAACAACTGTTGACATCCGGGCACCTCCGGTTAGCAAGGTTGGCTACGTACGGCGCAAAATAAAAATCAACGCACAAGCGCACAGCAGTTTCTGCTTGGGCAATCGTCGCACTCCTCCTAAGGGGAGATTCATGCCCCAAGTCACTCTTGTGGAATCACTCTCTCTTGTGTCTCCCGAGATCTCGTCTGGTGAAGCAAAAGAAGCTATCTTGAGGGAGCTCCAGCGATGGGACCGTGAGTGGAGAGGCTTCAACTGTGAGGGTACAGGGGGTATGAGGCAACTTTAACAAGGATGCATCAACAACAACAAGTTGTGTGAGGCAACTTTAACAAGGATGCATCAACAACAACAAGTTGTATGAGGCAACTTTAACAAGGATGCATCAACAACAACAAGTTGTATGAGGCAACTTTAACAAGGATGCATCAACAACAACAAGTTGTATGAGGCAACTTTAACAAGGATGCATCAACAACAACAAGTTGTGTGAGGCAACTTTAACAAGGATGCATCAACAACAACAAGTTGTGTGAGGCAACTTTAACAAGGATGCATCAACAACAACAAGTTGTATGAGGCAACTTTAACAAGGATGCATCACCAACAAGTTGTATGAGGCAACTTTAACAAGGATGCATCAACAACAACAAGTTGTGTGAGGCAACTTTAACAAGGATGCATCAACAACAACAAGTTGTATGAGGCAACTTTAACAAGGATGCATCAACAACAACAAGTTGTATGAGGCAACTTTAACAAGAATGCATCACCAACAACTTGTACGAGGCAACTTTAACAAGGATGCATCAACAACAACTTGTATGAGGCAACTTTAACAAGGATGCATCAACAACAACAAGTTGTATGAGGCAACTTTAACAAGGATGCATCACCAACAAGTTGTATGAGGCAACTTTAACAAGGATGCATCAACAACAACAAGTTGTGTGAGGCAACTTTAACAAGGATGCATCAACAACAACAAGTTGTATGAGGCAACTTTAACAAGGATGCATCAACAACAACAAGTTGTATGAGGCAACTTTATCAAGGATGCATCACCAACAAGTTGTATGAGGCAACTTTAACAAGGATGCATCAACAACAACAAGTTGTATGAGGCAACTTTAACAAGAATGCATCACCAACAACTTGTACGAGGCAACTTTAACAAGGATGCATCAACAACAACTTGTATGAGGCAACTTTAACAAGAATGCATCAACAACAAGTTGTATGAGGCAACTTTAACAAGAATGCATCAACAACAAGTTGTATGAGGCAACTTTAACAAGAATGCATCAACAACAAGTTGTATGAGGCAACTTTAACAAGAATGCATCAACAACAAGTTGTATGAGGCAACTTTAACAAGGATGCATCACCAACAAGTTGTATGAGGCAACTTTAACAAGAATGCATCAACAACAAGTTGTATGAGGCAACTTTAACAAGGATGCATCAACAACAACAAGTTGTGTGAGGCAACTTTAACAAGGATGCATCAACAACAACTTGTATGAGGCAACTTTAACAAGGATGCATCAACACAACAAGTTGTACGAGGCAACTTTAACAAGGATGCATCATCAACAACAAGTTGTATGAGGCAACTTTAACAAGAATGCATCATCAACAACAAGTTGTATGAGGCAACTTTAACAAGGATGCATCAACAACTTTTTGAGGCAACTTTAACAAGGATGCATCAACAACAACTTGTGTGAGGCAACTTTAACAAGGATGCATCAACAACAAGTTGCATGAGGCAACTTTAACAAGAATGCATCAACAACAAGTTGCATGAGGCAACTTTAACAAGGATGCATCAACAACAACAAGTTGTATGAGGCAACTTTAACAAGGATGCATCAACAACAAGTTGTATGAGGCAACTTTAACAAGAATGCATCATCAACAACAAGTTGTATGAGGCAACTTTAACAAGGATTCACCCTCACAACAAGTTGCATGAGGCAACTTTAACAAGGATGCATCAACAAGTTGTATGAAGCAACTTTAACAAGGATGCATCAACAACAAGTTGTATGAGGCAACTTTAACAAGGATTCACCCTCACAACAAGTTCTATGAGGCAACTTTATCAAGGATTCACCCTCACAACAACTTGTATGAGGCAACTTTAACAAATTACCATAAAGAAGAGTCACTGGTTCGGACAAATACAAAAATTTGCTCTTTTTTTTAAACTTCATATATATATTTTTAAATGTGTTCGCTTGAGCAACAAGTGACGGCACGGTTGTTGCAAGCAATTACGCAAGAGGCGAGGAAGGGTTTGTGGCTTTGGGTTAATCTGCCCGGCTTAAGAGTGAACAGTTGTTCTCCATTAAAGAGTGGATGGTTGTTCTCTGTTAAAGGAGGTCGTGGAGAAACCGTGGGGGAACCATGGAGATGAGCTCGAAATCCCAGCGGGGGTGCTCAGAATAACTGTGATCGATCATGCCAGATTGCAGCGACTTGCGTCATTTCTAACCGAGGGCCCTCCTTTTCGAAGCGACCTTCAGATTGCAAATCTGAGTTTTAAGACCCCGGTGGGTTCGGGCAGATTTTGGCTTAAATGTTCGCCCATCGTTAAGTTGGTAGTTTCGACTGTCCTCTGGCAACGTACTGCCCCGAATCGTTGGGCCCTCTTGGGTGGACTGCGATTGCCCTCGGATGTCGCGGAGATGTGGACGAGTGGCTCTGTCCCGATGGATGGCCGCACACGCCACCAGAATGCCGTGTCACCTATGGGGAGTTCCAAGTGCGTGGCCACAATTTGGGCAAAATTTTAGCAAAATTCGGGGCAGGAGACGTCGACTGCGAGGCACGAGGTGTCTGCTGGGCAAGGGGATATCAACCGAGTGGCAGCCAAGGAAGGGAACGTGCTCAAGAGACGTGTGCTTTTGCACAGGTTCTTGTGGTTTATTTGTTTTGTGTGTGTTTAGTTTTGTTGCCCTGCTCCCACACCTCCGATTAGCGCGGTTAGGCTGTGTACGGTGCGAAAGAAGTTCAACATGCATCCACTACACTACTATACACTACACCAGAGGTGGGACAAAGTCATTGTTATGCAAGTCCAAGTCGAGTCGCAAGTCATCAAATTCATGACTCGAGTCTGACTCGAGTCCAAGTCACATGACTCGAGTCCACATCTCATAGGTGGGACAAAGTCATTGTTATGCAAGTCCAAGTCGAGTCGCAAGTCATCAAATTCATGACTCGAGTCTGACTCGAGTCCAAGTCACATGACTCGAGTCCACACCTCTGCACTACACTATACACTACTCCACGAAACTACATTGAGAACTCATTTATTTAGAGCTGCTGTTTGTGTTTAGTTTTTTGTCCTTCCCCCGCATCTCCGATTAGCGCGGTTAGGCTACGTACGGTGCGAAAGAAGTTCAACACGCATGCGTGCGTACGTTACAATTAGGCAGGCAGCATAACACAACCTGATCTTAATTTGTTTTTACGGGAGCGCGCCTTCGCTAAAGGTTTGCTCGACGTCGTTTTTAAAATTTGGTATAAAAAAAAACCCACCGGTGACAAAATAGAATTATAATAAAATAACAAAAATTTAAACCACGACGTTTCGATCGCAACACAGGCGGTCGTCATCAGGAAAGGCTGATGTGGTTATTTTATTTGTATTATCTACGTGGCTTCACCGAAACAACTAAAGAAGCCCGCAGTCACGAAAGTTTTATGTCAAAAAAATTGGAATGAGTTTAGATGACAGGGGGGGAAAGTGCGTGCAAGGGCCGAGTCGCGGTGCGTCGCGGAAAGGTTTCGTGAAGCGGGTAGTGGGTGAGGAGCGACGGGCAGGGAACGGCGAGTGGCAACCACTGGGTCGGCATCTATCTGAGGGACGGCGTGACTGCTGGTGGCTTTCGTTAAGATGCCGCCCTGAAGGGGACGTGACCACGATTCAACAAAGCTCGCTCGCCCCCACTGTAAAAGAAAAAAAAATAGAAAAATCGCGCCCAAAATATAACAAACACATTTTCCTGCGGAGGGAGCTGGTAGGAACGTTGGGTTGCTCCGTCAATGGCCTGCAGGGTCAACGGCGGCGTGGTGTATTCCGCAAATATGCCCGACTGTGAGGGCGGGCACAAGCCGGCGTGAGTAGGTTAAACGTTGAGTTTTATATGGGCACAACGGGGTGACCAGCCCCTCCCCACCCAGCCCCACCCCCCACCCAGCCCCTTCCCACCCTCCCCGCCCAGGCCCTCCCCACCCAGCCCCACCCAGCCCCACCCTCCCCACCCTCCCCTCTCCACCCAGCCCCACCCCTCCCATTTTTAGATGCACGACGGACGGACGGACACAATAATCCCCTGTGGGCTGGTGTAACCAAGAGGTTCCTACCAGTATAAGTGTAACCCCTTTCTGGCAATGAAAACAGTTTGTGTTCAGATGTTAAAACACCGAACAGAAACCTTCCGTGGAGTTTGCCGTGCTCTGTGTGCTCTGTGTGTGATGTCCCTCTGTGTGGTTTAAGCCATTTTCACCTGAAGACAAGCGCTTGTGTTGCGTTCGAAACGTCATGATTTATTTTAATTTTACCGAAAGAACCAATCCTGTCTGCATTAACCACACACAGTCCTTTGTGGTGATCATGCAAACAAAAATACATCCTCTGATAATTATATATGGCATTGTCTCCAGTGTGGACCAATCAGTTTAAAAAAAAAATACATGCTCTGATTATTATATATGGCATTGTCTCCAGTGTGGACCAATCAGTTTAAAAAAAATACATGCTCTGATTATTATATATGGCATCCGAGCATGTTTTTTGTTTTTTTGTTTGCATGTTCACCAACAAGTGTGTGGTTAAATGATTCGAGGGGAGAAAAAAAGTGAGAACTTTTTTTTTTTAAATGTTAATTTTAATTTTTTTTAAGCCTAGAAATGCCGTAAAATGTTCTATTATTTATATTTTTATTTACTATTTTTATTTTTACCTACGTGACTTTACCGAAAAAACCTAAGAGTATGAATCCTTGCAAGTCACGAAAGCTTCAAATCTATAATTATTTCAAGCGACTTTGCGCCCCTGTTTACAATTACGCATCATAATGAGTGCCGGTGATTGGCAGCCTTCTGCATAATGAAGCATTTTACGTCTCTCGCAGCCTTTGCACGACGTGCCCCCCCCCCACCACTCCCCCCCCCCCCCTCATTCCACGCGCATGAGCCCCCCCCCAACCACCACCCTCCATCATCCCCCCCCCCCGCCCCCCAACCACCACCCTCCATCATCCCCCCCCCCGCCCCCCAACCACCACCCTCCATCATCCCCCCCGCCCCCCAACCAACCCCCCCCCCCCCCGCGAGTGATCGTGAGGATTCACGAGGGGCCAAGAAGGGGGCCCAGGGTCCAGGGAAATCTCGACCCCCCCTCCCCTGCTGGCCTACGTAGCCGCTGTCGAATCTATGTGGGGGCAGGGGGGGATTTTGATTTCCTCTCTCATGAATTATGTCAGCCCTAGGTTGGATTAAAAAGAAGTGGGGGGGGGGTGGGAGTTGTGGTGGGTGGGTGAAGTAAAAGTGATGTCACCTCGGTCGACCGCTTTATTGCGACAGCTTAATTCATCATCATCGTCGTCAACCTCACGACGACGACGATGATGGTGGTGGTTACAAATTCCCCTGCTGGAAGAGGGCACTGGCTCATAGGGGCGAGAACGCTGACATGAGCCGGTGGCCTAGAACCTCTCCACGCATTGATGGAGATTGGGGGGGGGGGACAATCAGCTTCTGCGGAGGAGCGACTTGGGGTTACGGGCATCGCAGCCTCGTGAGGGATGGTGACAACGAGGGCGGTAGGCCATCCGTTGTGGAGTTTAAATATCTCGCAAACCCTCGTGGTAGAACGATAGTCCATGGGGGGGGGGGGGGGGTGAGGGGGTTAGAAATGTCTGAAACCAGCCACCACCCGACACAGCCAACTAGTAAGGTTTGTCACGTAAACAGAACGTGGCCAATTCGTCACTAGTACAACACTAACCGGTGTGTTGGCGAGCAAAGCCACGACATTTATAATTCGGCCATATCGGTTTTTTTTGGGGTTATATCGTGTAAATATCTAAATGTGTCGTTAAACCCGCCACCACCCGACACAGCCAATTAGTAAGGTTTGTCACGTAAACAGAACGTGCCAATTCGTCACTAGTACAGCACTAACCGGTGTGTTGGAGAGCAAAGCCCACGACATTTTACAATCTTGAGTACGACGTTTCGCTGGTAATTACAACTAGCATCATCAGGCGACGGACAGATTTGCGATCTGGCTGTTATCGATGATATTGGTCGCGAAGGCCTGCGTGTTAAACGGCACTACAGTAGTTGAGACACGGTTTTTTCCACACATTCAGGCGACGTCTTCGCGAGCGTGGCTCGTTGTTGGAGCATAAACGTGAGTAATCTTTAACTCGTTGGGAGTGGAGTTTTTTGTTGTTGAGACCCTTGGTACACGCGCTGCTGCACAATGCCGATGGAATCCTGAACCCTGTGGTTGCGACTCATGGAGAAACGAACACTCTCCACTGCTCCACGATGTCTACCCATCAACTGACCCTGATATTTCTGCTGTGACCTGCTGACCCGCCCCTCCACTGGACATCTGTGAAGAGGGCCTTCATAGCGAGGCGGAGTTATCCGGTGGAAATAAATATTATTCTGCTCCTGATAACAGAGACTGTTTCCACTCTTCAGCAGCGAGCCTCTTCCCCGTTCCTTCTCAGAATCGGAATATTTATTGGAAGAATCCGATGAGCTATGAAGCTTTTTTTCACCTCGCTGATGCCAATCGTATCACACTATAAACTATTTCATTTTACCAGGTAAGGACCACTGAGCTCACCCCAGTTGTTTGTGGATACAATACAGCGAGTTGGCACAGTAAGGGGCACGGGTGGTGCATCGGCCAGCAGTAATCTCAGTCGATCGACCCGTGGCACCTGCTGGGTCTGCCCCGTGACCTCCTGCCAGCGGGGCGTTCGACACTTCACGTGGCCTTAAAGTGCACTTAGCCTGGCACAAGCGCCGCGGTGACGTCGCCACTGTTGGTGGTGGAGGGCGACGATGGCCCTCCAACTGCCCAAGCAGCGTCCTTCACGAGCCTCCTGCTGCTGCCCAGGGAGCTGCTCGCACCCCATTAATCACATTCAGGTGAGCACGGCCACTTGAGAATTAGCGAGGCACGCCCCGGCGACTGCTCGGTGATTGATGGCTGCCGCCCTGTCAGTTGGGTTACCTGGGGGTAGAATATGGGGGGCGGGGGGGGGCTAGTGAGGGGGGGGGGGTAGTGAGGGAGGGGGTAGTGAGGGAGGGGGTAGTGAGGGGGGGAGTAGTGAGGGGGAGGGGGTAGTGAGGGGGCGGGTAGTGAGGGGGCGGGTAGTGAGGGGGGGGTAGTGAGGGGGGGGGTAGTGAGGAGGGGGGTAGTGAGGGGGGGGTAGTGAGGGGGGGGTAGTGAGGGGGGGGTAGTGAGGGGGGGGTAGTGAGGGGGCGGGTAGTGAGGGGGCGGGTAGTGAGAGGGGTGGGGGGGTAGTGAGGGGGAGGGGGTAGTGAGGGGGAGGGGGTAGTGAGGGGGAGGGGGTAGTGAGGGGGGGGGTAGTGAGGGGGGGGGGTAGTGAGGGGGGAGGGGGTAGTGAGGGGGGGGGGGGGTAGTGAGGGGGAGGGGGTAGTGAGGGGGGGGCTAGTGAGGGGGGGGCTAGTGAGGGGGGGGGGGTAGTGAGGGGGGGGTAGTGAGGGGGGGGATAGTGAGGGGGTAGTGAGGGGGAGGGGTAGTGAGGGGGAGGGGGTAGTGAGGGGGGGGGTAGTGAGGGGGAGGGGGTAGTGAGGGGGGGGGTAGTGAGGGGGGGGTAGTGAGGGGGGGGGGGTAGTGAGGGGGAGGGGTAGTGAGGGGGGGGGTAGTGAGGGGGAGGGGGTAGTGAGGGGGGGGTAGTGAGGGGGGGGGGGGTAGTGAGGGGGGGGAGGTAGTGAGGGGGGGTAGTGAGGGGGTAGTGAGGGGGAGGGGTAGTGAGGGGGAGGGGGTAGTGAGGGGGAGGGGGTAGTGAGGGGGGGGTAGTGAGGGGGAGGGGTAGTGAGGGGGAGGGGTGGTAGTGGGAGGGGGGGTAGTGAAGGGGGTAGGTCTTGAAGGGTGCAGAGTTATGGACCACCAAGACAGCAGTGGGGTTCACACAATATTAGTCACTCGACCGGCCCGGCTCCGAGTCGCATTTAAAGCCGCGCCTCGAAACGAGCCATCTCCACACAACACCCGCACTGCCCTCACGTTCACTCGCAACAGTCATTGTGTCATCGCAACAGTCATTGTGTAATCGCAATAGTTATTGTGTAATCGCAACAGTTATTGTGTAACTGTTGCGCTTTCGTTGCGGCGGTGTCGCAGTCGTTGGTGCCGATAATGGCGCTGTAATGACCTGTAATGAGTGGTGGTGGTGGTGGTGGTTCTGTGAAGGGCGGCGCCTGGCATCATCGTTGCAAGCACTTTGGGTTTTCTTCCGTCAGCCTTCGGGGCGTCTCGGTAGCGAGATGTTGACGACCTCGCCTGATGTACAGGAGGTCGTCGGTTCCATCCCCCGACGCCTGCTGGATATTTGGAGTTTGCGTGTCTCTCTCGCTCTTTCTCTCCCCGCGGAGATTTTTCTCCGGGTCCTCCGGGTTTTCCCTCCACATTTAGAATCAACATCACCCCGCGTTTGGAGTGTTTGGCTGCTCAAGATGTCCACGCGATAAGCTACCTTCGTTGGGGCTATCATTTGCGGCCAGGGCGCTTCTGAAAACAAAATCTACATCGCTCACTGGGCCTTACCTGGTAGCATAAAAAAATAGTTTAAAGTGCAGTGGCAAGCTTGGTGAAATTCTATATTTCTAGATTTGAAGTTTTCGTGACTGCATGGATTCATACTCTGGTTTTTTCGGTAAAGTCACGTAGAAGGGAAATTTAAGCACGTGACTTTACCAAAAGAACCAAGAAGATGAATCTCTGCAGTCACGAAAGCTTTAAATCGAAAAATGAAATTACTTCTCACTTAATCTCTGGAGGCCCTGGTTCCGCGGTTCGGTTCGCAAGTCGCGTGGCTAAAAAGTGTGCGTATCTCACGGCAGCTCGTTCGTAAGCGCGGGCGTTCGTAAGTCGGGTGTTCGTGAAGTCGTGGGACTCTGCCTCTTAATCGACGGGCGCATTCGCCACCCCAACGAAGCTCCCACGAGGCCGTGCCGGAGGGGGGCTGCACGCCGGCCATCGTGAAGTGGCGGCGGTCGTGTCGCCAGAGTTCTCTGCGGTGAGCAACAACGTTTTTTACAAAAACGAGAATGAAACTGGATTCGGCGGTGGAACGGTGTGGGGGGAGGGGGTGGGGAGACGCCCACCGCCGTCCTACAGCTTGCAGACGTCTTGGAACGGGGTGAGAGGGTCAATGAAGAACACCGTCATCGGAACGTGCAGAGAGACTTTATTGATCAAACAACGATCCGAGTGAAAACAACCGAGGGGGGGGGGGGGCAGCCCGGGACCCCCCCCACGTGCTTGGCAACTCGGGGGTGAGCTCACGTTGACGCGTCCGACCTTTGAACCCCGTATTGTCAGTATCAAAAAAAGAAACATGCCTTGGAAACACATTAATTAAATACTTTATATTTGTTTTAAATGCTTTGCTGTTATTTATATTAGAAGAACCACCTCGTCGCTTATGTACATGAACACTGTGGCAGATATCGACAACATCTCATTGGCTGCTTCGCGGTTTCGCGCACCGTCTATCGCGCCAGCAACTTGCAGTCGTTGACGCAGCAACACAAAGGCAAAGACAAAGATCCCCCGTGTAGCCTTAACAGACTGTTGGGGCAAGTGCTGTTAGCGAGCATCCGTGAAGGCCGGCACTGTGGCACACGAGGGGGTGGGTGGCCAGCACCGCGCCCGGCCGCCTTTGTCTCCCCGGTGGCGATGTTTACTACACACCGCACCAGGTACTCATTTGAGGTCGAGTCGACCTAGGGGAGGCCCAGGGCCGGTTCAGATATTTGTCACCGGCGTTGGCCGTGAGCGGGAATCGAACTCGGGTCGCTGGGTTCGTAGTGCGGCGTAGCGCTAACCGCTGCGTTACCGCTCCCCACACGCAATAACGCGCACGCACGCACACACACACAGTCACACACACACAGTCACACACACACACAGAGTCACACACACACAGAGTCACACACACACAGAGTCACACACACACAGAGTCACACACACACAGAGTCACACACACACAGAGTCACACACACACAGAGTCACACACACACAGTCACACACACACACAGACACACACACACACAGAGTCACACACACACAGAGTCACACACACACAGTCACACACACACACAGAGTCACACACACAGTCACACACACACACACAGAGTCACACACACACAGTCACACACACACACAGAGTCACACACACACAGTCACACACACACACAGAGTCACACACACACAGTCACACACACACAGTCACACACACACACAGAGTCACAGTCGCACACACAGTCACACACACACACAGTCACACACACACACAGTCACAGTCGCACACACAGTCACACACAGAGTCACACACACACAGTCACACACACACAGTCACACACACACACACAGTCACAGTCGCACACACAGTCACACACAGTCACACACACACACACAGTCACACACACACAGTCACACGCATGCACGCACGCACGCACGCGTAAAGATATAATTTACTTACAACATTGGAAACGTTTTACCATGCCAATATACAGCTATAAATGACAGAAATTGCATTATTAATAGTTGTTATATCAAAGGAAAACCTTGCCGTGTGTGGGTAACATACACATGGGAGAGCTATTCGGAAATAGTTAATAGTATTTAATAACTTATTGGATAATGTAACAATGTATGCCAACTACATATCCGATTAAGTCTGAAAGCAGGCTACGGCTATACGAAGAATATGCACGCTATGGCAGGCGCTTTATGTGCAAATATGTACACAGTATTCCCTCGTTATTCGCGATTTTGGCTGCCCGCGAATCGCGTCTGGAACTCTCTGCACGACTGCTGTTGTCGAGAGTGATGGGGTCAAGTGGTGAGACAGAATGTGATGAGTTCATTCATAAACTGCTATTTAATACTTTAACATTTATTTACTTTACGTTTATCAACACCGATTGTTATTGGTTTGTGTCGTCATGATCATTCTCGTGTACCTAATAGCTTATTTACGTATCCATTTAAGAGAAATAATTTTTTTCCCACGGCCCGATATCGTCATCCGCTCAACAACAACAACAACAACAAAAAACGCAGCTGAATTCGCGAGCGTCCGCGGAACGTAGCCACCACCCTCGCCTCGCGAACGACGAGGGAATCCTGCGGTGAAGAAGACTGCTCGTGCGTACGAGAGGGAAGGCCGCTCACGGAGACACCGCCGCCGCTCGCCGCTTGCGGGCGAACAGCGAGCGGCGTATGGGGCGGGCGGGTGGATGGGATGGGGCTGGGAGACAATCGCCAAACAGTCGCCAGTAAACTCGTGTCCCCGAGAAGACTCTGACACCACCACCACCACCCCTCTACACAAGAGCGAAGGGCAGCTCCAAAATTTAGACCCCAGCGTCTCTCTCTCTCTCTGTGTGTGTGTCCCGCGCGGGTCGGGTCACTTTGGACGTAATTGCACTTTCAGTTCACGGTCACAAAAGGAAAAGCAACAACAACAACAACAAACGAAAGACACCGCACGTCGTTCGGAGCCTCTCGAACGCCGCACGAGACGCGGGCGACGCTCAACGGTGACGTCGAGCCCGCGCCCCGCGCCGCTCTCCCCGTGACTTCTTGCAAAGGAGTCGTCGACGCGCCGACGACCGGGCCAAGCCCCCGCGGTCGTGTCCATCGGCGATTCCGGACGGGTGGAGGGGAGGGGGCCATTCCCGGCTCAAAAGTGGCGACACTTCCACGCGCGTCCTCATCCTCCTCATCTCTCTCTCTCTCTCAGCGTCGCGCAATTTCGGGGCGCGCCCCCGGCAGCGCTGCCACCCTCCCATCCCGACACGGTCCGTCACCCCCCCCCTCCCTGTCCCGAACCCACCACCGCCATCGCCTCGACGAAGAACCTCGGAGCCCGTCGCACGTCCTGACGCCGCCGCCGCCGCTCGACGCGTCCCAGCCCGGCGTGGCGTGCGCCCCCGGCGCCCTAAGTCTGGTCCAGCCAGTCGGCCTGCTTGGGCGCCTTGCAGGTGTGCACATCCAGACTCTCCTGGCACTCCTTGCAGCGCACCGAGCAGCACCAGTGGAACTTGCACTCGCACTTGGCGGTGCGCGTGACCCGCGTCGTGTCGTAGCCGCGGCCGCAGCACATCACCTCGCAGCCGTCCGTGCCGCGCGACGCCCTGTTGCACGCCCGGCCCGCCGTCCCCATCGAGCCTAGGGCGGCGCGGTGCGGTGGGGTGGGTGGGGTGGGTGGGGGGGAAACGAGAGAGAGCGGTTGAGCGGGGAGACAAAGGCGGCCGGGCGCGGTGCTGGGCCACACACCCGCTCGTGTGGCGTGCCGGCCTTCACGTGTGCTCGCGAACGGCACTTTGCTTTTTGTGTCGCTGCGCAAGGGGCACGCACACGGGAACACGCGCAGGGGGGCACGGGGACACGTGCGCATTTTTCTACGAGTCCGAATGTCACGCACGCCTCGAGGACGGAGTGACCCCGCTGGCTCAGGCGCCCGGCCCTCCTCGCAGGCATCGTCCGGGGTCCTACGGAAGAGCGAGGAGTCGGCACAGTGGCAGGGGCCCGTGGACGGAGAGAGGGGGGGCTAGGCCCTCTCCCGTCTGTCCATGTGATCGTCGTTTCCACGTTGATCACTCCGCTGTACTGCTCCTTTTCGTAGGGGGGGGGGGTGTTAGGTCGATGGGGGTAACGAACCGCTTCTTCGTGAACGGAGCGCGTGAACACGGTTTCATTTACGCGCGTGCGTTTGTTGGAGGGTTCTAAGCGACTTGCATCTCGCATCTCATCCCCAACACCCCCGGCGGCAACTGTCGCCGGTGCGGCTCGAGGTGACTGAGTCTGTACGGAGGGAGGTGATGGTGATTATTGCTGCTGCTGCTGCTGCTGCGTGTAACGTTCTGACACCCCCCGCCCGCAATGCAGTGGTGCCCCTCCCACCCAGAATGCAGTGTGCCCCTCCCTACAATGCAGTGTGCCCCCCCACCCACAATGCTGTGGTGCCCCCCCCACCCACAATGCAGTGTGCCCCCCCCACCCACAATGCAGTGTGCCCCCCCACCCACAATGCAGTGGTGCCCCCCTTCACAATGCAGTGTGTCCCCCCCCCCCTCCCACAATGCAGTGTGCCCCACCACCCACAATGCAGTGTGCCCCCCCCCACAATGCAGTGGTGCCCCTCCCACCCACAATGCAGTGTGCCCCCCCCCACAATGCAGTGTGCCCCTCCCACCCACAATGCAGTGTGCCCCCCACAATGCAGTGGTGCCCCTCACCCACAATGCAGTGTGCCCCCCCCCCCCCCCCCACAATGCAGTGTGCCCCCTCACCCACAATGCAATGTGCCCCACTCACACCCCAACCCCCCCCCCCCCCTGCCACAGGGCCCCCTATTCTCCCGCCACTGCCCAGCAGCAGGTCCCTGCCTCCCAGCTCACCCTTCTCTCCCCGCTGCAAAACAAAACCACACAACCAGGTGAGCGCCAAACGCCAGAGGAGCCACCGCAGTGAAATAATCTGGGAAATGCTGCGCGTGCGTGTGTGCGGGTACATATGTATGTCGAACTTCTTTCGCGCCGTACGTAGCGAATCGTGCTGATCGAAGATGCGGGGGGGGGGGGAGGACAACAATCTAAACACAAAAATCTGTTCTAAAGAAATTCGTTTTCAATCGAAGTGCTTAGCTCAAGTGGCTTCCTAATACCGGAAGGAAGAGCGTTCCAGACGGACGCAGAAGCGCATCTGAACGCGCCGCACGATGCGGTGACCCCCGCCTTTGTTCGATGGCCGGCTAAAAGACGTCGCTGCGAGGATGACCACTGGAGTTCGCGTGATGATGGTTCATTGCTCCTTGACGAGATCAGCGAGGCATTGTGGTTCGTTTGTGGCGAGCGCTCTGTGTGTGTGACGAGCGCGTTCGGCAACCGTAAGCCGATGCAGCTCGGCGAGCACCGGACGGACCCCACGGTGCACGCTGCGGCTTGCCGATGTTTCTGGCAGACGTCCCGACGAGCGGTGAGTCGCAATAATCGAGCCGTGATGGGGGGGGGGGGGGGGGGGAGCTGCCACTGTGGTCGTAACGGCGTGCGCGCCGGACTTGCCACCATCCGTGCGTCGCCGGTTCGAGTCCTCCTCCACGTCTGCCCAGCAGCGTGAGTGGGGCACCAGGCGGTGAGTCTGTCCATCGGCAGGTCGCGGGCGGCGGGGTAGAATGTGGGATAAGCCCACTCCCTTGCAACACGTCTGTCCGTTGCCAAACACAGTTCGCTGTAATCGAGGCCCTTACTGCCAGCAGTGACGTGAGCGTGCAATTGCAGGGCTGCGCCGTTGTCACTTTTTTTTTACTTTCCACTTACACTGACACGTACCCATCTGCACGCCTTGGCAGAAGGCGAAACGTTTTCAGAGCAGAGTTCTGGACGTACATTTTTATCGCGTGATGACAGCGGCATTAAGGGCGCCGCAGGCGCGAACTGGGCAGGGTGGCGGCACCCACCGAGAGCTGAACGCCCGGGCTCGCCGTTCGAGTTGCAGTTTCCGTTTCGGGATGTCGACTTAGGAGCTCATCGTCCCTGAGGGGCTCGCGAAGGGAGAACCGGCGTGCGGAAAGCCAGCAAGCGGCAGTCGCGCAAAGAGACGCCGGTCCCAGGCAGAGGAACCGTGGAGTTCGTCCGTGGGGGAACGCGGAGGCGGCCCTCTGACATCAGCCGCGCGATCAAGCGCCGACAGACGAAGCTTTTAAGGCTGACGTGAGGACACCTGCAACTTAATCTGGGATAAAATGTACCTCGCAAAAAAAGCTCGGCCGGCTCCGACGCAGGTCAAATCCCCTCGTAATTACGATCGCGAGAGAAAAGAAGAGAGGGAAAAAAAAAATCTAATGAGTCTGTTATTCTCAAAACCATCCCAGGTGTCTTTGCTGGCAAAGGTAAAGGCCGCAGGGGCTGCAGCAATTGCCAGCTCACAAACCGCACGCAGCTGGCAATATTTGGCCCACTCTTCGCATTCTTTACCCCGCCGTGCACGCGACCTGCCGATCGACTTGACCCTCTCCCCCGCTCCGAGTCGTCTGCAAGCTGCAGGGTGGCGCTGGGCCCCCCCCCCACCCCTGGGCCCCCCCCCCCCCCCCATTCACCGCCGAATCGCAAAGCGGCTCGGCGTTTGTTTCATTCGGAGAGAGGCGTCGCAGCGCCCCGTCGTTTTTGTTCAAGACGTTGTTGCTCGACCGCCACGCTCTGCGGTCGCTGGGACGTCGGTTGTTTTATTTTAGTTGCCGATGACGTGCGTGCGTGCACGTCATCGGAATGGGAAAGAGTTTAAACTGCGTCGGCTGAGCCTGTTCATCACACCGCTGGGCGGACCGAGGCGGGAGATGGGGATGTAAGAAATTTGCGCCGTCGTTTCAAGTGCCGCGCCATCGCGAGGTCGATACGGCGATCCCTGGCTTGCGAGTCCAGCGCGCTAATCCGCTGGGTCGCGTCGCCAAGGAGCTGTGCAGTACGCGTACTGCCCCTACAGTAAATATAATCTGGCGTAAAGTGCACAATTCCTTAACAAATAGAAATTATCCTATTCGCTGCTGGGGCTCAGATAATGTCCATGTGAATTCCGAACATGATACACCACAGCAAAGACAAAGATCCCCCGTATAGCCTTAACTGTTGGGGCAAGTGCTGTTAGCTAGCACCTATGAAGGCCGGCACGGCACACGAGGGAATGGGTGGCCAACACCACGCCCGGCCGCCTTTGTCTCCCCCAGCGGCAATGTTTACACATCGCGCCAGGTACTCACTTGAGGCTGAGTCGACCTAGGAGGAGGCCCAGGACCGGTTCAGATAATCGTCACCGGTGTTGGCGGCCGTGAGCGAGATTCGAACTCGGGACACCAGATTCGTAGCGCAGTGCGCTAACCGCGATACCACCGCTCCCCACCCAATACAGACGCACACACACGCACCCGTAGCGCAGCGGTCAGCGTCACCGCGCTACGAAACCGCCGACCCGAGTTCAATTCCCGCTCACGACCCATGCCAGTGCCGAACCTCCGAACCGGCGCTGGGCCTCGCCACGAGAGAAACACGGGCGGCCGAGCGCGGTGCTAACCGCCCGCCGCCCAGTGCGCCGTGCCGCCTTGCCAAGGCGCTGCTCGCGAACAGCGTCTGTCCGCGTCGTGACCCGAGCAGCGGATGGACAACGAAGAGAACAAGTGGAGCCATTTGTTTTGGAATTCGGTAAACAAACGAAAAAACTCCAACTCAGTATTTCAAGAGCCGCAATGCGACCGTGGTGGTGAACACGAGGACGCTGGCGGTCCTCGGTAAATGACGTCACAAAGCGGTCCCCTTTGAAGAGCAGCCGCACGCGGTTCCGGAACCGCCGATTGCCGAGGCCTGACCCAGCCAGCTTGGCGAAGTGGCATCTGTGTTTGTGCCAAGATCTGCCGCTGGCAACTTCATTGCAGGCAACGCTGCGCAGTTTTAATAAGTATAGACCGAGGCTGACTTGAGAAACATGTCCCGCTTTGGTCTACAGTGGGAAGGGTGGCAACCCGACTGTTGACTCACTCACCCAACTTCACTCACCCAAACCCACCCATCAGGCTCGACACTTCGCCAGGTTTGACTCGAGAAACGTCCTGGGAGTTTGCATCTGTGTCCGGGCGATGCCGCCCCGAGAGAGACGCCGTCAAATTCTCAGGCCCCTCCCTCCCCCCCCCGTGCCCGAGCACTGGACTCACACAATGCCCACCCCGCGAGCTATGGTGTCAAAAGAGTTGAGGATTATATTAGCTTACAGAAAACGCTAAGCTCATTGGGGCGCACTGAAGCATGCTAACTCATTGCATACACTTGGCAGCACCGCCTTATTAATGCAACAAAAGGGGCGGCTATAAGCCCAACGATTGACGCGACATCGCTGGCACGCTCATTTCTGGAGGTGAGGAGTTTAGGGTGTCTGCTGTTGTTGTTGTTGTTCGTCGTTGTCAGGTGTCGTTGCGGGGTGGAGTGTCTGTTGTTGTTGTTGCTGTTGTTGGTTTGATGTTGCGGCGGCAAAGAGAAGCAGGAGCAGCGGGAGGAGCGGAGCCTCATTGGTTGCGATGGAGGTTTACGGGAAGATCCGGGC
This sequence comes from Lampetra fluviatilis, assembly GCF_964198595.1. Lineage (NCBI taxonomy): Eukaryota > Metazoa > Chordata > Hyperoartia > Petromyzontiformes > Petromyzontidae > Lampetra > Lampetra fluviatilis. The sequence continues at coordinate 2,657,317 of NC_136318.1, read as the reverse complement.
TCCGTCACCACCATTCCACTGCGATGGGCTTTGTGGCGTGCGGGTAGCGGTAAGGGGCGGGCGGGCGGGCAGGCGGGCGAGTTGAACGCCGCCAGGTAAATGTGAGCGGGGGGGGGGGGTGCGAGAGCGCGTGGGGCACGCTGGCAGGACGGTCGCTGAAACGAGGAAGAGGAGGCGGCGAAACTGCGAATAACCCAACCAACAAAATATATCGATCGCCAATTACATGACGACAGTAGCCCCCCTCTGGTGCTCGCACCTGATTGGCTCACAAGTGATGACGTCACGTTCATCCCCCGTCTATTTAAGGCACAAAATGGAAGGGGGATTCCTCCACAACTCTGGCTGTCGCCTGATGATGCCGGTTGTTGTAATCACCGGCGAAACGTCACGGCACTCGGATTGTAACAAGGTTGTGAGTTTACTCTCCAACACACCGGTTAGTGCTGTACTAGTGACGAATGGGCACACTTTGTTAACGTGACAAACATTACTAATTGGCTGTGTCGGGCGGTGGGGGGTTTTACGACGCATTTATGTTCATAATAACGACCCCTACTTTATAAAGCGCCTTTCATATTGAACTATCTGAAAGCGCTGTTCGCAAAATTTCAAACCACACCCACAAATATCGATAATTTGGGCTGTGTCGGGTGGTGCCGGGTTTAACGACACATTTCATACTTACGCGATCAAACCCAAAATAATGTGGGTCGCGAAAGCCCTGCTGCTGCTACTACTACTGCTGCTGCTAAGTGTTAAAACTGAGGATGGAGTTGGTGGCGGTGAGAAGGTAAGAAGCAAGTGGGGTGTGGGAGGCTGAGACCTGGGCAGGCTTTCGTTGAAGCGAGTGAGAAGCAGGGGGGGGCGAAGGGGAGGGGAGGGGGGGGCGCTGAGAGTTGGCCGTCAGGGTGAGTAGGTTGAAGGGGCGGGGTTCTTTAGCAAATAGTTTGAGGAGAACGACGCTACTCGTGCATTCCCATAACCTGTCTGGGCAGGTCAGATGGATTTTGTCCGCATGAGTTCGCAGGGCACATAACCAGAATTCCTGATCGCCGCGCGCACGTGATCATCGCCGTGATCGCCCGAGTCCCGTGGCAGGAACGCGCTTTCTGGGAAAATCGCCGGTGCCCACACGTGAAGTAATTTTTGTGTTCTTGACTTAAGTAGGTAAGTAAAATATATTTAAAATCGAGCGATTTATTTTTTCTCTTCTCTCAAAATTACAATAAAGCCGCTTAAAGTAAAATAAAAAATAATTCGTCGCTTCATTTAACAGGCGAGTGTTGAGTTCACCGGTTGGGCGAGGGCCTTGCTGTGATGGGACATTTTTTTGCCGGTATCAAAGAATACAAAAATAAAATGTGGTGTCTTACCCCTTTCTGGAAATAAAACAGGCGGTGTGTTTAAGATGTTCGAACACCAAACAGAAACCCTTTCTGCAAGGAATCAAGTTACCGCATTAACCACGCGCGGTACTTGCGGTGAACACGCAAACAGAAACACGCTCTGACGATGTGCGGCATTGTAACTGAAACCGATTGGCCCACACCAGCGGTTCTTCCTCGGGGACGTTGTTTTCGCACGCGTAAAGGAGACGTGTTACTACCTCTTAAGTGAAACTCACGTCTTATCTTTCGATTTAAAGCTTTCGTGACTGCAGGGATTCATCTTCTTGGTTCTTTCGGTAAAGTCACGTGGAATGGAAAAGGAAAAAATAATAATAATAAAAACATAATCAAGTAATTCTCACAATTAATTCTCACAATTACTTTATTATGTTTTTTTTTTGTTTGTTTTTTTTTATTTCCATTCTACGTGACTTTACCGAAAGAACCAAGGAGATCACGTCTTATCCTCCGGCGCGTTTGGCCGAGGAGGCCCGACGCTTCCTGCCGCACGCCAACACGTCGGCCCAACGCGGCGACGTTTGCCGAGTGGCCGTGCGTGCGGTCGACGCGCACCTCTGCTGCGGTCACGGCCGGTGGGGGTGTTTACGCTTTTAAAGATGATCATGGACGCAGCTGTGTGCCCTGCGTCCCTCACCATGTGGTGAAGCCAGCCCGCCTGCTGTCGCTTACAAAACGGGATAAATGAACTCACGTGCCAGACCCACTTCTGCCTCTCTGGCCTCGTTTTTCACGTGCCATGGCGACGGGCTATCGCCCGAAACGTCGTGGATGAGATTTTTTTTTTTGATCGAGTTCCCGCGCTGCTCCACAAATCCGGCAACCCGAGTTCCGATTGCCGCTCACGACCAATTAACAGTGGGGAATATTTGAAACGGGCTCTTGGCCGTGCCGGCCTTCATAGGTGCTACTCGCTAACGCCACTTGCCCCGACAGGCTATACGGGGGATCTTTATCTTTGTCTCTATAGCTACTGGAATAAAATGCCCTCCCTTAGAACAGCGCAACGCTGACAAGAAACAACAGGCTGCAGGGTGGCCGCAGTGGTGACGCTCGCGCCTCGTAGTAAGAAGGGGGGGGCTTGGGTTCGATTGCTGACTCGGACAGACGCTCTGCGCGCGGAGAGTTTTGTGTGCTCTTCCCCCTGTTCTGTTTTCCATGGACTTTCTCGAGGTGTTCCGGTTTCCACCCGTACCAAACAAAAACCCCGATACAATGCAACTGCTGTTACCCACAGTATCTCAAATCTTAGACGGGCCACTCGGAATACTGAATGCCATCGACAGCAAGATGTGCCTTTTTGACACAAACAGCAACCCGCACATCATTTGGACGCGACTGTCTGTCCGTCTGCCACGCCTCCAGCCAGCCAGCCAGGACGCCGCCCAGCCGGCAAAACTTTTTCCTTATAAACTACGAGAGCGTCAGCGTGCCACGCCGCACCGCCGCACGGCGTTTTGCTCACTCTCGAAGAGGCAGACCGACTGAGAGGCGCCAAGAGGAGCCGCAGCTATACGCAAATTTGCCTCAGCTGTGCGGCCCTCTGCACATTAAAGGCATTTACCGGACCACTCAACGAGCAGTTCGCGTTAATCAAAGTGTGCTCCCTCGCCCCCTCTACCGCCGTGTCCCCCACGGACAAAGCTGGCAAGGTAGCCACGCGCAGCGAGCCGGCGCCAACAACAACTGCCCAAGCTCTGCGTTCCAGGGTGGGTGGCAGAGGTCGCAACCGGGTACCCAATACCCGTACCCTACCCAATACCCGGCTACCCGTACCCAGCCGGGTACGGGTACCCGTTTGCGACCCTGGTGCGGCCGGGTACGGGTACGGGTAGGCCGTGAGTCACTGGTGAGTAACCGTTTGTCACTCATTTCGGGTAGAGTACGGGTAGGGAACGGGAACCCGTACCTGGCCGGGTACGGGTACCCATTTGCGACCCTGGTGCGGCCGGGTACGGGTAAGGAATCAAAACCCGTTTGCAAACTCTGGTGGGTGGGTGGGGGGGGGGTCCCTCACCAGCCTCGCGGTCGAGCAGGCAGTAGTCGGGGGACGTGTCAGAGTAGACGAGGTCGCTCTTGGTGGGCTTCTTGAAGTTGCGGTTGGCCACGAGGAAGCCCGTGCCGTCCTGGTTGAGCGCCACCTGGATGGCGGCGTTGTACCTCCGCCGCAGGAAGTCTCCCGTCCGCCTGAAGTCGGACATGGCGAGCCAGCAGGTGCGCAGCGTGCAGGAGCCGCTCACCCCGTGGCACTTGCACTCGGGCTTGAGGAAGCGCTTCACCGCCTTGCGCCACCGCCGGGCACGGAGAGAGAGCGCGGGCACACGCGCACAGACACACGCACGCGCGCACGTGCACAGATACATACACGTGCACACGCGCACAGACACACGCACGCACACAGATACATACACGTGCGCACGCACATGCACACGCGCGCACACACAGACACATACACGCGCGCCGGTCAAAGACAAAGATCCCCTCCGTGTAGTCCTTGACAGGTCGTTGGCACAAGCGCTGTTATCGAGTAGCGCACGGTACACAAAGGGGTGGGTCGCCAGCACCACGCCCGGCCGCCTTTGTCTCCCCAGTGGTGATGTTTACACATCGCACCAGGTACTCATTTGAGGCCGAGTCGACCTAGGAGAGGCCCGAGACCGCTCGAGATAATCGTCACTGGTGTCAGTGACGGTGAGCGGCTATGGAACTCGGGTCTCGTAGCGCAGTCCGCTAACCGCTACGCTACCGCTTCCCACAACAGAGACAAAGATCCCCCGTGTAGCCTTAACAGACTGTTGGGGCAAGTGCTGTTAGCGAGCAACGATTATGGCCGCGTACACGCGACCAACGCGTGACCACTGATTCCGTAAGAATTCACTGCACAACTTTGCTTGGCGACTGTGCATTCGGCAGTGGTGCACAAGGACAAAGCATCGCAAAACGCGCGCGCCCCTTCAATGACACTGCTTTGAAATATAAATATACAATCGGGACGTTTCGGGCACTTCGAGGTGCATAACAATCCAGCAATTAATGTGTCGCCTCCATCGTGTCCGGTCTCCAGTTGTGTGCGATGAGGAGGGGTCATAGCCTGAAACGTCGACTATTGTATGTTGTGTGGTTTACGCCATTTTCACCTGAGGACGAGCACTTGTGTTGCGTTCGAAACGTCGTGATTTATTTTAATTTTATGTTGATTTCATTTCTACATACGTGACTTTACCGAAAGAACCAATGAGTATTATTATTTGGTTCTTTCGGTTAAGTCACGTCTAAAGATAAAATAATAAATTAAATTAAATAATAGAATACGACGTTTCGATTGCAACACAAGCAATCATCATCAGGTATAATGAAATAGCGACATAATATCTAACCAGAAAACTATAGACAGACATATTAGCAGACAGATATCACAAGATACATACATAGCGAGAGCAACACAGGTGACAGATTTTCAGGCTTGCTTGCTGTGCCATCGTACTCGCAGCACCACGTTTTCTTTTGGACCACTCATTGATATGCTAATTTTTTCTAACCCCCCTCCCTCTCTCTGCCTCCGCCCCCCCTCTGTCTATTTAAGGCCACCCCACAGAGACGATCACCCCTCTCTGTCACCTGTGTTGCTCTCGCTATGTATGTATCTTGTGATATCTGTCTGCTAATATGTCTGTCTATAGTTTTCTGGTTAGATATTATGTCGCTATTTCATTATACCTGATGATGATTGCTTGTGTTGCAATCGAAACGTCGTATTCTATTATTTAATTTAATTTATTATTTTATCTTTAGACGTGACTTAACCGAAAGAACCAAATAATAATTCCTGCAGTCACGAAAGTTCTAAAATTAAGATTGAACCAATGAGTATACTATGTTGTTTTAAGGCCAAAAGTGTTGTTAATGACGAACGTGGTTGAGTTTGTTTTCATGATTAATTTGTGCTTTGTGCACCGCTGGCAACGCAGCAGCAGCATCATCGCCACATAATTGGCGTAATTATTGAGCCTCACACCACGTGGTTCACTTGTCAATGTTAAATCTCCTTGGCGCTCGATCACCTGTGAACGTCACTTGCCGATCACTGGCGAGTGGCATCCCAAGATGAGCTCCTGGAGAGAGTGAGCGCTACGAGCGCTAAGCGAATCGGCGTTCAACGGGGCAGGGGGTCAAGCTCAGCCACTGTCTCACACTTTAGAGCATTACTATTTCTCCGTTGAAGACTTTTTTTTTGTTGTCGGAAGCACTGCGCTGGAAGCACTCGCGTGCATCTCCACAAACCTGGCTGTCGCCTGATGAAGCCGGTTGTAATTAGTGGCGAGACGTTGTAACTCAGATTGTAAATGTCGTGGCTTGGCTCTCCAACACACCGGTTAGTGCTGTACTAGTATACTACACTATACACTACACTATACACTACACTACTATACACTACACTATACACTACACTACTATACACTACACTATACACTACACTACTATACACTACACTATACACTACACTACTATACACTACACTATACACTACACTACTATACACTGCACTATACACTACACTACTATACACTACTATACACTACACACTAGTGCTGTACTAGTGACGAATTGCCACGTTCTGTTTACGTGACAAACCTTACTAGTTGGCTGTGTCGGGTGGTGGTGGGTTTACTGACACATTTATATATTTACGCCATCTAAACAAAAAAAACCTCTATTATAATATTGGTCGCGAAAGCCTCCTACGTGTTAAAGCATTGGGCAGGTATTTTTTTTACTTGGGTTATTAAAGGATAACTGGTGAAACCGGTAACCGTTGTCAGAAGTGGTTACCGGTTTCCCAGAGTCAGGAACCTGGTGAGCATCCGCCCCCCCCCCCCCAGCGGAATTTTGTGGTGCCGCGGTGGCTATGAGATGTTGACTACCTCGCCTGGTGTACAGGAGGTCGTGGGTTCGACCCCGACCCTGACAATGCCTGCTGCTGTATATTTGGAGTCTGCGTGTGTCTCTCTCGATCATCATCATCACGGTAGCTAGGAGATGTTGACTACCTCGCCTGGTGTACAGGAGGTCGTGGGTTCGACCCCGACCCTGACAATGCCTGCTGCTGAAAATGTGGAGTCCGTCTCTTTCCCCATGGTCGCGTGGATGGTTTCTCCAGGTCCTCCGGTTTCATCCTCCACATTTATAATCGGCGTGCGTTGAGAGTGTTTGGCTTCTATAAATGTCCGCACGACGATAAGCCACTTCTTAGGGCTCTCGTTTGTGTTGACCGGGTCGCTTCTGAAAAATATCTGCACAGCTAAGTGGAGCCTTACCAGCTACAATAAAATACGAGTTGATGGTTACGTTTTAACGAGGGCACCGATTCCGCTGGCGGCCAGAGTCACCGAATGGTCACTTTAAAACCTCGTCTCTCAAGGGGGGGGGGGCTCTGAGAAGTTCCTTGGCCTACTCTTCCACGCTGACCTAGACGTCCTGAAACGACGTGGCAGCACCCCACGCATGGAATTGACCGCTGAACGTAGCTGCGGGCCGCTCATCGTCTATTGCCACGTCGTGTGAGCCCCACCTACACCGCTGGATGGACACAGATCCCTTGCTGGGGGGGACCGTGAGGGTAGCAGCTCCACCACCACCCCCCCTGCCCCCCTCCCCCCCCCCCCCCCACACCTTTTCAGTTTTCAATTCGCGCGGTGAACGCGTTACCGGCAGAGATAATTCAACGACGCCGTTTTTATTTTTTTCCCGCGGGGGGAGCGGCGGCGGGGGGGGGGCAGGTGTCTGGATGGGGTTGCGCTCGGACCGGCGCCAGGCTAGCGGAGGGCGATCGCGCTCCGAACGCGCGCTGCCCCGCTCGCCGCGAGACGGATTGTTTAATAAGAAGCCCCGTGAGATGGATCGTTTAATAGACAGGAAGTTGTGCCCAGAATGAATTGGACCTTGGCCACAGCAGAATGGGGGGAGGGGCCTCGAAATTAGCTCCAAGCCCCTCGGCGTCTGGGAGCGTCCCGGTTGCCATTCACATGCAAACTCGCGCCGACGCTGATCCTAGCTGGGAACTGCCACCAACATCACACAATTACGGTGCCAACAAAACCCTTTCGCGTGAGGAGGAGGAGGAGGGGAGGCGTGGGCTGGTTAATCAGGGGTTGCCTTTGTCATAATCACACTTCAGAGCTTGCCTGGCGGACGTAACGATGTTTTTTTTTCCTCACAGGCAAACAAACACAGAGCACAACTCGGTAAAGTCTTTCTTTCTGTCCTCGAACCGTCATCATCATCCTCCACCGCCGCCACCGCCGCCGCCGACCCCTTTTCTGACGCAGTGAATCGTGAAAGATGAGGAGAAATAGCGAACTGTTACAAGGGTCTGGAAGAAAGGAGGACTCGAGATCATTTGATCAAAAAGCTGCTTACACGGCTCGGCATTAATGCGGCGGATTAGAGTCCTAATCCCAACACTTCATCACCTCAGCGGGGAGTGAATGGGTGAGGTGGGGGGGGGCAGCGACTGGCATGGCGGGCGGGCTGGGTGGGTGAGGTGGAGATTGGTGGGTGGAGAAATATTCCAGGAGGAAGAAAGCAAACGAGCACAGAGGAGAGAGAGAGATGGGGGGGGGGGGGAGCGACAGAAGGAATCCGAACTGGCAGACTTACAGACCAAAGGGAAGGGGGGATTGGGACAAAGGCATCAAGAGACCTGGGATGAGAGGGAGGCAATTAAAAAGGGTAGGATTAAACTACGAGGGAATAATCAGCAACAAGGCATACGGGCGCATGTGACCACAAGTGCGTGTCCCTGATGGCCCTTGCTTTCGGGAATGCGGCAGACTTTGTTGAGTTTGCCGTTGGGAGGGAAGCGGTCGGTTTGATTTCTTTAAATTTGTGGTAAAGCACAAGACGGTAGAGCACAAGACGCGACTTCGCCGTTACGTCTCGGCCTCCGCTGTCCGGACACAAGCGAAGGGCACATGAGTGTCAAGACGTGGTTGGGGGGGGGGGAGGTGGAGGAGAAGGGGGTGATAACAGCGCCGCACGCTTTGTCGACAGGACACGGGGGGGAAGGGGGGGGAGTGTTAGCGGGCACCCGTCTGTACCGCGCACCCGCGAGCGTTTCCCGCGGATTCACCGCCGAGGTGGAGAGAGCAGGCGGCGGCGCAGCGGCCGTGCCGAGGCCACCGAGGAACAGCGAAGAGGGACCCTGTCCGTGTGTTTGTGAATTAAAAATACAAACTCTCTCTCTCGCTCTCTCGCTCTCGCCTTGCTGGTGAGCCGCTTCTATTCACGACTAAACAAAAACGCAGTCTTGCCTCAATTAGCCGTCGCCTGATGAGGCTGGTTGTAATTAGCGGCGAAACGTCAAGGTACTCCGAATGTAAATGTTGTTGTGGGTTTATTCTCCAACACACAGCCGGTGCGAGTAACGAATTGGCACGCTTTGTTTAAGTGACAAACCTGTCTAATTGGCGGTGTCGGGTGGAGGCTGGTTTAACGACACATTTATGTTTGTAATAATAATGACGTCTCTTTTATTAAGCGCCTTTCATGTTGAAGTTTTTCAAAGCGGTGTACGAAAAATGTTAAACTCCACCCACAAATCTAGATAAAATCTAAGCGAAACAGAAAGGTGATAATCACAATACCAACGACCACCCTCGAAATTCCAATAAACGGAAGAACTATGACAAAAGCGAATAATACTAATAATTTCAGAGTTAATCAGGCAAGAGAAGAGTTAGTTTTTTAATTTTATATACACGATCTTAACCCCCCACGACCTCCCAAAAAACCCACCCCTCCATTGTGGAATAGCTGCAACCCCGTTCACGTGGGCGCGAATGACGATCGCCGGAGGAATACATCACGGACGGTGGTGGGTTAACGGGCGCTGAGGTCAACCGCCAATCGTTTTATCTAACGGCACCGTAAAGAAAACGTAACGGGGTCAAATAAAAAAAAATGGGCGCAGCCCTGCAACCGCTCGCTGGCGCCACGACCGGCAGTATCGGCCTGCCCCCTGTCCAAACGGGAGCTCCGGAGGGAGAGAGCGAGGGAGCGAGAGAGCCCCTCCCCTAACGGAGAGAGTTTATTTTGGGCCCCCTCGCCGAGACGTCTCGGAAGACGCGGAGAAGTGCCCCGCGGCTTTACCCCTCCGCACACGTGACCCCCCCCCCCACCCACCCCGCCAAGTCGACCGTCTGCGGTTGAAGCCATTTGACGCTGCTGCACTTGGACAAGTCCAGCATCCCTACGTCCAGCGTCCCTACATTCAGACGCTGTCTTTCCGACAGACCTGTTCTTCACCTGAGGACGGCTGCTTGCGTTGTGGCCGAAACGTCGTGAGAATTATTTTATTATGTTCTATTTTTATTATTTTATTATTTCCCTTCTACGTGACTTTACCGAAAGACCCAAGAAGACTATAATAGTTATAATACTTATTATTAATATTTACCACTGTACTGGGCATCTCATTGATTTTCGACGACATTTTTCACCCAACGGTAAGTGTGATTCATAGAATTTGAGATGAATGAACATCGCAGAATAAAACAAATGTTGTGGCTATACCAGTGCAGTGGCTGACTCAGAGACACTAAGAGCAGGAGGTACTCTGTATATTAACAGCCTTCACAGTTCATACTTTAGTAACTACAGCAGCTCCCAGTCAGGACAGCTGGCAGACTGCCTGACTGACGACGCCGAGACAGAGGCGGCAACGAAGACTCGAGATCACGACGGGATTCCACTCCACACGACAGCCCTGAGCTCCCCCTCGGGGTCCACTTTTATCCTCCCAGCGTGGCCTCGCTCCGCCCCGACCACGCCCCCTTTCTAGAACCTACCAGCGGGTTGCCGGGCTTCCCCCACGTGCCCCTTCTGTGACCTTTACCCGACATCCCTCTCTCTGGTCTACCACGTGACCTGCTGTCAGTCAGGGTTGCTGTAACTGCAGATCCCCTTCCCTGCCAGCAACAAGCGCTGTGCTGCTAAGCGACCGATTCTATGTCACTACACCAGTATCAATAATAATAATAAACAACAACAATATTTGGCGCAATAATGTTCCCAAAATTTGATTCGTGAGGGAAATGTTACAGTTGCGACGTTTCTGGACAAGGCCCATTGCTCAGAGCAGATGTTCCAATTGCGACCCAGACGTCTGTTATATTTATTTAAACAAATGACATCGGGTGATTTTAATTAACTTCAACAAATATTCAAACTCACTTCGACTAACATTAATGCACGCACGAATTCTCATTTGAAATTAATTTAGGACTTATTTTTTTAAAGATTACAGCTGTGAATCTTTGAACGTTTCACCAATTCTGATTCACTGTCTCAATTTCATTCGCAGGGCTCCTGGTCAAGTCATGCGAAAAACGGATCTGAGGTGAACCCACAGGAAGAATAATAAGAAGAAGAAATAAATATTATTAATGATAATATAATATATAAAATATTAACGTAAAGAATACACGATTTACAATGTTATAGTGTCAGTGATAAAATAGATTAAATAACCCTGTGTCCTGACTTTTTGGACCAGCCTGTTGTACACGTTTCACTATACGGCCACGCAGCGATGTCACCGACGAACGCGACCGACTTTGTGTTTGTCGAGTACGAAACACCAGAGATTGGTCCTCGCTCTGCAGTGTTGAAAGACAAAGGTGGGAACTTTTTTCCTTCCGACACTTTTTGCCCCGAAAGCCCCCTTTGAGTGGAGCTGCGGTCACGTGCACGGGTCACGCCACGAGGTCACGACGACGGGTGACAGGTGACCCAACCCACTCACATCCATGGGTGAGGCTATGAGGTCATGTCCATGGGTGAGGCTATGATGTCATGTCCATGGTTGAGACTATGATGTCATGTCCATGGGTGACGCCATGAGGTCATGTCCACGAGTGACCCAACCCACTCACGTCCGCGGGTGAGGCTATGAGGTCATGTCCGCGGGTGACGCCATGAGGTCATGTCCACGGGTGAGGCTATGAGGTCACGAGGTCAATGTCCGCGCACTCTCTCATCTTGGCATCACTGCCACCGGGGCCCTAAAGCGCTCTCCGCTTCACCCCCGGCTGTCAACGTTGCTCGGCCGACACGGAATAAAACGAAACCAATACGCAACCCTCACGCATTGCACGTTGCCGTTGACACCTTTTCCACTGCTTTTTGTTATTTTAGTTTTGTCCTTCCCCCCCCCCCTCCTGCACCTCCGATTATTACAGTCGGCTACGTACGGTGCAAAACAATTTTAACGTGCGTACGTACAGACCAAACCGGCACCCGTGTCTCCGTCAGCGCTGGTCTATTATCGACGCCGTGCAGTATCCTGGAACAAAGTGAAAGTAAAAACGGTGCCGGATCCCGGTACAAGTCCATTGCCTGCCGCCCCGGACACTGACGCCAAGAAATCTCGTGACTGTCCATGTCAAACCCAAACACGCGGTGACCCTAATTCACACGCAGGGCAGCGAGGCGAAACCCACCCACCCACATTGACCGCTGGCAGTTCACCAGCAAGCCGGAAGCTCCTGACGAAACGCTACAATGTCGAAACCGGGCCGGACTTTGCTTGCGTTGAACGAATGCAGCTGAAATTATGCACTCCCAGAATGCCCTGTGGTTGACAGGAAGTGTGGAGGCTCCTGGCTCTCCACTGGTCACACCCCCAACCCACGTCCACGCGACAGAGCCAACACAATCGTGCATTTGCACGATTTCTGCAACGCGCATTTGTCCTGAGAATCATTGCTTTGTCCGCATGGATGTTGAACTTCTTTCGCACTGTACGTAGCCAACCGTACTAATCGGAGGTGCAGGGGAAGAACAACAAACTCAACAACAACAAAAAATCAGTTTTAAAAAAAAAGGAGTTTTCAATCTAGATGATCCAGATGATGATGTAAAAGTGCATCGCTCCAGTGGCTTCCTAACATCGGAAGGAAGAGCGTTCCAGACGGCCGCAGAAGAGACGCGGTGACCGTCTTTGTTCGATGCTTTGAAGAACGCTGCAACAGGGATCATCGCTATGGACATCAATGAAAGAGGAGCGATGAATGAAGGAGGAGCGATGAGTGAAGGAGGAGCGATGAATGAAAGAGGAGCGATGAATGAAAGAGGAGCAATGAATGAAAGAGCGATGAGTGAAGGAGGAGCGATGAGTGAAAGAGGAGCGATGAATGAAAGAGGAGCAATGAATGAAAGAGCGATGAGTGAAAGAGGAGCGATGAGTGAAAGAGGAGCGATGTGTCTAGCGGAGTGTGCCTGGAGCCAGAGCGAGAGGAGGAGGTGGATGTGCAGGAGGAGGAGGAGGTGGAGGTGCAGCGGGGGGGGGGGTGCGTGACGGCACCTTGCGCCCCGAGCGGTTGTTGTGCAGGTTGATGAGCGCCCGCGCGTCTTTCTCCTTCTTCTCCTTGGCGTCGACGAAGCCGCGGGCGAAGCGGATGCCGTACGCCACGTTGTCGCTGCAGCCGCCCCAGTCGAACTCGCCGCGCGCGTCCCGCCACTTGCCCTTCTTGCGCGGGTCGCACGAGCACGAGGTGAGCTCGCCCTGGCTGCAGGCGCGCGTGATGGCGTGCACCACGCCCGCAGACGAGATGGCGTACACGAAGGCCGCCTCTCGGCTACCTGGGCGCGCACGGGAGGACGGAGGTGGAGGCAAAAGGAGGGGGTGTGCCCCCCCCACCACCAGACCCCTCCCCCCCAATACCCCACCCACAACTACCCCCCAATACCCCACCCACAACCACCCCCCAATACCCCACCCCCCAATCCCCCACCCACCCACCCACCCACCCAATCCCCCACCCACCCACCCACCCACCCAATCCCCCACCCACCCACCCACCCAATCCCCCACCCACCCACCCACCCAATCCCCCACCCACCCACCCACCCAATCCCCCACCCACCCAATCCCCCACCCACCCACCCACCCACCCAATCCCCCACCCACCCACCCACCCACCCAATCCCCCACCCACCCACCCAATCCCCCACCCACCCACCCACCCACCCAATCCCCCACCCACCCACCCAATCCCCCACCCACCCACCCAATCCCCCACCCACCCACCCACCCAATCCCCCACCCACCCACCCAATCCCCCACCCAATCCCCCACCCACCCACCCAATCCCCCACCCAATCCCCCACCCAATCCCCCACCCACCCACCCAATCCCCCACCCACCCACCCAATCCCCCACCCACCCACCCAATCCCCCACCCAATCACCCACTCCCCCACCCAATCACCCAATCACCCACCCAATCACCCAATCACCCACCCAATCACCCAATCACCCACCCAATCACCCAATCACCCACCCAATCACCCAATCACCCACCCAATCACCCACCCACCCAATCACCCACCCACCCACCCAATCACTCACCCACCCACCCAATCACCCACCCACCCACCCAATCACCCACCCACCATGGAACACAGGAGCGGAGTTACCAGCGGTGCGCCATGGAATTGAAAATTCACCAAAACTGAATTCAAATTCAGCAAATAAATTTTTAGTGTTACAGAGTTACTCATGTTAAATAAATGTACGCATCTCCCCTCCCATCTCACTCTACTACTCTCCACGCACACTACTGCCTCTCCCCTCTCATCTCACTCTTCTCCCCTCCACACACTCTCCTACCTCTCCTCTCTCATCTCACTCTTCTCCCCTCCACACACTCTCCTACCTCTCTCCTCTCATCTCACTCTACTCCCCTCCACGCACTCTCCTGCCTCTCCCCTCTCATCTCACTCTACTCCCCTCCACACACTCTCCTGCCTCTCCCCTCTCATCTCACTCTACTCCCCTCCACACACTCTCCTGCCTCTCCCATCTCATCTCACTCTACTCCCCTCCACACACTCTCCTGCCTCTCCCATCTCATCTCACTCTACTCCCCTCCACGCACTCTCCTACCTCTCCCCTATCATCTCACTCTACTCCCCTCCACGCACTCTCCTACCTCTCCCATCTCATCTCACTCTACTCCCCTCCACGCACTCTCCTACCTCTCCCCTCTCATCTCACTCTACTCCCCTCCACGCACTCTCCTACCTCTCCCCTATCATCTCACTATACTCCCCTCCACGCACTCTCCTACCTCTCCCCTCTCATCTCACTCTACTCCTCTCCACGCACTCTCCTACCTCTCCCCTCTCATCTCACTCTACTCCCCTCCACGCACTCTCCTACCTCTCCCCTCTCATCTCACTCTACTCCTCTCCACGCACTCTCCTACCTCTCCCCTATCATCTCACTCTACTCCCATCCACGCACTCTCCTACCTCGGTGGTCAGACATTCGGTGCAGCAACAACAACAAAACAACCGGGATAAAATGGTCTCAGAACGAATGAACGAACGCGAAATTGTTGCGCCTCGTTCGTAAGTCGGGGAGTTACCTGTACTCTTCAACAGCCGATCTAACTTTACAGGAGGCCGTATATTTGCATCGGCTCAGGATCAAGCATTTCTCAACTCTGGCCACACGATGCTCTAGCAACTCCGACACGCCGGCGGTGACGGGAGGGGGGGGGGGCAGCGATTGGCATGCAAAAGCCATCCAGCCTGGCAGAACACGGAAGTCTCTGAAGGCTGACGTGTGGCAACCGCCCTAAAGTCCAGGCTCGCAAGCTGACGGTGCCCAGCTGAAACAGGGCTAGATGAGTCAAAGAGCTTCTGCCTAGGTACACGCGTGTGCGTGTGTGTGTGTTGTCGCATGTCCGTTGAACTTCTTTCGCGTCGTACGTAGCCAAGGTGCCGTTGAAGGACGACGAAATCGAAGTGGATACGGACACGAAGCCTTCATTCATTCAGACGCTGTCTTTCCGACAGACCTGTTCTTCACCTGAGAACGGCTGCTTGTGTTGTGGCCGAAACGTCGTGAGAATTGTATGTTATTATGTTTTATTTTTGTTATTTTATTATTTCCCTTCTACGTGACTTTACCGAAAGAACCAAGAAGATGAAGCCTTCTTTTGCGAACAGACAATCTGGACATCGAAGGCTACGCATTCCCGTTCTGGGGGTAACGCGGCTCGCCGGATTACAATGGGTTTCCAGAGACGCTGAGTTGTACGTCAGCGTCGCCCCTTCGACACGCGCACGCACCGCCGCAAATACACAGCGCTCGTCCGTGTGGCCTTGCCAAGGGAAGGGCTCCGTCGCTAATCTGACCACGGAGGCATCAAAGCCGCTTCGTTTAACTTTCGGTGCCAAAGCCCCCTTATTGACTCTGAGCCATGATTATTGCTGCTGCTGTACGGAGACAAATTTCAGCGGAAATTCGAAACCTATCGTCACATCTGGGCGTTGAGCACCCAGCTCCCACCTAGAAAACATCATCAACAAGTTGTTGACGAAGTTGTTGATGAGCAGCTCAAGAGAGCAATAATTTATCGTCGTCTGTTATTTTTTTGCTCTCTCTGCGAGGTGAGTTCAAAGGCGAATTCGACCAGGGACCCAGGTCTCATAGTTTGCGTCATTTTCATTCGAGCATCCGCGAAACGTATCTCATACGGTTCCGCAAGGGTTCAGTAGAAAAAACAACGGGTGGCTCATTAAGCACGAACATGTTGTCCTGCGTGACTTTAGCGGACGTTCTACGGACGTAGGATCTCACTGCAAACCACGTCCGAGCTTCATTCACCGACGAAGCGGACGTACGAGGCGTCGACGTCGCCTCCGACGGCTCGAAGAAGTTCTCAACGCGTGAGCGGAAGGAGAGCGAGGCAGGCTAGCGGTGATCCGAGGAATCCGAGAATGCTTCCGAGTTTTGTGCGCCGCTTTATTCAGCTCGGGGGGTCGTTCGAGAACCATCCGACCCTCCGGCTGAAGCCGAAATTTAAATAACCGAGAGGCTGGACGGTGATGTGAACTTGGGCTCGAAGGCTTTTTGAAGAGCTTGACAGAGAAGGATGTCAACTTGTGACATTGCACCGCCGCTGCACGGCGTTCGCTCGCTCGCTCGCTCAGAGAGAGAGAGAGCGGGAGAGCGGACGACTCAGGTAGCAGCAACAGCAGCCAGGCGGTGAGGAGCCAGCGCCAAATTGCCCCCCACCCCTTCCCCAAGCTCTGCACTCCTCTACATATGAAGGTCTTATTGGACGATTGCGCGTGGAAGAAACGCGGTGTAGCCGGAGAACGCCGTCGCGTGCGAGGGGGCAACACACTATCCCGTGCGGATGGAGCGGGCCGAGTCCTCACTTTTTGCCGCACTGCCCGGCAAGGGAGTTTGACAACCCTCGTCATTGCCTCCACGCCGCTGCTGGATCGCAGGCAGCCGCGTGCGCCGCCGCCCGAGTTAAACGAAAACAAAAAATTTCGGCGGAGGATTATTTTCGCCGCGTCCAAGATAATCGTAGGCATCCGCTATGTACGACGAGGTGTCAGTCATGGATAGGCGGGCCGTGAGCAGATCTAACACCCAACAGCTTGGAGTTTACGTTTAGATTCCAGATAAGGGACAGCATTGTCAGCAGGAGTACGGTGAACGGTTAAGGAGAGGCGGGGACGCGCGCACCCTTTGCGTGAAAACCGACGACGAGACGGAGCGAGTGCCGGAACGGCGGAGGGATCCGCATTGAGGTTCACCACAAACGGGCAAAGGCACCTCCGATACGCACGGTTGGATACGTACGGTGCGAACGAAGTTCAACACACACACACGTTACGTGCGTTAGCAACGTTCTGCTGTGCCTGTAGAGTACTAATAACAAGGCATTGAAGTAAAGGAGAGAGTTCTAGATTTGAAGCTTTCGTGACTGCAAGGATTCATATTGTTAGGTTTTTTTCGGTAAAGTCGCGTAGGTAAAAAATTAAAATTAATATTTCATTTTTATTTTACTTTTATTAATTTTAATTCTTTACCTACGTGACTTTACCGACAAAACCTAACAATATAAAGGAGAGAGGCTTCACGGTTCACGCAGGACTCAAGGACGCACCCACGGGGACTCGAGCGGCCCGGGACTGCTCGCCGACGAAAGAGCGGCGTGCGCGCCAAACCCCCGCGGTGAGAGGTGTCCCACGATGAATCACGAAGGACAAAAAATCGTAACGCGGAAACCCACGGGCCTCAACGTTGGCCCGAGGGTCCCCGCGACGTCGCGCCGCCAACGTCGTGGGAACGTCGGGCCAGCGTTGGACCGACGGCAAAGGCGACGTTGGCGCCTTTGCTGGGTGCTCCGTGCAACACGTAGCGCCGTTTCATCGTTTTATCGGAAATTTCACCTCGTTTTTTCAAGGGGTACACATTTCGATGGGGGGTTTTTTTGTTTGTTTGTTTGTTAAACGACCGTAACGCGGTCACGACCGGCGGCCATGGCCCCTCGTGCGGGGAGTGACGGTGCCGATTTGGTTTCTCTCTTTGGCGGGGCAACACCGATTAAACCGTGAGCCACCAGTTAAACCGTGAGCCGTTAGATGCGACAGGGGCCCTGTCCCTGTTGGAGGTGCGGGTTCTTGAGTGGTGACCCCGCCGTCAAACAGGCCCCCCACCAAACGACCCGCACAGCCTGGCCATGACACTCGTGCGGCGAGGGGATTGATAATAGCGCGGGGCAGTAATAATGCACCGTCACAACTATCTTGGAAAAAAAAATTCTCGCCGCTCATCCAGGAATGCGTCGCTTTGGAGCGGCGGTTCTCGGAGTGCGATCCCCGGTTCCAAATCAGGGTCCCCCGGCGGTCTTGCAGGAGGTCCCACGGGGCTGAGATGCCACGAGCAGCTTGATCCGAATAACATTTACAACGCTTAAACCTTTTGTTCGGGGACATTAATATTCATGTTTTACTTGTGTTTCATTTAAAAATAAAGTTAGGTAACCTACCCCGATTTAAATTGCACTTAACCTCTAAGATCTAAATGCCCCCACGCCCTCCCCTCCCCACGTAGATAGGTTATTTCCTTTGAACCTATCTACGTGACTTTTAAAAGAATATTAATTCCTGCAGTCACGAAAGCTTTAAGTCGAGATGAATCATTTTGCACGACTGGTATATTGAGAGAGATGAGTGTGCGGGGGCACTGGGCTGGGTGATCCGCGCGGAAACGTTTTGCATCGGCCGAAGTCGGTCTTCACGAAAAGTTCGAGAAACGCCGCCGTAGATTCGACTCCTCTCGCCCCCTGACCACCTCCTCCCCCCCCCCCCGAAATCATCACCGAAGTGAATGCAGGCTGCCCCCCATCAGCACGTGTGTGTGTGTGAGAGACTTGGGAGTCATCTCGCCCGTGTGCCCAAACAGCTTCCGTTTGGCCGGATAGAGAGAGGGGGCTCAATGGGCACGACACGGGGCTGGAGAAGAGATGGAGCCGATGGGGTGTGGGAGGACGTGGAGCTGGGTGGACTTGCCTAAGACCGGTAGCAGCGGTGTCAAGATCGGCCTCTGTGGAGGAGGAGGCTCGTGAAGGACGCTGCTGCTACTGGGCAGTTGAAGGCAGTCGCCCTCCAACAACAAAGGGGTGCAGAGGAGCGACGCTCACAACAACGAGCAGAGCGCCGGGTGGCTAAAATCCAGCGAGTCGGCACAGTAGGAGGTACTGCTGGTGCATCGGCCAGTCGTCTCAGTCAGTCGACCCGTGGCACCTGGGTCTGCCCCGTGACCTCCTGCCAGCGGGCGTTCGACACTTCACGTGGCCTCAACGTGCACCTGGCCTGGCACAAGCGCCGTGGTGATGTCACCGCCACTTAGTGTCGAAAAGCGTTTTTTGTTTTGTTACAATGGCGAGCGGCGGTGCAAGGACTCATGCGCCCTGCACTTGCGAGCCCAGCCACCCAAGTTCCATTTCCACTCACGACCACTAACAGTGGCGAATATTTGACCCGGTCCTGGGCCTCCCCTAGGTCGACTCAGCCTCAAACGAGCACCTGGTGCGGTGTGTAAACGTCGGCAGTGGGGAGACAAAGGCGTCCGGGCGTGGTGCTGGCCACCCACCAACCCTCTCGAGTGGCGTTCCGGCCTTCACAGGTGCTCGCGAACAGCACTTGCCCCTACAGTCACTTCAGGCAAAACGTGGAGATCTCTCTCTCTCTGTCTCGTGACGAGTCTAAAACACAACGTCCACCGCCGCAGTGCGGTTAGCAGCAAGGCTCCTAATTCCGGTGAATGTTGCCGCGAAACTCAACGCGCCCGACAAATAAAACCGTGGGCCTCGAGAAAACAAAAACGACGTTTCGGGCCATGGTCGTTCTTCACGGCACATGGAGAGGCCGCTCAACTTCTCAGGCTATGATGCCTGAAACGTCGCATGTCACACACACACATAGCCGTCAACCGGTTATCGCCCCGTGTTGCTGCACAGGGAAATTGAGTTTGCAGGTCCATACGGCGTACAGCCGTTTCAATACGGGCCAAATTGTGTCAATGTGTTTGTGTTTCTCGCTTGCGACGGGACTTTGTAGGATGAACGTTGAGATGTATAAGGGGCACGGGGTGACAAATAGGGTCTGAGTTGCTCTGTAACAAGGCAGGGCTCTGATAGGGGTTCACAGGTGTGTACACACCGTCTATTTCATTTCTCCTTTAGAAGGCCACAGTGCTGCTGTTGTTCACAAGGCAGCGACGGCACAACGGGGCAGCCCCACGCACCGGGGCAGCCTCACGCACCGGTCCCTCGTAGAGCAGCCTCCGCAAGGGACATGTGAACCGACATCCGTCCTCCGACTGCTTCGACATCGTGTGAACCGATTTAGAGATTATGACGCACCACCAACCACCATCATCACCACCAACCACCATCACTAACCACCATCACCACCACCAACCACCACCACCACCATCACCAACCACCATCACTAACCACCATCACCACCACCATCACCACCACCAGCCAACATCACTAACCACCATCACCACCACCAACCAACATCATCACCACCAACCACCATCACCAACCACCATCACTAACCACCACCACCATCACCACCACCAACCAACATCACTAACCACCATCACCACCACCAACCAACATCACTAACCACCACCATCATCACCACCAACCACCATCATTAACCACCACCACCATCATCACCACCATCACCGCAAACCACCACCACCATCACCACCACCATCACTACCATCACTACCACCACCATCACCACCATCACCACCATCACCACCATCACCACCATCACCCCCAACCACCACCACTAACCACCACCACCATCATCACCACTAACCACCAACATCATCACCATCACTACCACCACCATCACCACCATCCACCACCCACCACCACCACGTGTTGTTTTCGGATTGTTTTCGATACCGATCTCCGCCACACTCGGGGTATGGGAGTCGGGAGATGGCTGATAGCGACAACAACAGCAAAAGGTAACATCGCGTCCTGATACAACTCAAGACAATCTCCCCCCCTTCCTATCGCCACCGGCGGACTTCACCGCCATCCGACCACACGCCGAGTGGCTTTGTTACCCCCTCCTCCTCCTCCACCTCCTCCTCCAGTTCAAAGGGTTTTGGGAGACTTGACGAAGCCGTCACAGATGGCCATCTCTCCGTTTCACAACACCCCGATCTGGAGATGTCCGGGCGGCGCTTTTGAATCTCGTGCGGGTCTCATTCTGCTGCTGATGATGATGATGCTGCTGTTGCTGATGATGATGCAGATGCTGCTGTTCTTGATGCTGCTGATGATGATGCTGATGATGCTGCTGATGATGATGCTGATGCTGCTGTTGTTGATGCTGCTGATGATGATGCTGTTGATGCTGCTGATGATGCTGCTGCTGATGATGATGATGCTGCTTATGATGCTGCTGCTGATGATGATGCTGCTGCTGATGATGCTGCTGTTGCTGCTGATGATGATGATGCTGATGATGCCGCTGCTGATGATGCTGATGATGCTGCTGATGATGCTGCTGATTATGCTGATGATGTTGATGATGCTGCTGAAGATGATGCTGCTTATGCAGATGCTGCTGATGATGCTGCTGTTGCTGATGATGCTGATGATGATGCTGATGATGCTGCTGATGATGATGATGCTGCTGCTGATGCTGCTGCGCTTCTCTCTCAACCACGACAATGTTCAACAGCCCCTGGGGAAAGCCCTCGGGGGTACAAATGTGAAGGGGCCCGCCACCCGCTCCACCACCGGCGTGGCGACCAGTGTCAACCTGCCCCCCCCCCTGGTGACTTTAAACGTCTCGCTCGCGCGCGGCCGCGCTAACACCAAGGGTGGCACAGTCGTTTTTTTACAATCGGGTTTAATAGTCTTTTTATATTAAACCCGATCATCTGAGATTGGGAGAAATCCGGTTTAATTGGTTCTAATTGCGGCATCCGAGAGGAACTTCTCAACGATGGGCTTCATCAATTCCAAGCTCAGGAACTCACTGGCGGCGCCCACGATTGTGGAGGAGAAGCTCCTCGTGTTCATCAAGACCAACCTGCCCGCCGCGTTCTACGACTACCCCGTGCCCGACGGCCCCCCCGAGTACGATAGCAGCAGCACCGACGAGGAAGCAGCCTAAGCCTTGGATCAGAGCTTCGTATTCATCAAACCAGGTTTTAATTCCCCGAAATCTGGTTTAATTGGATTTAAGAAAAACCCGATGCCTGCCGCTGGAAAAATCGGGGTTTTTTCCACCCATTGCTGACACACTCACGCTGGCCGTGAAGCCAGACGGAGTTTGGGGTTTAAATTTTTATTTTATTTTATTTGCGAAGTCTTAAAGCTGCACTCTAGTAGCGCACCTGCACGCTTCCGTGCGCCGCACTCGTTTGTATCGCAAGCTGAGAGCACGTGGTGGTGGTGGTGGTGGTGGTGGTGGTGATGGTGGTGGTGGTGGTGATGGTGGTGGTGGTGATGGTGGTGGTGGTGGTGGTGGTGATGGTGGTGGTGATGGTGGTGGTGGTGGTGGTGGTGGTGGTGATGGTGGTAGTGATGGTGGTGGTGGTGATGGTGGTGGTGGTGATGGTGGTGGTGATGGTGGTGGTGGTGATGGTGGTGGTGGTGATGGTGGTGGTGGTGGTGATGGTGGTGGTGGTGGTGGTGGTGGTGATGGTGGTGGTGGTGGTGGTGGTGGTGATGGTGGTGGTGGTGATGGTGGTGGTGGTGATGGTGGTGGTGGTGATGGTGGTGGTGATGGTGGTGGTGGTGATGGTGGTGGTGGTGGTGATGGTGGTGGTGATGGTGGTGGTGGTGATGGTGGTGGTGGTGGTGATGGTGGTGGTGGGGGGTTTAATGATGTAATAAATAATTATCGTAATCACTCAAATGTTTAATGCGCTTTTCCATTCGAGGATTCCCAGTGCTCGACGCATGGGCAGCAGGAAACAAAAACAGAACCAGCAGGGAAACCGACCAAACTAGGGTGGTAAGGCCACTTTAAAGAGATGGGGTTGTCAAAGCAGACTTTTATATCCTGTACATATATCTACCGACTCCGATTGCCCTCATTTCAAGTGGTAGATGCCCGTCGCCCGGATATTTCACCACCGCTCTTTTAATTCCCAACAAAACAACTAACTGCTTCACCATTGGAACCTCATTTGCCAGTAAAAAATATGATAATTGGTTTTTTACCCTTCTATCTGGCAACAAAACTGACACCTTTTTTTTTACAAGGAGTCATGTTTGCATAGACCACAATACCTGCACACTCACCCACTCACCACACTGCAGGTCACAACAATACTCACCCACTCACCACACTGCAGGTCACAACAACTCACCCACTCACCACACTGCAGGTCACAACAACACACTCACCCACTCACCACACTGCAGGTCACAACAACACACTCACCCACTCACCACACTGCAGGTCACAACAACACACTCACCCACCACTCACCACACTGCAGCTCACAACAACACACTCACTCACCACACTGCAGGTCACATCAACACACTCACCCACTCACCACACTGCAGGTCACAACAACACACTCACCCACTCACCACACTGCAGGTCACAACAACACACTCACCCACTCACCACACTGCAGGTCACAACAACTCACCCACTCACCACACTGCAGGTCATAACAACACACCCACTCACCACACTGCAGGTCACAACAACACACTCACCCACTCACCACACTGCAGCTCACAACAACACACCCACTCACCACACTGCAGGTCACAACAACACACTCACCCACTCACCACACTGCAGGTCACAACAATACTCACCCACTCACCACACTGCAGGTCACAACAACTCACCCACTCACCACACTGCAGGTCACAACAACACACTCACCCACTCACCACACTGCAGCTCACAACAACACACCCACTCACCACACTGCAGGTCACAACAACACACTCACCCACTCACCACACTGCAGGTCACAACAACACACTCACCCACCACTCACCACACTGCAGCTCACAACAACACACTCACTCACCACACTGCAGGTCACATCAACACACTCACCCACTCACCACACTGCAGGTCACAACAACACACTCACCCACTCACCACACTGCAGGTCACAACAACACACTCACCCACTCACCACACTGCAGGTCACAACAACACACTCACCCACTCACCACACTGCAGGTCACAACAACACACTCACCCACTCACCACACTGCAGGTCATAACAACACACTCACCCACTCACCACGCTGCAGGTCATAACAACACACTCACCCACCACTCACCACACTGCAGCTCACAACAACACACTCACTCACCACACTGCAGGTCACATCAACACACTCACCCACTCACCACACTGCAGGTCACAACAACACACTCACCCACTCACCACACTGCAGGTCACAACAACACACTCACCCACTCACCACGCTGCAGGTCATAACAACACACTCACCCACCACTCACCACACTGCAGCTCACAACAACACACTCACTCACCACACTGCAGGTCACATCAACACACTCACCCACTCACCACACTGCAGGTCACAACAACACACTCACCCACTCACCACACTGCTGGTCACATCAACACTCACCCACTCACCACACTGCAGCTCACAACAACACACTCACTCACTCACCACACTGCAGGCCACAACAACACACTCACCCACTAACCACACTGCAGGTCACAACAACACACTCACTCACCACACTGCAGGTCACAACAACACACTCACCCAGTCACCACACTGCAGGTCACAACAACACACTCACTCACCACACTGCAGGTCACAACAACACACTCACTCACCACACTGCAGGTCACATCAACACTCACCCACTCACCCACTCACTCACCACACACTCACCCACCCACCACACTGCAGGTCACAACAACACACTCACCCACTCACCACACTGCAGGTCACATCAACACACTCACCCACTCACCACACTGCAGGTCACATCAACACTCACCCACTCACCACACTGCAGCTCACAACAACACACTCACTCACTCACCACACTGCAGGCCACAACAACACACTCACCCACTAACCACACTGCAGGTCACAACAACACTCACCCACTCACCACACTGCAGGTCACAACAACACACCCACTCACCACACTGCAGGTCACATCAACACACTCACTCACTCACCACACTGCAGGTCACATCAACACTCACCCACTCACCACACTGCAGCTCACAATCCTTTTCTTTCTGCTCTCCTCTCGCATGGCTCCGCTTTGAAAATGCCTTCCCCCATTTTCGTCTTTTCTCAAGTCCTTATCACCATGCTCGATTTAACAAACGTATTAACTCTCATTTAATACACATTCAAGAGTGCAGTTGGTTGCTACCCGCTTAAGTGTGTTGGGCATGTGCTCTGACAACCCTGATAACAAAATATCATGATCTCCCCCCCCCCGCCAAGCTCACTTGGGTATCCAAAGATCTCTACAAATATCGGGTGACAGAAAGATGTGTCCACTACTGAAGCATATTGGCACAAGACAGAGGAAAGTGGAGACAAATGACAACATATCCAGTGGAACACCTACGGGCTCTCTGCCCATGGTACGTGATGATGATGATGATTAGGCCAACGTTTCTCTAGAGAGCGAGGGGGGCTAAATGAGCACGACACGGGGCTGGAGAAGAGATGGACTGATGTGGTACAGGAGGACGTGGAGCTGAGTGGACTTGCCGACGACCGGTACCAGCGGTGTCAAGATCGGCCTCTGTGGAGGAGGCTCGTGAAGGACGCTACTGGGCAGTTGGAGGCAGTCGCCCTCCAACAACAACGGAGGGCAGAGGAGCGACGCTCACAACAACGGGTGGGGCGGCTAAAACACAGCAAGCTGGCACGGTAAGTAGCCACAGCTGACGCATCTGCCGGTCATCTCAAGTCAGTCAACACCATGCCACCTGTGTTTGTCCCGCCCGTGACGTCCCTGTCAGCGAGCCTTCGACACCGCACGTGGCCTCAAAGTGGGCCCCACCAGGCTCTTTGGTGGTATTCGTGACCCAATCACACGCACGCATCTCCACGCCAGTGCCTCTGAATTCAGATTTCACCACAGTCATTGATGACGACTACCGCACTCTTACATGTGTCAAGGTTGAAGGCAAAATTAAATCAAAGTGAGCGAGGTAGGGTGGTGGGTGTGGTGGTGGTGAGCTATTGCATTTTCATCCAGTGGCAATTTCATTTTAAGTGGCTACAAATGATTTAGCGAGTAAAAAAAATCGGCCTCCCGTCTTTTTTCAAGCGGCCGAGTTAAAAATCAGCTGACAAAGCTTCCCCCAGCCACAGATAGGCATCTGACGGCGGCGCTATTGTTACCTGGACACACGCACACGTACAAAAAAAAACACTTAAGCATTCAACAAAAAGTTTCACAACAGCAGCTGGAATGGACAGCCCCCACGGAAACCCGCAGAACTGGAGTTTCAAACTTTTCACTCTCCTCCACACCGGGCATCAAGACCCTGCCCGTGTCTGATTGTGCGCCTTCAAAGCATCGAGCGCCTGGGTCGCCCCTTTCTCTGTGTGGGTTTTCCTCCGGGTTCTCTGGGTTTTTTTTGCATAACGCTAAACTGACCGTGGCGTGGTACTGCCTTGGCCGAACGTCCGAAAATTCTGGAGAAAAAAAAAGTCCCCGTTTTGGATCTCACACGCAGCAGCAGCATCGCCTCCTTCCTGCGAAGACAAACTTGTCGGGAACCATCTTATGAAAGAAATCTTGAGACCCGCCGAGGGCTTTCGCTGGGCGAACAAGCGACGTGGCCCACGTGGATTGTCCGTGCCCCGCAGAGCAGCACGCCGCCGCGTGCCGTAACATCAATCACGCTCGCAAACTCTGTGGTGGTGGCGAGGGCGGAGGGGGT
This sequence comes from Lampetra fluviatilis, assembly GCF_964198595.1. Classification (NCBI taxonomy): domain Eukaryota; kingdom Metazoa; phylum Chordata; class Hyperoartia; order Petromyzontiformes; family Petromyzontidae; genus Lampetra; species Lampetra fluviatilis. Next base: position 2,630,606 of record NC_136318.1, on the reverse strand, counting down.
AGAGTCAAGGATTCATCTTCTTGGTTCTTTCGGTAAAGTCACGTAGAATGGAAATAATAAAAGAATGTTTTTTTTTTATTAATAATAAAACATTATTAATAAACATAATTTTATTATGTTTTATTTTTCTTATTTTATTATTTCCCTTCTACGTGACGTTACCGAAAGAACCAAGAAGATGAATCCCTGCAGTCACGAAAGCTTTAAATCGAGAGTCAAGGATGTTAACGCGCGGACAAAGAGAGAGAGAGAACGGGAGGAAAGGGAAGTGGGGGGGGGGGTACGAGGAGAAGGGATGGGAAAGGAACGGAGAATTGGGAGCACGGGGGGGGGGGGTGTCAGGAGAGACGCGGATCGGCAGAGGCTACATCGGGGCCTCGACGCGGCTCCACACGGGGGCGAGAGGAGGGGTGCAGAGTGGGGGAGGCCACGTGGTTTATGAAAGGCACGTGGTTTACGGGAGGCTCGAACCGATTTCGAAGAGAGACAGAGAGTTTTGATTTAAAGCTTTCGTGACTGCAGGGATTCATATTCTTGGTTCTTTCGGTAACGTCACGTAGAAGGGAAATAATAAAATAATATCATGATGATGATTGCTTGTGTTGCAAGTCGAAATGTCGTGAGAATTTTTATTGTTTTATATTTATATTACTTTATTATTTCCCTTCTACGTGACTTTACCGAAAGAACCAAGAATATGAATAAGATACAGAGAGGTTGGTGGCCGAGGGTTGCCACCTTTTCCTCGAGTCTGAATAAAGATTCTGATTCTATTCCACTATATTGTCAACAACAACAACAACAAACTGGACGCTTTAACCGTAATAACGTTCAACAAAGCAACACCGCGACCAGAGATTCCTCGGCGCGGATCGATACCTGCCACCCCCAACACCGACGCCAATTCCCGGAATCTACCAGGTGACCCTATCTGCCTCTCTGTGTGCCTCCTGTGAGAGAATTATGTTGGAATGCAACTCTCACCTCCACACGGGCACCAACTCCAGGTGGTACACCCCCCCGATTTACATCGAGAATGAGAGTGAATTGTTCGATACCACATTCGGTGGCGAGATGTTCACCACCTCGCCTGGTATGCACCTCCGATTAGCACGGTTAGCTACGTAGATACATAGGTGGTGAGTTTGATCCCGACCCTGACGCCTGCTCGAAATTTGGAGTCTGCGTGTCTCTCTCCTCGTGGTCGCGTGGACACATTCATCTTTACGCGATCTAACCCCCCCCAAAAAAGCCTATATCATGGGTGACATTGGTCGCGAAAGCCCACCACGTGTTTAAACGCACGTGCCTTTGATGATAATCGTACACCAGACACAAAACCACGTCGCTCGCCGCCTGCACCGGCGCTAGACCGGAGAACGATGGCCCAGCACGCAACGGCCCCCCCCCCCCCCCCCCTTGTTTGACGCCTCGTGTCGAGCAGTTTCACTTCGTGAGTTCCGGTCGGGCGATCCAGGACGCGACGAGTCGCGCGCGCCGCCATTATCATTTAAGAGAGCGCGGGAGCCGCACGTGGCTGTCGTCACAACGTCACAGGGCCATGCCCGTGACGCAACCGGTGGTGCCCCGCCCACCCCCCCCTCCCCAACGCCATTAAGAGTTCACTCCGATGCTGACGACACGGCCCCGTCGTCGCCACTTGGGTCGCGTTCCACGGCCGAATTTCTTTTGATTGTCCGTCAGGCTGCTCGCTGTTCGAGAGCGAGTGAGAACCACAAAGCTGGTTTGATGAACCCATACTCTTGGGTCACGTCGGTAAAAATAAATACGAAAAATAAATAATAAAACTAATAGAAATAAGAATAATAATATAATTTATTTTAATAGAAATAATAATAGAAATATTATGTTATTTCTATTTTTTTTTATTGAATGCTTGTGTTGCAATCAAAAGGTCGTGAGAATTTAATAGTTTATTTTATTATTTCCCTTCCACGTGACTTTACCGAAAAAACCTAAGAGTATGAATCCTTGCAGTCACGAAAGCTTCAAATCGAGAACTGATGAACCCCTCTCAGCCCGGATCTCTGTCGTGGTATCACCTAGGGCACGCTCTCGCCTAGGGCACGCTCTCGCCTCGGGCACGCTCTCACCTAGGGCACGCTCTCGCCTAGGGCACGCTCTCGCCTCGGGCACGCTCTCACCTAGGGCACGCTCTCGCCTAGGGCACGCTCTCACCTAGGGCACGCTCTCACCTAGGGCACGCTCTCACCTAGGCACGCTCTCACCTAGGGCACGCTCTCACCTCGGGCACGCTCTCGCCTAGGGCACGCTCTCGCCTAGGGCACGCTCTCACCTAGGGCACGCTCTCACCTAGGCACGCTCTCACCTAGGGCACGCTCTCACCTAGGGCACGCTCTCACCTCGGGCACACTCTCACCTAGGGCACGCTCTCGCCTAGGGCACGCTCTCGCCTAGGGCACGCTCTCACCTAGGGCACGCTCTCGCCTAGGGCACGCTCTCACCTAGGGCACGCTCTCGCCTAGGGCACGCTCTCGCCTAGGGCACGCTCTCGCCTAGGGCACGCTCTCGCCTAGGGCACGCTCTCACCTAGGGCACGCTCTCACCTAGGCACGCTCTCACCTAGGGCACGCTCTCACCTCGGGCACGCTCTCACCTAGGGCACGCTCTCACCTAGGGCACGCTCTCACCTCGGGCACGCTCTCACCTAGGGCACGCTCTCACCGAAACTCTCACCAATGGAAACGTTACATCGCGGCAGCTATACGGGCATCTGGTTTCTCGCCTACACGTGAGCACAGACGGCACCTATGACACCTCGCACGGAGAGGAAAAAATAATTACCTTAAAATCAACTTGGGTTTCTTTCCGGGCACAAATCACGCGCCCCGATGTCCACCCGTCACCGGCTTTGTCACTCGCAAATCCGCGCCTCTAATCACGGCGACGTGATTGATAAGAATCATCCCGTAACCAATGCAGCCGTGTTGCTTTCCAGAACCCCTTCCCTTCGCACGGACGCGGATCGAGCGGCGACCACAGATCGACGTCCACGTTGTGAATCCAGCAGCTGCCGCTGCCGCCGCACCCACACACACACGCACACATCCACGCACGCACCCACACACCCACCCACACACGCACCCACACACACACGCACCCACACACCCACACACGCACCCACCCACACACCCACCCACACACGCACGCACACACGCATGCACGCACCCACACACCCACCCACGCACGCACCCACACACCCACCCACACACGCACCCACCCACACACCCACCCACACACCCACCCACACACCCACCCACACACCCACGCACACACGCACCCACACACCCACCCACACACCCACCCACACACCCACCCACACACCCACCCACACACCCACGCACGCACCCACCCACGCACCCACGCACCCTCCGCAGGAGGTCGCGCGCAGTGGACACACGCGTCCACTCGTGAGTCCCCAGCCGACTCCGCTGGGCGAGCCTCAGGCGCCGCCACCGACTTGCAGGCAGCGCCGGGGGTCCCCGCGGGCGACGCGTCGCAGGCGCCTGTCCGGCCCCAAATCAAATCTCGTTTCTCTTCTCGCTTAAACTCGCGGCGCAGATGTCACCAACTCAACGCGCCGTCGGTGCCGCGGCATCACCGGCTCCCCCCCCCCCCTCCCCCCGACGCACCCCCCGATTGTTCTTCACGGCTCGAACCCAGCCGGCCGCCCCGGTTAATACTGCGCGAGGCGGTGTGCGGGGGGAGGCGCATTGCGTGCTTCCGGCGTCGGGGTCCCTACATTTTGGCAGATTTTGAACCGCTGCTCCGCAAATTATTCCATTGGAATTATAACATCGCAGTCATAGCAACCCACCCCCTCCCTGCTCCCCAGCCAACTGCGAAACACCTGGTAGGAGCCTCCTTGAAGAGGAGTCGTGAGACTGCTGGTCTACCAGGCGTGCTGGTGGTAATAATCATCATAATAGCAACAAGGCCTACAGCTGACGTGAACGGAAAGTGAATAATGATTTAATAAGCGCGCGACGATCGGTTCAACATTTCCGTGCCAAGTGTGAGCGCCCCGGCGACACGAACAGATCAAAGTCATGATGACAACAGCAACAACAACAGCAACAACAACCACAGTTGTTACTCATCAGGACTGTCGGTGGCCGTGAGGCAGAGGTCGCAACCGGGTACCCGATACCCGTACCCTACCCGATACCCGGCTACCCGTACCCGGCCGGGTACGGATGGCCGTTTGCGACCCTGGTGCGGCCAGGTACGGGTACGGGTAGGCCGTGAGTCACTGGTGAGTAACCGTTTGTCACTCATTTCGGGTAGGGTACGGGTACGGGTAGGGTACGGGTACGGGTACCCATTTGCGACCCTGGTGTGGCCGGGTACGGGTACGGGTAAGGAATCAAAACCCGTTTGCGACCTCTGCCGTGAGACGAAGCAGACGGCGTTGACTCGAGGTCAGGACCCAGCCGTACCGTCGTGCCGTGCGGTCCAGCGCGGAGACGATGTCGTGCAAGCGTGCACACGTGTATCTATCTTCATTCATTCATTCACATCTATCGTGTCCGCTCAATACTCGGCAGATCAAGAAGATGGGCGGTTGTGGACGTTGATGGCCGGGGCTGGTCGCGGCACCACCGTCGCCGGCCTGCAGGACTCACCGAGGCCCCCACCGCCACCGCCACCGCCGGTCTCGCTCGGTCAAAGGCACCACCACCACCACCACCGCCACCACGAGCCCCCGTCGCCTTCCAACTCGCCTGATTAAAGGCAGCCACCAGCATGCCGAGGCGGCAACACATCACTGGGCTGCAAGTCACCCGTCGCGACCCGGCGAAAAGAAGATCTCCCCGCGATACGCGAAACACTCCGGTCGCCCGCCCCCCCCCCGCCCGCCCGCCCCCTTCCCGCTGTCATCGCGGAGTGATGGTGAGAGAGAGAGAGGGCATTTCTACTGTACCCGATGCTGTACACAAGAGGATGAGGAAACCCGGGGGGGCAAGGGGCAGAATTCCCTTCACACCCCTCCGCCACCACCCCCTCCCGGGGACTGCGGGTGCGAGATGAGCTTCTGGCCCCGGCTTTGATGATCGTTCGCGAGTCTTGGAGTGCGCGGCGCGCAACGCCCGAACCCGTTAGTACACGAGCGTGGGGTTGATCCCACGTCTTTCTCTTTTCTTTGCAGGGCGTCTGGCCGGCGTGGAAGAGTAGGCCGAGGGTCCTTCTTAGAGCCCCCGTCCTCTCGAGAAAGGAGAGATGCAATTTCACCGTTCGGGGCCGCCAGCGAATCGGTGCCCTCGTTGAAGCTACGCTGACAACTATTCTATTTTATTTTGAACAGGTAAGGCCTCACTGAGCTATGCAGCTTTGTTTTTTTTTATTTCCAGAAGTGACCTGGCCGTCACAAATCAGAGCCCAACATTTGTAGAGGCCAAATATTTTCAACGCACGTTTAGAAAATACCAGAGGACCCAGAGAAAAATTCACGCGACCACGGAGAGAGAGAGAGACACTGCAAACTCCAAATATACAGCAGCAGCAGGCGTCAGGGTCGGGATCGAACCCACAACCTCCTGTACACCAGGCAAAGGAGTTAACATCTCCTAGCAATCGTGATGATGATGAAAGAGAGAGACATGCAAACTCCAAATATACAGCAGCAGGCGTCGGGGTCGAGATCGAATCTATGACCTCCTGTATACCAGGCGAGGTAGTTAACATCTACCCACCGTGATGATGATGAGAGAGAGAGACACGCAAACTCCAAATATACAGCAGGCGTCAGGGTCGGGATCGAACCCACGATCTCCTGTATACCAGGCGAGGTAGTTAACATCTCCTAGCCACCGTGATGATGATGATGAGAGAGAGAGACACGCAAACTCCAAGTATACAGCAGGCGTCAGGGTCGGGATCGAACCCACGACCTCCTGTATACCAGGCGAGGTAGCTAACATCTCCTAGCCACCGTGATGATGATGATGAGAGAGAGAGACACTCAAACTCCAAATATACAGCAGCAGGCATCGGGGTTGAGATCGAATCCACGACCTCCTGTATACCAGGCGAGGTAGTTAACATCTACCCACCGTGATGATGATGAGAGAGAGAGACACGCAAACTCCAAATATACAGCAGCAGGCATCAGGGTTGAGATCGAATCCACGACCTCCTGTATACCAGGCGAGGTAGTGAACATCTCCTAGCCACCGCAGCGCCCCACTGCACAAACCATTGCAGCAGCAGCTGATGCGGGCACTTGACGCACAAATGGGAAATAAAAATAAAACTTTCCGGTGAGTGAGCGGAGGGACCGTGGTCACCGCCCCGAACAGAACCAGGGAACGAGGACTGGCGCGGTGTCCGATTCACAAATACTAAAAGAGGAGAGGCACCATGACTGCAGCGATGCACCACTTCGCTGCTCCTCATGCGATCATCTGACTCAATCATCGCAATGCAAAGTTAGAGTTGTTGCTCGAAAATCAACATCGGTCATACAAAGAAGACAAAGATTTGTAGACTCACGTGGAGACCCTGAGGCTCACACAGAGACCCTGAGACTCACACAGAGACACATATACTCACACAGAGACCCTGAGACTCACACAGAGACCCATAGACTCACACAGAGACCCATAGACTCACACAGAGCCCCTGAGACTCACACAGAGACCCTGAGACTCACACAGAGACCCTGAGACTCACACAGAGCCCCTGAGACTCACACATTGACCCTGAGACTCACACAGAGACCCTGAGACTCACCCAGAGACACATAGACTCACACAGAGCCCCTGAGACTCACACAGAGCCCCTGAGACTCACACAGAGACCCATAGACTCACACAGAGCCCCTGAGACTCACACAGAGCCCCTGAGACTCACACAGAGACCCTGGGACTCACACAGAGACTATCAGACTCACACAGAGACCCTGAGACTCACACAGAGACCCTGAGACTCACACAAAGACACACAAACTGGTGTCATCTTTCCTTCACCAGAGTGTAACCTAATTTCCGTAACGCAATTTTTAATTGGACGATGATCAGTCTAAAAACGTATCTGCCCAAGCCGATTTGTGTGCGAGGGAATTTATTATTTAACCATGAGTTCTGCTAATGCAACAGATTCCATTTATCGTGCGACGCTGCGTTGTCTTTCCGCCGATTTCTCTTTGCTCCATTGGTGTACTGAACCTAATTTGTAATTCTTTTAGTTGTTTCCACGACCCAGGTCACTCCTATTGTATGCAATGTACGTTGAACTTCTTTCGCACCGTACGTAGCCAAACCGTGCTAATCGGAGGTGCGGGGGAAGAACAACCAACTACATTGTTTTATCTACTTGCAACTGAAACTTGTAGTGGTAGTCCTCCAATGTGCATCCTCTCCTTGGGCTGCAATTCCATCGTGAGTCAGCTGACATACCTTCTCACGATGCTGTGTCACGGTGGTGAGATGTTGACTACCTCGCCTGGTGTGCAGGAGTCACGTGGGTTTGATCCCGACCCTGATGCCTGTTGTGTATTTGGAGTTTGTGGTGTGTCTCTCTCTCTCCCTCCCCATGGTCGCGTGGATTTTTCCCCGGGGTCCTTCGACTTTTCCCTCCACACTTAGAAATAAAAATCAACGTCGCTGCCTTCAGAGTATTTGCGTACCGCTATAAGTGTCCACACGGGTGACGAGCCACTTCTTTGAGCTGTCCTGTTCGTTACGGCCAAGGTCGCTTCTGAAAAGAGCTACACAGCTCAATGTGGGCCTCAGCTGGGAACAAACATATCTATTCCTGCACAAGCCCACCAACGCTCGCTAACAAGCGGTGAAATACACCATGTATAAAAAATAATAATGTGTTTACTCTTTCTGACAATGAAACAGGAGTTGTATTAAGATGTTCAACCACCAAATAGAAACCTTTAGTACGGAATCAAGTCTGCGTTAACCACACACAGACTAATTGTGGTGAACATGCACAAGAACATGCTCTGATCATTATCAGAGCATGCTTGGTTAATGCAGACTTTTACTCCCCAAATTGTATCTTCAGCAACTGCCCCAGTACCCCAGGTAGTATGTTTGCAAGATGTGTCCTTCAAATAACAATTATCATAATGTCGAATTAAAGCTTTCGTGACTGCAGGGATTCATCCTCTTTGGGGTCTTTAGGTAAAGTCACGTGGTGTCATCTTATTAGTTTTCAATCGACGTGACTTTACCGAAAGACCCAAAGAGTATAATAATGTCACTTTGCATCGCAAACTTGCTGTGCACGACCCTTGATTTGTTCACATCAACCTTGACCGCGAAATGCGAATTCTGTTCGCCTCCAGGGAATTTGCAAGCGATTCTACTCGGGGTGCTAGGTTTTTTCGGTAAAGTCACGTAGGTAAAAAGAAATAATAAAAATAATATAAATAATAATAGAAATAAAATTATAAATCACGACGTTTCGGAGGCAACACAAGTCTCCGCCATCAGGTGGGACGGTCACAGCTAGATTTACTCTATCGGGTGCTTTTTTGTCTGCTTCATCAGAGTGGCTGCCGCACGGACGCACTGGCCCCTGCCACACGAACGTGGAACGTTGTTGCCGTGAGCGGCTTCCTTGCGCCCCGTGCGCGGAACGACGCGGCTTCAAGCCAGCATCGCCCCTCGGCCGGCAAGGCGCATGGCACGTCTGCAATGTGCGAGGCAGGTTGATGGGGGTCATGGGGCCCGGGCCGACGTGACGCAGGTGAGGACCTGAAGCCGAGTGATTGGTCAATGAGTCACGGGCGAGGAGCGTGAAGCTTGTGTTGCCTCCGAAACGTCGTGATTTTTATTTTATTTTTATTTTATTTTACGTTTATTAATTTAATTTTAAAAAATTTTACCTACGTGACTTTACCGAAAAAACCTAAGAATATGAATCCTTGCAGTCACGAAAGCTTCAAATCTAGAATTAAGAGCGTGGAGGAGCTCGCCCCGTATTCAAATTCTTCCGTTCGCAATCGCGGCTGACCTGCGGCTGACCCGGTTAACCTGCCCGGGGAGTTCACTCACTGCCTGCCCCGAGTCGAGTCAAAGTCTCTCAACCGCGTCGGTGTAGAAATATCATCGCGTTCGGACATCGTCGCACGGCCCGTGTCCGCTGGTCTCCCGCGCGAGGGTTAAGATAACCGGTCGCAACGCCGGTCTACGATCGCCAAACAAAACGGCGGCGCCAACGAAGCGACCCAACCAAGGCCGCCGAGCGGCCGAAGACGATTAGCGCAGCAGGTGACGTGGGGGTGCAGAATAAGTTCGACGCACGGACATGCGCAGAAAGAACTCGGGCGTTGATCGGCAACGGTTCGTCTTCTCTCTCCGGCAACGCCACACGAGCGAAAAACGCTCGCACAGTCACCGCGGCCGATGCCGTCGATGCCACGACGCGCCGCATCACCGGGGGGCCGTTGCAAACTCGCCACCGATTTTCCGGCGGTGGTTTTACGGAACGATCTACGAAAGTCGGGGAAAACCTCGCCTCCCTGCCGGGGGGGGGGGGGGTGGGCGAGGAGATGTCACAGCACTTCTTTAGCACCGTCGGAGGAGCCACGACTTCGGGCTCGCCAGGCGACGGCGGTTACAGCCAGTGGAATAAACTCCACCCGTTTACGCGTGCGTGGGATACAGCGTTGCCCCCTCGCGCGCGTGAGATACAGCGTTGCCCCCTCGCGCGCGTGGGTTTCCTCTGCTCACGCCCGTTTCCGCCCACGCGTACATAAACACTGGCACGAGGCTGTAAGAGAGGGATAGTCCGTAGTTTATTTATTTGGCGCAGAGGGTCTCATGGTTGTTATTTTCTTAATGTTTACGCTTGCTCGCCCACGAAAGCCTCGCCGAGTCTGAAGTCTCCCCTTTGTCGGGAGGGTGCTGCCGGAGTTTGGCGCAGCGGGTAAACTTTGGACGTCGGCAAGATTTGCGAACCGACGGCCCCAGCCCTCGCCGGCGACGGCGTCACGGGAATCTTCGACGTCCACCGCATTTGGCGCGTGGTGCAATCGCAAAAGGAGGGGGATTTGTACGTCGTCGATTTATTTAATTTATTTTTCATTCCACGACATTGGAATGTTGTACGATGTTTTAGCTGCGGTGGTGTGGGGGGGGGGAGGTGGGGAGGAGATCAGAGAAACTGGAGGAGACCAACCCATGCAGAACAGGAGGCGAATATTAAAAACTCCACGCGGAAAGGCATCCCTGGTTGGGGATTGAACCCGGGTTCTTGTCGCTGCGAGGCACGAGCGTCGCCATTCTGCCACGCTGCCGGAGAAGATCGAATCGAACTTGCGGCATCCCCACATAGCCCGATGCCAGCATACAAACGCGCATTAATCACGAGGCATTGGCAACATTGGAGAGCGATGAATGGAGACCCATTCGGGCGAGATTGAAGATACAGCGGAGAGATATTTTCCGATAAGATGGAAGAAAGAGAGCGGACAGGTGGACTCAGAATGGGGTATAAGCCGGAGAGATGACAGATGCATTCGGGAGGGATGTGAGAGAGACAGGCACGAAGTATATACACAGAAGAGATGGACGAGCGATGAGAGATGCAAAGATATAACAGCAATGTGTTTACAGCAGCACCTACCGAGGGTGCTATTGGTTTCACCCCCCCCCCAACCGCCCCCCCCCTCCCTTCCCACACATCACGTGACTGCGGAAGCCACGCCACGCTGCCACTCGGCACCTGGGGTTCGAGTGGTGCTGGAGGGGGCCGAGCCGTGACGCAGAGAGGCTCGCTGAGCCCTGCGCTCGACCAGATCATGGGCCGCCGTTCGTCCCGCGGGCCGCACGCACGCACGCACGCACGTACGCACGCACGCACGCACCGTACGGTGAACTTCTTTCGCACCGCACGTGGCCAACCGTGCTACTCGGAGGTGCCGTGCGGTCGCGCTCGCCTCTCTCTTGAAGGTGACGCTGCCCCCAACGGCCATAAATAATAACGAGAGTTCAAAAAAACAAAGACGGCGCGTAAAATCCGGCGGCAGAATTGCGCTCACTTCCGACGTTCGAAGCGAGGACCGGCGCCCGCTCAAAGGGATGGCGGCGCCCCCCCGGTCGACCGCCCCCCCCCATCTCCCCCTCACCGATGATCCGCGGATCGAACAATTCAACCAGGGGTCAATCGCTTGGTACAACGGTCCTCCGCTGGCCTGAGGGAGTCCCGCTCGCTGCACGGTGTAAAATGACGAGCCGCCATTGTTGTACCACGTGGGTGGTGGAAACCGGCGCGCCCGCATTGGGTTGCCAGGGCGGCACAGCGGGGTACAACACTTGTCGCGAGGCGAGGGGGCAATGCTATACCCCCCCACCCCCCCGTACAGATGGAAACGGACGGCGATTAGTCCACACTTGGCTGTACGGCTCCTCCTGGGCGGCTACGGGAAGATCCGTGCGGTGATCCACCAACTCTCGCTGCTGCCTCGACGGTGCCGGGTTACGGGCAGCCGCGTGCAGCAGCGTAGCCACCACAGACGTCGCCTGGCGAATTTCAACAAACTTTCTTTTTTTACTTTGCTCGGTAAGACCCACTTGAGCTACGTAGCTCAGTGGGGCTTACCGAGCGATAGCTAAACAAAGTGGGCTCATCGTCACGTGGGAATTTATGGCAGTCGAATGCTCTAAGCGCGTGAAGTCACTTCTAAATGGGGAGAGAAAAAGCGGAGGACCCGGAGATAAATCCACGCGACCACGGGGAGAGAGAGAGAGACACGCAAACTACAAATATACAGCAGGCGTCAGGGTTTGAGATCGAACCCACGTCTTCTATGTACCAGGCGAGGTAGTTAACATCTCCTAGCCACCGTGATGATGATGATGATGAGAGAGAGAGACACGCAAACTCCAAATATACAGCAGGCGTCAGGGTTTGAGATCGAACCCACGTCTTCTATGTGCCAGGCGAGGTAGTTAACATCTCCTAGCCACCATAATGATGATGATGATGAGAGAGAGATACGCAAACTCCAAATACACAGCAGCAGGCGTCAGGGTCGGGATCGAACCCACGACCTCCTGTATACCAGGCGAGGTAGTTAACATCTCACCAGGGCGTCTCTCCCTCTGCTCCACCGCCGCTCTGAATGCGTTGCTTGCAAGCGCCCAAGTTAGCCAAGGACACGCACGCTCGCCAATCAAAGAGGCTGTACAGAGGAATCGCAGTGCGATGGTTGCGAGTTCAATACCTGCTTTGGGTGGTGGTGCGGAGTTTGACGAATCTCATTGAACCTCCGCTGATCGATAAAATCGAGAGTGGTTATAGTGTAGATAGGCCCAGCCCCGCCATAAGAACGTGGAATGTCCACCACTGTCTCGGACCGTCAAGAGGAGATGAGCAACTGCGCTAGATGCACGTTTCAGCAGAAAATCACTTTGATATATTTTTTTTTAAATCCACCCACCGTGGCAACCAAATCCTTCACCCACGCAAACGCCCCGCTTGTTTGGGGCTCCGCGGACGACAGATTTCAAGCGCGGAAATAAAAATATCAACGCCAAGCGGCAACGCAAACACGGGAGCTTGGCGCACAAACAACACGTACGGATTTAGTTTGGCTATGTCAGGCACCCCCAAGTCTCAGCAGTGGCAAACATGCCATCCAATGCCAGTTGTGCTGGAAACATGCCCAATCAAGGGTAGTCGCGCCCAGTTCGCTTGGTGTGGAGCCTCAGATGCCAGCAGTTACACGCCCACAGGCACATATGCACGCAAAGACAAAGATCCCCCCCCCCCCCCGATAGCCTTAGCAGGCTGCTGGGGCAAGTGCTGTTCGCGAATAGCACCTATGAAGGCCGGCACGGCACAAGAAGGGTGTGGGTTGGCCAACGCCACGCCCGGCCGCCTTTGTCTCTCCAGTGCTGATGCGGACAAACGGCACCAGCTCATTGAAAGGCTGAGTCGAGCTCGGGCAGGCCCAGGCCCGTTTCATCGATTCGCCAGTGATGTTAGCCACTGGTGTTAGCCACTGGTGTTAGCCTTTGTCGTGCAAGATCGGAGAGATGACCGGCGGAGATAGACGTCGTCCAGACGAGACGCACGAGGCTACTGCAGAGGAGGGGGAGATTGCGGGGCGATGCGGACGAGATCGAAGTTGCCACTGCACCCAGCCGCCGTGGCAGCGCCGAGAACACCAAAACTCAAAACCATTTTTTGTAATGTTAGCAGGTGAGGTCCCGGCAGAGCTGTATAGGCCTAATCAACGCGTAGGCTTTCGCGACCAATATTATTCCTAATAAAGGTTTTTGGGTCAGATCGCGTAAGTATACATTCAGAGCCGGCCCAGCCACTAAACGACCCTTGCAATTGCAAAGGGCCCCGTGGCCAGCAGAGGGCCCCCTAGAGTCACTGCGAGCTAGTGGGTGAAAAAAATCATACATCAAAGGGGCCTCCAACCAAATTTTGCTTAGGGCCCCCAAAGGTCTAGGGCCGGCTCTGTATACATTTGTCGAAACCCTCCACCACCCGACATCAGCCAATTAGTAAGAGATTCGTCGCGTAAACAAAGCGCCGATTAGTTACTACTTCAGCCCACCGGCGTGTCGGAGAGTAAATCCACAACGTCTACAATCTGAGTGCCGAGACGTTTCGCCGATATTCACATCCAGCGTCATCGGGCGATTTGCCAGAACAGTGAAGCGATCCACAACGGCGCCCGCCATACGCCAGTAAGTAGCGGTGACGTCACCACGGCGCTTGTGCCAGGCCAAGTGCACTTTGACGCTGCGTGAAGTGTGGAAGGTTCGCTGTTGACAGGTCACGGGACAGACTCAGGTACCATGGGTTGACTGACTGAGATGACCGAGATGACTGGCTGATGCATCACCTGTGCTCCCCACTGTGCCAACTCGATGTATTTTAGCCACCCGACGCTCCACTCGTTGTTGTGAGCGTCGCTCCTCCGCCCTCCGTTGTTGTTGGAGGGCGACTGCCTCCAACTGCCCAGCAGCGTCCTTCACGAGCCTCCTCCACAGAGGCCGATCTTGACACCACTGGTACCAGTCATCGGCAAGTCCACCCAGCTCCACATCCTCCCGTACCGCATCACTCCATCTCTTCTCCAGCCCGTGCCGTGCCCATTTAGCCCCCTCTATCCGACTAATCAAAAGCTGCTTGGCCATGCAGTGGCTGGGCGTGCGGGCTACATGACCCAGCCAACGCAGCCTTGCCTGCCGGAGGAGCTCACCGATGGGAATGTGTCCAGATCTTTCAAGGATTTGTGAGCTCCTCACACAATCCAGCCTGGTTAAACCCAGGATGGATCGTAGGCCGGCCAGCCTGAATGTTTATAACCGGTGCAGATGTTCCATTGTGGGACTCCACGTTTCACAAACATAGAGAAGGGAGGGCATGGCCGTGGCCGAGAAGACCCGAAGCTTCGTGTGGAGCGACAGACCGGGTAGCTTCCACACAGCAGCATTACGCAGCCGATGAAAAGATAATGCCGCCCGACTAAATCGGAGTGGGACCTCTGCTGTCAAACCGGAGCTGGTCAGAGGAGCTCACACACTTTAAAAAACAAAGACACAGACAAAGATCCTGTATAGTCTTAACAGACTGTTGGGGCAAGTTCTGTCAGCGAGCACCTCTGAAGGCCAGCACGGCACACTAGGGGGTGGGTGGCCAACACCATGCCCGGCCGCCTTTTTCTCCCCAGTGGCGATGTTTACACACCGCGCCAGATACTCATTTGAGGCTGAGTCGACCTAGGGGATGCCCAGGACCGGTTCAGATAATCGTCACTGGTGGTGCTGGTGGCCGTGAGCGGGAATCGAACTCGGATCGCCGGGTTCGTAGCGCAGCGTAGCGCTAACCGCTGCGCCACCACTCCCTCCCCACGTCACACACGCGTGGGGGGGTGGTGGCGAGGGGGGGTTGCAAGGGGGGGGGGCGTGGGGGGGTGGTGACGAGGGGGGGGGTTGCGAGGGGGGGGGTGTGGGGGGGTGGTGGCGAGGGGGGGGGGGTGGTGGTGAGAAGGGGATTGCAAGGGGGGCGGCGTGGGGGGGTGGTGGCGAGGGGGGGTTGCAAGGGGGGGGGGGCGTGGGGGGGTGGTGGCGAGGGGGGGTTGCAAGGGGGGGGGGGGCGTGGGGGGGTGGTGACGAGGGGGGGGGTTGCGAGGGGGGGGGGTGTGGGGGGGTGGTGGCGAGGGGGGGGGGGTGGTGGTGAGAAGGGGATTGCAAGGGGGGCGGCGTGGGGGGGTGGTGGCGAGGGGGGGTTGCAAGGGGGGGGGGCGTGGGGGGGTGGTGGCGAGGGGGGGGGGGCGTGGGGGGGTGGTGACGAGGGGGGGGGTTGCAAGGGGGGGGCGTGGGGGGGTGGTGGCGAGGGGGGGGGGTCAGGTTCAGAGGTCACACCGACGGTGTCGGAGCTCGCTCGTCAAATCGTTTCGAGTGAAGGACCGCGCGTGACGGTGCTTGGAGAAGTTGCCGACTGCTGCGTGTGGCAGGTGACGGAACGTCGTCTCGTTTAATTGGTTCTTTCGGTAAAGTCACGTAGAAGGGAAATAATAAAATAATCAATAAAAATACATAATAAAATACAATTCTCACGATGTTTCGGCCACAACGCAAGCAGCCTTTGTCAAGGCACTCTCCTCCTCTAACCCAGCTTAAATATACGCTGCCAGGCTTGGTGGTGCTCATTCGGACGCTGTCTTTCCGACAGCCCTGTTCTTCACCTGAGGACGGCTGCTTGCGTTGTGGCCGAAACGTCGTGAGAATTGTATTTTATTATGTTTTATTTGTATTATTTTATTATTTCCCTTCTACGTGACTTTACCGAAAGAACCAAGAAGATGAATCCCTGCAGTCACGAAAGCTTTAAATCGAAATTTAAAGTCATTTCGTTTGTCAAGGCGTCCAGGCTGGAGGGGGGACAAAGACAAAGATCCCCCGTATAGCCGAAACAGACTGTCGGGGCAAGTGCTGTTAGCGAGCACCTATGAAGGCCGGAACAATACACGAGGGGGTGGGTGGCAGGCAACCACCTCCCCAGTGGCGATGTTGACGCACCGCACCGGGTACTCATTTCAGGCTGAGTCGACCTAGGGGAGGCCCACGGTTCAGATAATCGTCACTGGTGTTGGCCGTGAGCGGGAATCGAACCCGGGTCGCTGGGTTCATAGCGCAGCGTAGCGCGCTAACCGCTGCACCACCGCTCCCCACGGAGGGGGGACAACAACAACAACCGCCATTCGCCACTAAGTGGCGGTGACGTCACCACGACGCTTGTGCCAGGCCATGTGCACCTTGAGGCCACACGCACACACGCGTGCATAGCAAAGCACGTGCCGACACGTGGAAACAACGAATATGAAATCGACGCGAACTTGCACGCAGCGCGTGACGTGCGAATGCATCCGCACGTTCGTACGTGTGACGGTGGTGACGGTGGTGACGGTGGTGACGGTGGGGGCGGTGGTGACGGAGGGGACGGTGGGGACGGTGGTGACGGTGGTGACGGTGGGGGCGGTGGTGACGGAGGGGACGGTGGGGACGGTGGTGACGGTGGTGACGGTGGTGACGGAGGGGACGGTGGTGACGGTGGTGACGGTGGTGACGGTGGTGACGGTGGGGATGGTGGTTCGGTTCATGGGTCACGAGCGAACGGGATGTAACTTTCACCTGAAAGCTCTCAGACACCGACGTTTTCCAACACATCGGCATGTTGCATAGTTGGGTCTCGCCTTGACTATTGTAACTCCGTCCTAGTCCGGACCTCCACTGGCAACCTAAAGAAACTTCAAAGACTACAAAACAACCTGGCACGCGTCGTCATTGCCCACACTCATCCCCGTCTCGACTCACTCGCTTGTCTCCGTGCTCTCAACTGGCTCCCCATCGCCAGTAGGGTCACATACAAGACCGCCTGCCTCTGCCACGATGCCTTCATATCCGCCTGCCCGCCGTACCTTTCTTCATTATTACCAACTTGCAGCTCGGCACACGGCAGATGCCTGCGCAGCGCGACTCACAACCTCCTCTTGATACCAAGATCCAGGATGGTCATCACGTCTATGCGCCGCTTCTCGGTGGCAGCCCCAACAGTCTGGAGCGCCATCACCCTTCTGCACATTCGCAGCATCACCTCAATCGCCTCCTTCAAGAGACACTTAAAAACTCACCTCTATAACCACGTGCTTTCGAACGACTCTGAGCTCGGCTCCGCGCCTCTGAGTTGCGGCCGTTACGTCCGCAAATTTGCGCGCGTTACAAATTGCATTATTATTTATTATTATTATTGTTACAATTAATGAACGCGTCGCGGGCGCTTCGTTCGTAAGTGCGTGCGGGATGTTCGTTAGTTCGGACGTGAGTATGTCGGGGAAGTGTCTTGGACTGCAGGGCAGTCTGTGCCCGGTCATTGCAGAGTGACGTTGACATCGCCGTGACCGCAGAGGGGACAAACGGCCACTGCGCATCGTGACCCTCCGACAACGCCATCCCTGGAGCTGGCGCAACAGCAGAACCAGCCTCGTGCGCGCGCACACACGGTCACGTAACGCACGCGTGTGTCTGCATGGCACGCGCACCGCGTGTCTGACGCGTCGCTACGCTGGGATCGAACGCGTTCCTCGTACGATCAGCCCATTTCCGGCGTCGTTTCGACGTGTCACCATCACCGAGCGCGCACTGGATGCACGTTTTGCCATGAACGCAAATCGCTCGTCAAAACGTAATTCGACACCGAATATTCCAATGCAGGGTTCTGCTGAAAACGGGCTTCACAACGACCCTCCATTAATCAGTGAGGCAATCATCACCATCGTCATGGGGAGGAGCATTCACACAATCGCCTTCTTGGTTGGCGTGAGTTGAGCGCCTAACGGCAACCACTTCTAGTCAACGTTTTTATCGGCATCATCCATGATCAATCCACTGCTGTATGCACTACGTTGAACCTCTTCCGCACCGTACGTAGCGAATCGTGCGAATCGGAGGGGGTGGAAGGACAACAAACTAAACACAAAGAGCAGTTTTCAAGAAACAAGTGTTCAATCTCGATGTAAAAGTGCATCATAGCTCCCAGCGGCTTCCGAATATCGGTAGGAAGAGCGTTCCAGACGGCCGCTGGTGAACTCATCACCCCTCGCCCACCGCCTCGTCGCCCCTCCCCCCTCCACACCCCCTCTCCTCCCCCATCTCCCGCCACCTCGCCCCCCAACCCCTCTCCTCCCGTCTCTCCTCCCTCCTCTCCCACCCTCTCTCGAACCCACGACCTCCTGTACACCAGGCGAGGTGGTTAACATCTCCTAGCCACCGTGATGATGATGAGAGAGAGACACCGCAAACTCCAAATATACAGCAGCAGGCATCGTCAGGGTCGGGATTGAACCCACGACCTCCTGTATACCAGGCGAGGGAGTTAACATCTCCTAGCCACCGTGATGATGATGAGAGAGAGACACCGCAAACTCCAAATATACAGCAGCAGGCATCGTCAGGGTCGGGATTGAACCCACGACCTCCTGTATACCAGGCGAGGGAGTTAACATCTCCTAGCCACCGTTATGATGATGAGAGAGAGACACCGCAAACTCCAAATACACAGCAGCAGGCATAGTCAGGGTCGGGATTGAACCCACGACTTCCTGTACACCAGGCGAGGGAGTTAACATCTCCTAGCCACCGTGATGATGAGAGACACCGCACACTCCAAATATACAGCAGGCATCGTCAGGGTCGGGATTGAACCCACGACCGCCTGTACACCAGGCGAGGTAGTTTACATCTCATAGCCACCGCGGCGTACCCATCGCACAGCCACCCCGGTTCCGTTCCTCCACAGGGGTAGCCCCCCCCCTGCCTCCACCCTCCCCTCTCCCCAGGAGGTACTCACTGCGCTGCATGGCCCTGCCGAACACGGAGTGGTCTCGCTCCAGCGTGCTGCAGTTCCAGCGGTGGTGCCGGAACTGGTGCTGGCACTCGCGGATCCAGTCGAGGGCCCCCTCGGCCAGGCTACGCATCACGTCTGGCTGCTTCTGGCAGATCTGCCGCTGCTTGCCCACGAGGCCCGGGATGTTGTCGCAGATGACGCGGGCGCCCAGAGCACCGATGAACCTGCGACGCGGGAGGGGGAAGGGGGGGAGAGAGTGAGAGTGGGAGAGAGTGGGAGAATGAGAGAGTGAGAGTGGGAGAGAGTGAGTGTGTGTGTGTGGATGTGTGTGTGTGTGGATGTGTGTGTGTGTGGATGTGTGTGTGTGTGGATGTGTGTGTGTGTGGATGTGTGTGTGTGTGGATGTGTGTGTGTGTGGATGTGTGTGTGTGTGGATGTGTTTTGTGGATGTGTGTGTGTGGATGTGTGTGTGTGTGGATGTGTGTGTATATGTGTGGATGTGTGTGTGTGGATGTGTGTGGATGTGTGTGTGTGGGTGTGTATGTGTGTGTGGATGTGTGTGTGTGGGTGTGTGTGTGTGGGTGTGTATGTGTGTGAATGTGTGTGTGTGTGGATGTATGTACACTCGCTCCCACAACACGCGCTCCTTCCGAGAGAGAGAGAGCAACACGTGACAGTGTTTCTCCGTCAGGATCAAGTGGAGGAGTCGCACGTGGAGTCGGGGGACGTCTTTGTCAGCGCGGTCGCGTGCCGTGTTGAGAACCACGTCACCTCAAACACGTGCCCAGTGTCACCCCCCCCCACCACCATCTCCACACAAACAAAGATCTCCCGTGTAGCCTTAACAGACTGTTGGGGCAAGTGCTGTTTGCGAGTAGCAGCTATGAAGGCCGGAGCGGCACACGAGGGGGTGGGTGGCCAGCACCACGCCCGACCGCCTTTGTCTCCCGAGTGGCGATGTTTACACACCGCGCCAGGTACTCATTTGAGGCTGAGTCGACCTAGCGGAGGCCCAGGACCGGTTCAGATAATCGTCACTGATTTTGTCCGTGAGCGGGAAAAGAACTCGGGTCGCCGGGTTCGTAGCGCAGCGCGCTAACCACTACACCACCGCTCCCCACTACCGCTCCCCAAAGACAAACACACACACACCCACACACACACCCACAGACACACACACACCCACAGACACACCCACAGACACAGCCACAGACACACACACACACCCACACACCCACAGACACAGCCACAGACACACACACACCCACAGACACACCCACAGACACACACACACCCACAGACACACCCACAGACACACACACACCCACAGACACACCCACAGACACACACACACCCACAGACACACACACAGACACACACACACCCACAAATCACACGCACCCACAGACACACACGCACCCACACACACACCCACAGACACACACCCACAGACACACACACACACCCACACTCACAGACACACACGCACTCACAAGTCACATACACCCACAGAAACACACACCCACAGACACACACAGACACATACCCACAGACACCCACAGACACATAAACACACACACCCACAGACACACACCCACAGACACACAGACACACACAGACACACACCCACACACACACCACGCACACATCACGCACACAGCACACACACATCACACCCACAGCACACCCACAGCACACCCACAGACACACACAGCACAGCACACAACACAGCACACACACAGCACACACACATCAGCCGCCGTTGCGCGATCGAGCGTGGGCACGAGAGAGGGACGCGGGAGGGACGCTCCCCGCTCCGTCTCTCACGGGAGGTGCTCTCAGGTTGGGAGCGAGCGCGCGTTTGGAGATGAAAACAAAATCGTCAGAGGCTCCGGCGAGCTCTCGTCGGAGAAAATCGTCGCGAAACTCGTCACGTGGTCACCGGGAGACGCACACACCGCCGATACTGCTGCTGCTGATACTGCTGCTGATACCGATACTGCTGCTGATACTGCTGCTGATACTGCTGCTGCTGATACTGCTGCTGCTGATACCGATACTGCTGCTGGTACTGCTGCTGATACTGCTGCTGCTACTGCTGCTACTGCTGCTACTGCTGCTGCTACTGCTGCTGCTGATACTACTGCTGCTGATACTGCTGCCGATACTGCTGCTGATGCCGATACTGCTGCTGATGCCGATACTGCTGCTGATTCTGCTGTCGCTGCTACTGCTGCTGCTGCATATACTGCTGCCACTGCTGTTGCCGATACTGCTGCTGCTGCTAACGTTGTGAACTTTGATGTAAAGCCTTCGAGTGATGATCTGGTGGATATCTGTGCCGCCTGTAAAATCCGCTGCTGTTCGAGCCCCAGATCGTCCCCACGCCTCTGGCAACGCCGACCAGCAAACACCGCGGCGAACGCGCCCTGCGTTGTTGTTGTTGGTTGTTGTTGGTTGTTGTTGGTGGTTGTTGTTGTTGTTGGTTGTTGTTGTTGGTTGTTGTTGGTTGTTGTTGGTGGTTGTTGTTGGATTTTCTGTTTGCACATATTCACTTTAAGATGTTTTCTTGTTCATGTTTTTGTTTTGTGTTTGTTGCGGTTGCACCCGATTCAAGAGCCGAATGGCTCACAGGGCTCTACCTAATAAATGAACTTTGAACTTTGTTTGTTGTTGTTGGTTGTTGTTGGTTGTTGTTGTTGGTTGTTGTTGTTTGTTGTTGTTGCGCATCCAACTCAAACAAAAACTGCTCCGTCCCTTGTAACTGCGGCAGTACGGAGCGCACGCGAGCCGATGTTGCTTTCGTGTAACCGTCGCCCTAAAACAAACGCTGTCGGTACGGTCGGCTACGTACGGCGCGAAAGAAGTCCGGCAAACGTGGCAATCGACTCGCTCTGCGCAAGCCACGTGTGACCGTGGAGGCGGCAGCGAGGGGGTCACACAACGACTTCGCCTTACGCGACTCTGGCTTTTAATGGACAAAAGAAATGGGATACGCACACTGCGACTTGATAGCAAATGTAACGTGAATCTTTTTTTTCTTTCAGACGCTGTCTTTCCGACAGACCTGTTATTCACCTGAGGACGGCTGCTTGCGTTGTGGCCGAAACGTCGTGAGAATTTTATTGTTTTATTTTTATTATTTAATGTTTTCCCTTCTACGTGACTTTACCGAAAGAACCAAGAAGATGAATCCCTGCAGTCACGAAAGCTTTAAATCGAAAGTTTATTATTTATTATTTTATCATTTCCCTTCCACGTGACTTTACCGAAAGAACCAAGAAGGTAACCGTGAATCGCTTCAAAAAGTCAAAGAGTCACCTTTATTGCGGCGTTGATGCCTAATTCTCATCAACGTTAACGTGTTTATTGTTCCGATTTACAGCTTTCGTGACCGCAGGGATTCATCTTCTTGGTTCTTTCGGTAAAGTCACGTAGAAGGGAAAACATTAAATAATAAAAATAAAACAATAAAATTCTCACGACGTTTCGGCCACAACGCAAGCAGCCGTCCTCAGGTGAAGAACAGGTCTGTCGAGATCTGCCGAGGTCTGTCGAGAAGACAGAGAGTCTGAATCGAAACGTCGTGAGAATTATTTAATTATGTTTTCTTTTTATTATTGTATTATTTCCATTCTACGTGACTTTACCGAAAGAACCAAGAAGGTGTTTATTGTTGTTGTTATTGTTGTTGTGAAGCACCCTGTCTGTACACAAACACACACCACGTGTTCGTGGACGGCGTCACGCCGACGCCAACGCGCGCGACGGGGACGACTTCTCGTCGCTCCGATTCATCCGCAGATGCCTCGACGCCTCCGTGAGGTGCGACTGACCTGGCCTGACCCCCCACCCCCCCCCCCCCCCCACCGCTGTGAGTACCTCTGCGTTCTAGATTTGAAGCTTTCGTGACTGCAAGGATTCATACTCTTAGTTCTTTCGGTAAAGTCACGTAGGTAAAATTTTATAAAAAATAAAACAATAAAAATCACGACGTTTCGGAGGCAACACAAGCTTCCGTCTTCAGGTGAAACCGTCACAGCAAACCCTTATATAGTGGTTAAGGGGGAGGATTAATTTCTTATCGCGGCATCTCTTGAGGAAGGTCAGCGTCTCGAGAAGCTGTGACTTCTTGTCTCGTTGTCTGTTAAAAATTCTAACAGAGAGGTGGAATTCCTCCTCGTGGAGGCTATTCACCTGAAGACGGAAGCTTGTGTTGCCTACGAAACGTGGTGATTTTTATTGTTTTATTTTTATTAATTTTACCTACGTGACTTTACCGAAAGAACTAAGAGTATACCTCTGCGTTGCACGCTCGGGGTGTCCCCGTGTCGGCAAGCGGCACGGCAACACTCGGGGATTTGATTTTTTTTTTGGTGCGATTTTGAAATTTGCGACGAAAAAAAAACCAAGGATCCCAAAAGCCCAATGCCCAAGCGTCGTACTCGTCGTCTTCACCGCGACTGGATGGGACGTCCTGGGTAGCGGGGGGGGGGGTGTTGGGGAACGCCGTGGGCTGGCAGGGATCATCGCAGGCCGGCGCGAGTGGGGAGCAGGGAGTGAAAGTCGCTTGCGAGACAACCAGCCCCCCTCTGCCAATGCTGTGTGCGTGCTGTGTGTGTGCGTGCTGTGTGTGTGTGTGCTGTGTGTGTGTGTGCTGTGTGTGCTGTGTGTGTGCTGTGTGTGCTGTGTGTGCTGTGTGTGTGCTGTGTGTGCTGTGTGTGTGCTGTGTGTGTGCTGTGTGTGTGCTGTGTGTGTGCTGTGTGTGTGTGCTGTGTGTGTGCTGTGTGTGTGTGCTGTGTGCGTGCTGTGTGCGTGCTGTGTGTGCTGTGTGCGTGCTGTGTGTGCGTGCTGTGTGTGCTGTGTGCGTGCTGTGTGCGTGCTGTGTGTGCTGTGTGTGCTGTGTGTGTGCTGTGTGTGTGCTGTGTGTGTGTGCTGTGTGTGTGCTGTGTGTGTGTGTGCTGTGTGCGTGCTGTGTGTGTGCTGTGTGTGCTGTGTGCGTGCTGTGTGTGCGTGCTGTGTGTGCTGTGTGCGTGCTGTGTGCGTGCTGTGTGCGTGCTGTGTGTGCTGTGTGTGCTGTGTGTGTGCTGTGTGTGTGCTGTGTGTGTGCTGTGTGTGTGTGCTGTGTGTGTGCTGTGTGTGTGCTGTGTGTGTGTGTGCTGTGTGCGTGCTGTGTGTGCGTGTGTGTGCTGTGTGTGTGCTGTGTGCGTGCTGTGTGTGTGTGTGCTGTGTGCGTGCTGTGTGTGTGCTGTGTGTGCTGTGTGTGTGCTGTGTGTGTGATGTGTGTGCTGTGTGTGTGCTGACACACAGACACACACATACACACAGACACACACACGCAGTACACACACACACAGTACACACACACAGTACACACACACACAGACACACACACAGACACACACACACAGTACACACACACACAGACACACACACACGCAGACACACACACACGCAGACACATACACACAGACACACACATACACACAGACACACACACAGACACACACGCAGACACACACACACACACAGACACACACACACGCAGACACACACACACGCAGACACATACACACAGACACACACATACACACAGACACACACACGCAGTACACACACAATTTGGTCCCACGTCCGCAACCCGCGTGGAGTCGAAGCACAAAACTCGGTCACGTGCCGCGAGTGCGCGCGGCACGTGACCGAGCGAGGGAGGCCCGCGCGTGACGTTACACGCAGACCCCCCTGGGGGTCCCCTGGGGGTCCACACCCCCCCTCCCCCCCCTGGGGGTCCACACCCCCCCTCCCCCCCTGGGGGTCCACACCCCCCCTCCCCCCCCCCTGGGGGTCCACCCCCCCCCCTGGGGTCCACCCCCCCCCCGTGGGTCCACACCGCACCCCCCCCCCGTGGGTGCGAGATGCCCTCTATGGGGGGTGTGCGAGACACGGCCAAATTATTTTAAAACGTCAATCATCGAAACGCAAACGAAGCACGGCACGTAAGTAACAACTTACGTTGTTTCGTCAGCCCCTAATGTGTCTATTGACATTGTTGTTGTTTTTATTATTATTGAGAACCGAATGGGTGCAAGGCTGCGGTCAAGGTTTAAGAGCCGCTGGCTGCAACAACAATGAATGTCCACACGACCACCACGACCACGATGATGATGATGGGCCCCTCCGTTGAGATGTCGTGTGTGGCCAGGACGCTTCTGACAAAGACGCTCTTAGCTCGGCTGGATCTTATCTGGTAACATTAATAAAACAAAAGTTAGTTTCAACGGACGTCTTTTTAGTGATCTGCTGACCTTCCCTCTACTTTGCACTCCTATCGGTGTCACTTTCTGACCCTCGCCCATGGCCAACCCGACTGGCACATCCAGTGGGAATACAAAGCGCTTCACAGCTCGTCGGATTTCGCCGTGGCGAGAGGTCGGTATAGAGCAGACGAGCGGACGTGGCCTGCCGGGCTACGGATCTCTTGTCTCTGGCTCGCTGACCCCGCAACGTACCCGCAACGTACTCACAACGTACCCGCAACGTACCCATAACGTACCCGCAACGTACCCACAATGTACCCGCAACGTACTCGCAACGTACCCGCAACGTACCCGCAACGTGCCGTCAAAAAACTAAAACAAGAAGAACACGCTCCTGCTGTTTTGACACCCAAAAAAAACGTAATAAATCTGCTTGGAGGAGGGAATGCGACCTGTTGTTATTGGTTTAGAAAGTGCGGAGCATCGTCAGAGTCACTGCTTCGTGTCAGCTACGAGTCGCTGACCGTGGGCACGCCGCGGTGGCTATGAGATGTTAGTTACCTCGCCTGGTGTACAGGAGGTCGTGGGTTCGATTCCGACCCTGCGTGTCTCTCTCTCTCATCATCATCACGGTGGCTAGGAGATGTTAACTACCTCGCCTGGTGTACAGGAGGTCGTGGGGTCGATCCCGACCCTGCGTGTCTCTCTCTCTCTCATCATCATCACGGTGGCTAGGAGATGTTAACTACCTCGCCTGGTGTACAGGAGGTCGTGCGGTCAATCCCGACGCTGATGCCTGCTGCATATTTAGAGTTTGCGTGTCTCTCCCTCATCACCATCATCACGATGGCTAGGAGATGTTAACTACCTCGCCTGGTGTATAGGAGGTCGTGGGGTCGATCCCGACCCTGACGATGCCTGCTGTATATTTGGAGTTTGCGTGTCTCTTTCGCATCATCATCACGGTGGCTAGGAGATGTTAACTACCTCGCTTGGTGTACAGGAGGCCGTGGGTTCGATCCCGACCCTGCGTGTCTCTCTCTCCCCGTGCTCGCGTGGATTTTCCTCCGGGTCCTCCGCTTTTCCCCCCTCCACGTTTCGAATCAACCTCACCCCGCGTTGCGAGCATTTGACCGACTGCTGTAAACCTCTCACACGACGAAGGCCACTTCGTCTGGGGTGCAATCATTCGTGATGGCCATCCAGGTCGCTTCCGATAAAGAACCCTACAGCTCAGTGGGCCTTACCTGGTTAAGTTTTAAAACATATAAATCATCGTCTTCTTGGTTCTTTCGGTAAAGTCACGTAGAATGGAAATAATAAAATAAAACATAATAGAATAATTATAAAATAATATTTATTTTATTATTTCCATTCTACGTGACTTTACCGAAAGAACCAAGAAGATGAATCCCTGCAGTCACGAAAGCTTTAAATCGAAATATAAATCATCGCTTTAGTTTCAACGTGCTCGCTTTGCATCTTCCACGTTGAACGCGTCAGCTGCTGCTACCGCCACCACCACGACCGCCGTGGATCCTCGCTGGAAACGAGGCTCATCCAGGCGTCTACCCCCCCCCCCATCATCATCCAACCTCATCATCATCATCATCCAACCTCATCATGACTCTCGTCACCTCCTCTCCTTCCTGCCCGCCCGCCCTAGACGGGTATCCAACTTCGTCGCGAACGCGCAAGATGCTAGGTTGAGCAAAAAAGCCGCCAACGTTTAACAACAACAACAACAACACGCGTCTACCGCTGCTGTGGAACCTCGGTTGTTGTTGTTGTTGTCGCCGTCCTTGTTGCTACTTTGCAAGCGACTTGTGTCGCGATGACGACAACTCGCTCGCGGATCCCATCCGCACCGCGCCTCGTGCGCGCTTCTATTTGACATTTTACTCCGATGGAGATCTCGGCTCCCCTAATGGTTGTCATCACGCAAATGCTGCTTTTGGAGGGGGGGGGGTCGCTAAAACGTCGCACAATTTCTGAAAGTGAACGGTGCTCAAGCGTCCGACGTTGTACACCTATAGCCTTGGGGCCCCGCCATGAGAATGTGGAAATTTCACGATTGTCTTCGAAGGACCGCCAAGGAATCCAACACAACGTAGAGTCACTGCGCCATGTGTCACTGCGCCATGTGTCACTGCGCCATGTGCTCTAGCGGAGCTAGGGGGGGGGGGGGTTGAGTGGCGGGGGTCACGTGTGGCGCAGAGTGGACTGACGGAGTGGGCATCAGCAGCAGCAGTATCATCAGCATCAGTATCAGCAGCATTATCAGCAGCAGCAGCAGCATCAGCAATATCATCGTCATCACCAACTGTCTTTAGCAGCAGGAGTGTCATCGTCACCAGCAGCAGCAGTAGCATTATCAGCAGCAGTATCATCAGCAGCAGCATAAGCAGCAGTATCAGCAGCAGTATAATCAGCATCAGTATCAGCAGCAGCAGTATCATCAGCAGCATTAGCAGCAGTATCAGCAGCAGCAGCATTAGCAGCAGTATCAGCAGCAGTATAATCAGCATCAGTATCAGCAGCAGCAGTATCATCAGCAGCATTAGCAGCAGTATCATCAGCAGCAGCATAAGCAGCAGTATCAGCAGCAGTATAATCAGCATCAGTATCAGCAGCAGCAGTATCATCAGCAGCATTAGCAGCAGTATCAGCAGCAGCAGCATTAGCAGCAGTATCATCAGCAGCAGTATCAGCAGCAGTATCATCAGCATTAGTATCAGTAGCAGTATCATCAGCAGTATCAGCAGCAGTATCATAAGCATCAGTATCAGCAGCAGTATCATCAGCAGTATCAGCAGCAGGAGTGTCATCGTCACCAGCAGCAGCAGTATCATTATCAGCAGCAGCAGTATCGTCAGCAGCAGCGACATCATCAGCAGCATCAGCAGCAACAGCAGCAGTATCATAAGCATCAGTATCAGCAGCAGTATCATCAGCAGTATCAGCAGCAGGAGTGTCATCGTCACCAGCAGCAGCAGTATCATTATCAGCAGCAGCAGTATCGTCAGCAGCAGCGACATCATCAGCAGCATCAGCAGCAACAGCAGCAGTATCAGCAGCATCAGCAGCAGGAGTGTCATCGTCACCACCAGCAGCAGCGTCATCATCATAAGCAGCGGTATCATCAGCATCATCAGCAGCAGTATCATCATCAGCAGTATCATCATCAGCAGCAGCAGTATCGTCATCAGCAGCGGTATCATCATCACCAGCAGCATCAGCAGCAGCAGCATGATCATGATCATCATCAGCATGATCATCCTCATCATCAGCATGATCATCACCATCATCCGCAGTGTCACGTGCACGTACCACCAGGACGCGTGAGCAGGCGGCGTGAGCAGCAGCAGCGTGAGCAGCAGCAGCGCCAGGCGCAGTGGCGACCCCGCGGGGACACTGCGCGCCTCCATCCTCCTGCTGCTGCTGCTGCTGCTGGGCGGCGCGTGGTGCTGGTGGTGGTGGTGGGGGGCCGGGGGTGGTGGTGGGGGGGGGGCGGTGGTGGTGGTGGTGGTGGGGGGCCGGGGGTGGTGGTGGGGGGCTGGTGGTGGTGGTGCGGGGCTGGTGGTGGTGGTTTTGCGGGGCCGGTGGTGATGGTGGGCCGGTGGTGGTGGTGGTGGTGGGGGGCCGGTGGTGGTGGTGGTGGGGGGCCGGTGGTGGTGGTGGTGGGGGGCCGGGGGTGGTGGTGGGGCGGTGGTGGTGGTGCGGGGCTGATGGTGGTGGGGGGCTGGTGGTGGGGGGCCGGTGGTGGTGGTGGTGGTGGGGGGCTGGTGGTGGTGGGGGGCCGGTGGTGGTGGTGGGGGGCTGGTGGTGGTGGTGCGGGGCTGGTGGTGGTGGTGGGCCGGTGGTGGTGGTGGGGGGCCGGTGGTGGTGGTGGTGGTGGGGGGCCGGTGGTGGTGGTGGGGGGCCGGGGGTGGTGGTGGGGTGGTGGTGGTGGGGCGGTGGTGGGGGGCCGGTGGTGGTGGTGGGGGGCTGGTGGTGGTGGTGGGGGGCTGGTGGTGGGCCGGTGGTGGTGGTGGGGGGCCGGTGGTGATGGTGGGGGTGGGCTGGTGGTGGTGGTGGTGGGAGGCCGGAGATGGTGGTGGTGGTGGGGGCCCCTCACAGTTTGTCCACGCACGGCTCCATGGAGCAGCAGCAGCAGCAGGAGCAGCAGCAGCAGGAGGAGGCGTCGTGGCCCCAGCAGCAGCAGCAGCAGCTCGCGCTCTCCGCGCTCTTCGTGCGCAGTGGCCGCCGCATTAATCCGAGGAGCGCGGCAGCAAAAAAAACTCCCTTTGAAGTCGCAAACTTCAGAGAGCCATCGAGAGAGAGAGACACGGGTCGGAGTAGGGGGGGCAGGGGGGGCAGGGGGGGGGGGGGTGTGGACAACTTGGGGAGCTCTCGAGAGTCGTGGCAAACTTTGCAGCAACGGCGGCGGTGTCGGTGATAATCTGTCGCGGTCAACTCTCCGATGAGAAAATCCGACGGGCGGGGAGAGCGCCACGGGTATCACGCAGCAGCAGCAGGAGCGGCAGCAGCTGTAGCGGCAGCAGCAGCAGCAGCGACTGGTGGACGGGCAGCAGTCCTCGGGAGCGCTCACGGAGCAGGAGGAGGAGGAGGTCTGAGTGGTAATTACCTCGCTCCGCACGCCGCCTCTTAAAGCGGAGGAGACGCGGCGCGAGACGGGGCGGGGCGCGGGGTCCCCCCCCACCCCCTCCTCGTGGCCACGGGGAGGGGCTCCCCCCCTTGTCCCCCCCCCTCCTCCCCCCTCGCGGCCACGGGGAAGGGCGGGGCGGGTTCACCCCTCCCCCCCCCATGTCCCCCAGGGTGCCCCTCCCCACCTATCGCGGCCACGGGGGGGAGGGGTGAGGTGTGGGGGTGAGGGGTGGGGGTGAGAGGTGGGGGGGTGAGGGGGTGGGGGCCGTCGCGGCCACGCCTGCCGCAAGCAGCCTGCAAGCCACAGCCGCCTCTGCTGTTGCACTCACACACTCACACACAGACACTCACACACAGACACACAGACACTCACGCATAGACACACATACACACATAGACACACAGACACTCACACACAGACACTCACACACACACAGACACACATAGACACACAGACACACATAGACACACACACAGACACTCACACACAGACACTCACACACAGACACTCACACACAGACACTCACACACAGACACAGACACTCACACACACACTCACACACAGACACAGACACTCACACACAGACACTCACACACAGACACTCACACACAGACACACACACAGACACTCACACACAGACACTCACACATAGACACAGACACACATAGACACACACACAGACACTCACACACAGACACTCACACACAGACACACACACAGACACACAGACACTCACACTCAGACACACATAGACACACACACAGACACACACAGACACACACACAGACACTCACACACAGACACACACACAGACACACAGACACTCACACACAGACACTCACACATAGACACACAGACACACATAGTGGGGGTGGTGGGGGTGGGCGATCAGAGACCCGGGCCGGACCCGAGGTGAGTCGAGCCGGCAGGTTGAGCTGGAGGGGGGAGAGGGAGGAGGGGGGGCGGTGTGTAGCAAACATCGCCAGCACTGGGGAGACAAAGGCGGCCGAGCGTGGTGCTGGCCACCCAACCCCATCATGTGCCTTACCGGCCTTCATTGGTTTCTCGCGAACAGCACTTGCCCCGTCAGTCTGTTAAGGCTACACGGGAGATCTTTGTCTTTGGTGAGAGAGGGGAGGTTTTGTTTCGACTGCCGCACCGGGAGATCGGATCGACCCCGTGACCTCTGAGTTCGCACGTCCTCAGTGCCGGACGTCGCACCACATGGACGGTGGCATCCCGACAGCGCCAAATGCCACGTCTATAGACCCCAGAGCGACACGCGGATTCACAATAAGATCTATAAACCCCAGATATACATATTTATATGCGGAGATAGACGTCGTCCAGACGAGACGCACGCGGCTACTGCAGAGGAGAGGGAGACTTGCGAGGCGATGCGGACGAGATCGAAGTTGCCACTGCACCCAGCCGCCGTATCAGCGCCGCGGACACCAAATCTCAAAACCCCCCCACGCCCCCTCGTGTGCCACGATGCCGGCCTTCACCGGTGCCCGCTAACAGCACTTACCCCAACAGTCCGTAAAGGCTACATGGGGGAGCTTTGTCTGTGTGCGCGTGAGCTACAAAACCCAGCGGACCCGCGGTTCCGTTCCCGCTCACGGCAACCAGCACCACCCAGCGACGGATTTATCCGAACCGGTCCTGGGCCTCCCCTAGGTCGACTCAGCCTCAAAATGAGTACCTGGTGCGGTGTGTAAAAATCATCGGCACGAGGGAGACAAAGGCGGCTGGGCCTGGTGCTGGACACCCACCCCCCTTCGTGTGTCGTGCCGGCCTTCACAGGTGCTACTCGCTAACAACAACTCCGCTGGGGCTATGCGGGTGAATCTTTGTCTTTGTCGCGGCGTGCGTACAGCAGAGCAAGCGGCAAACAGACAAACTCCTGCAAGCATTTACATCCGTTTCAATAACCACCGCCACCACCGTCATCATCATCATCGCGATATTCACCACGCGTCTTGCGCAGGGCAAAGGCGTCTCTCTCTGCCTCTCTCTGTCTCTCTCTGACTTGTGCATTTCCTGCGGTGCCAGGGAGGATCTGCCCCACCAGTACTTACACTGCCAGCGGCTCAAACCAATGTTCCGCCTTTTGGGTGACACTGACGGCTGCTCTGCGCTTCCAGTGTTTTCAGGGGCCTGCTCAAGGCGCGGCTCCGGCTGGAGCACGCCATGTACCACACACATGTCGGTGATGTGCGGAGCGTCTTCTTCGAACGCGGTGGAGCCGGACAAGCCCCTCTCTGTACCAGCGTGGACGGCACCCTCGTGGTGTTCACCTTCTGAAGCGCTCGCTCGTCACCGTGGCGTGCGCGATGAACACCACCACCACCACAACCACCACCACCACCACGTGACTTTTATTTTGTGTTGTGCGCGGTGCTTTTAGCGCCACAGCGCGTGGATTTGTAACGTTTATATTCATTTGTTTGCTGGTGACTTTGTGTATTTCATATCGAAATCGCCTCCAGTGCTGTTGCTGCTGGCGGCAATAAAAGTTGTTTAAAAGTCAAAGTCTCTGTCTCTCTCCGTCTCTCTATGTCCCTCGCTGCCTCTTTCCTCCCAGACGGTCGCGGGACCCCCGCTTGCAACCCAACACTGGCACGCGCACATTTTTCACAGTTCATAGAAACATCGCGGTGGAGGAGGGGGGTGAGGAGGGGGTGAGGAGGGGGGTGAGGAGGGGGTGAGGAGGGGGGTGAGGAGGGGGTGAGGGGGATCGTTTGTTTTGTTGTAACTGCACGTGACTGCAAAACCTGTTCCAGCGCCCGTGTGTGTCACGCGGGGATGAGCGATTTGAGGCGTTCTGGAACGTGGTGATTTGTGTGAATGCGGTGATTTGTGTGAATGTGATGATTTGTGTGAATGTGATGATTTGTGTGAATACAATCATTTGTGTGAATACGATGATTTGTGTTAATACGATGATTTGTGTGAATGTGATGATTTGTGTGAATGCGGTGATTTGTGTGAATGTGATGATTTGTGTGAATACGATGATTTGTGTGAATATGATGATTTGTGTGAATACAATCATTTGTGTGAATACGATGATTTGTGTTAATACGATGATTTGTGTGAATGTGATTATTTGTGTGAATCCGATTATTTGTGTGAGTGTGATCATTTATGTGAATGTGATGATTTGTGTGGCAATGGGATGATTCGTGTGAATGTGATGATTTGTGTAAATGTGATTATTTGTGTGAATTCGATGGTTTGTGTAAATGTGATGATTTGTGTGAATCCGATTATTTGTGTGAACGGGATGATTCATGTGAATGTGATGATTTATGTGAATGTGATCATTTGTGTGAATGTAAAGTCGGGGCCTCTCACTGTGCAGCCGCAGACGAGGCACAGATTCGAGCGAACGACACCGACAACGAAGCACGCCTGTGGATATTCCGTTTTAAATCTTAGCCAATGGGCATTCCGTTTTCACCGTTAGCCTATGGACATTCTGTTTTCTCCATGTTAGCCAATGCGCATTCCCTTTTTTCCCTGTGTAACTTAATGGCAACTCGATTTTCTTAATGTTAATCAACGGGGATTCCCTTTCCCCCCATGTTAGAGCCATTTCACCTCCCCCCCCCACCCCCCGTAGAGCCAATGGGCATTCCGTTTTGAACGTAACCCTAATGTTGCATTCCGTTTCTCCCCACGTAACGCTATGGGCATTCCGTTTTCTGTCATTGGGTTTCTTAGTGTTGTCCCGTCACGGCCCAGCGGCTTCTTGCGAGTTGCACACGCGAGCGGCGTGTGGGGGGAAAACGCAAGAAGCCACTCGGCCGAACCGACGACGACGACGCCGCGGCAAGGGTTTGCATTTGTCGAGTGGCGAGCTCTTGTCGAACTCGGGTGGTCCAAATCGTTTGTTTCAATAATTATCGGTAACCGCGTGGTATTAAACAAAAACTCAAACTGGTTACCGCGCGTATACACAGTTATAACTGACCGGCAATAAATACACGTTGACATTTTTCACTGAGAAAGTATAAGAAGGGAAGCTTGGCCACTTGGTGGGTCAAAGGTTAGCGCACTGGATGCGCAGTTTAGAGATTGCTGGTTTCGACTCCACGTCAGTCGAAACAACGGTGTTGGTTATATAAAATCAGTGGAATTGTCACTAAAATACCACTGTAAACGGTGACCACAATCGGTAATCAGATGCCGGTTAGCGATTACCAAACTCAAGTATTAAACTAGGTGGTGCTGGTGAGTTGGCTACCACTCACGCGGGTGGCTTTAAACCTTCAGTTTTGGCACAGCCATCTCGCTCATCATCTGGTAGAGGAGATGAGTGAAATTCTTTTCCCCATGGGAATAGTTAAAATTGTGATACGAGCATAAGAGATATTCACAATGGTGTAGCTTTAAAAAACAAAAAAACAAGCTATCTACAAATCAAAGATGGCCACCATTTTTGTGGCGACCATCTTTGATTTTGGTGGCGGCCATTTTTTATTTTGGTGGCGGCCGTCTTTGATTTTTAAGTTACCCAAAGAGATAATAAGTGCCGGATTTAGCGCTTGTGTCACCATTTGAACGACCAATTCACGACACCTGCTCCACTAATCGTACAGGCCAAACTAAGCAATAATGCAATTTAAACCTTACAGCCTCAATGTGTGTGTGACGCTGCGCCACGCATCCACGCACGCACGTGTTCACGCATAGCGAGACGTGGGGACTCTCCGCCCCCCCCCCCCTCCCCCACCCTGTTGACCAGCTGGTCTTGTCGTCTAAACGAGGACCCACGTCTTGAAGAGAAGGGGCCCTCCTTGCCGATATCGCCCTTCACATTCCCTCTCCCAGCCAGAGCCGTCCATAAGGGAGTACGGGGCCTGAGATAAATCACACCGCGTGACCCCCCCCCCCAACCCCTGAAGCACAGGGGCCCAGGGCTGTCGTCCCGATTCACCGTCCCCCAAGGGACGGCTCTGGTCGCAGCATCGAGTCGTCTTCCGCCTTCGAAGGCCGCGTAGAGACGCAGTCGCACCTGTGTCGGAGACGCCTTCGAAGAGATGAGCTCCGCGCCCCCGAGTTGTGCGGCGCGTTACAAGTTGTCTCTTTTTTTGGTTTAACACGTCGTAGGCTTTCGCGAGCAACATTACCCACAACAGAGGTTTTTCTGGGTTACATCGCGTAAATATAAATGGCTCACAAGTGACGACATCACATTTACCCCCCGACTTAGGGTCGAAACAGGAGGAGGGTTTCTCCAAAACTCTGGCTGTCGCCTGATGATGCTGGTTGTAATTACCGGCGAAACGTCACGGTACACGGATTGTAAATGTTGCAGTGGGTTTACTCTCCAACACACCGGTTTTCTGAACTAGTAACGAATTGGCATGTTTTACCTACGTGACTTTACCGAAAAAACCTAAGAATACTTGCCCAACAGTCTATTATAGGCTACACGAGGGGGAGGGACTCTTTGGCTTTGTAGCAAGAGTGAGCCCCCTGCTGGCAACGCCTGGGATGGAGTGGTCATGACCACTCCACAGGACCCGTCAAGTGGACATCCCCCCCCCCCCGCATGCGGCTCCGAGCACCGCTGCCTTTGAAATCGATCCGTGGGTGGGACTCACAGTGGACCGGCATCCCGCCCGCACACCCCGTGCTCACGCAGGCAGGGAGAGACGTCTCGACCCGGAGCAAAGTTCGTCATCAGATGATCACGCCTCCTCCTTTCACGTCATCCCGTCCCACCACGTACAACACTAAATGCACATCTTCTTGGTTCTTTCGGTAAAGTCACGTAGAAGGGAAGTAATACAATAATAAATAAAAAAATAATAAAATAATTCTCACGACGTTTCGGCCACAACGCAAGCAGCCGTCCTCAGGTGAAGAATGAAACACCACCAAGCTTGGAGCGTATATTTAAGCTGGGTTGGAGGGGGGAAGAAGAGCGCCTTGACAAAATAATTTGCATATCAAGAGGAATTTAGCATATTTATGGAAAATGCGTAGGAGGTGGGCGGGGGGTCTCAAAGTCATATTATGCCCGTGCATTATGCAGGATTAGCAGCATCAAAGGGACGGCTGCTTGCGTTGTGGCCGAAACGTCGTGAGAATTGTATTTTATAATGCTTTATTTTTATTATTTTATTATTTCCCTTCTACGTGACTTTACCGAAAGAACCAAGAAGATGAATCCCTGCAGTCACGAAAGCTTCAAATCGAAAACTAAATGCACATCCCATCAGCCGCAAGCAATGCCTCTCCGCCAATCTGGTGTTCGACACAAGCAAACTCTGGCGCCGTTTTGACACGCAGTGTCTCTTTACCCTTTTATCTGGCAACAAAACTGACACCTTCTTTTACAAGGAGTCATGTTTGCATAGACCACAATACCTGCAGTCATAATGCAAACAAAAAACACAACTCTGATAATGTATGCACTGTCCTTGAAGTTGATTGGTCCACACCCGAGACAGCTTTCCTTAGAGCCTAGTCTCACATGGTGTTGGACCAGATGACGCCAAAAGCCTAGTCTCGCATGGTGTTGGACCAATCAGCTTCAAGGACAGTGCATACATTATCAAAGGTGTGTTTTTTGTTTGCATTATGACTGCAAGTATTGTGGTCTATGCAAACATGACTGCTTGTAAAAGAAGGTGCCAGTTTTGTTGCCAGATAAAAGGGTAAAAAAACAATTATCATATTTTGCTACTGGCAAATGAGGTTCCAATGACGCAGTGTCTCATCAGCAGTTCAGCCTTGCTTGAAACGATGCTGGTCAACGGCCAGATGTTAGAGGCATGCACCTCTCCGCCTTTCTTTAAGGTCAAGGTCCTACAAGCTACGCGGCACAAGACTGATTTTTTTGTTTCCTGTGACATCGCTGCATGGAGCAGATCTGAGTGATCTGCTGAGAAAAGCCAACGGGCCCTCAACGTCCGAGCAGCAGCATCGGCACGGGAATTGTCCCGGGTCATCATTACGATTGGGTCCTCATCGAAACGAATTTTAACACTCGGAGAGTGCCGAAAGTAGGTGAACACAGTACGTGTACCCCTAATAGGTGTACAAAGACCCCCCCCCCCCGTATATCCTTTAACAGACTGTGGGGGCAAGCGCTGTTAGCGAGCACCTACGAAGGCCGGACGGGTACAGGAGGATGAGGGATGACCAGCACCACGCCAGACCGCCTCTGTTTACACACCGCATCAGGAACTCAATTGAGGCTGAGTCGACCTAGGGGAGGCCTGGGACCGGTTCAAACAATCGCCGCTGGTGTTGGTGACCCGCGCGCGTAAATACGAACCCGGGGGGGGGGGGGGCACGGGGTTCGTAGCGCGGTGCCCGCTACCACAACCGCTCCATCCCCATCACGGATGCAAAGCATCCCACTGGGATTTTGCACACAGTGTTGGTGTACGGTGCTTTTTCTGCAATATTTTGTTGTCTTTTCTTGGATTTTCTGTTTGCACATAGTCACGTTAAGATGTTTTCTTGTTCATGTTCATGTTTTTGTTTTTTTGTTTATTGCGGTTGCACCCGATTCAAGAGCCGAATGGCTCACAGGGCTACACCTAATAAATGAAACTTGAAACTTGAAAGCCCCTTCGCTCGGCGGGGCTCCGATCAGCATCAGCCCCTTCCCGACAAGTCCCAGGGCGTCTCACCAGCGGGGAGCCCTTCGGGCTCGCGTAAGACGATGCCCAGCCAATCTGCCGGCATTGACGGGGTTTTTTTTGTTGCTTGGGTGCGTTCGCCCCCACGGATGGCACGTCGCGCGTTTGTTGAGTAAACAGCGGCCCGCGCGCGAACGCGGTTACTCGATCGGCGATAAGATGTTCGTTTGTCCCCCGATGCGTTGGACGGTAATGGACAGTTTCAAAATACGACAGCTCCCGCCTTGCTTTCTTGCTGGGTCCGTCGCGAGTGGCGAGAGCCGGGGGGTCACGCCGTGCACAGGCAAGCGTCGGCCTTACCCCTCCCGCTCGCTCTCGTTCTCTCTTTTTTTGTTGTCATTTTATCGTGGAGAATGTCCGGTGGTAAGAACACAGAAAGGTCTCCGTCTTCAGAGCACTTTCACCATTCGCAGCACTGCCTTGGAATGATGGAAATCATCCTCCCCGTGGCAGAAAATTTGAAAAAAAGTAGTTTTTTGCTGTGGATTTCACACCTGATGATGATTGCTTGTTTTGCAGTCGAAACGTCGTGAGAATTTGTATTGTTTTATATTCATATTATTTTATTGTTTCTCTTCTACGTGACTTTACCGAAAGAACCAATAATAAGTCAGTAATAGTCAATTTCAACTCGTAACGCACACAGTATTGTCTCGCTCTCATAGAGAGAGAGAGAAGGGGAGACTCGACTCAGGGGCGTGAAGAGGAACCACGGACAAGTGGGATGCCACACGATGAGCCGGTTCATCTTCTTGGTTCTTTCGGTAAAGTCACGTAGAAGGGAAGTAATAAAATAATAAAAATAAAACATAATAAAACAATTCTCACGACGTTTCGGCCACAACGCAAGCAGCCATCCTTCGCCTGAGGATGGCTGCTTGCGTTGTGGCCGAAACGTCGTGAGAATTGTTTTATTATGTTTTATTTTTATTATTTTATTACTTCCCTTCTACGTGACTTTACCGAAAGAACCAAGAAGATGAATCCCTGCAGTCACGAAAGCTTTAAATCGAAAGATGAGCCGGTTGCCAAGAATTGCCCAAACTCTGCGGTCCTCTACGTATCGAGGTGCTATCGGCCAATCAATGACCGCTTCCGCGTGGGAGCAAACAGGGGCACCTGGAGAAACCCACGAGTGCGAGGGAACAACGCTCAATCCCAAAAGGCACGCAACAAGGTGGAGTCCATCTTCTTGGTTCTTTCGGTAAAGTCACGTAGAAGGGAAATAATAAAGTAATAAAATAAAACATTATTAAATAATATAATGTTTCATTATAATCAAATAAAATAATAATATAATATTATATTATTTCCCTTCTATGTGACTTTACCGAAAGAACCAAGAAGATGAATCCCTGCAGTCACGAAAGCTTTAAGCCAGGATGGTCCCGGCTCCCCAAAGCCCGCGGCATCCGCCGGCATTCGACGCGGGAACACCTGCTCGCCGCTCGGGTCTCTCTGCCACGTGGCGATTGTCCCATTGTCTCTCGCTCCGTGACGGCGATGTGTTGTGGCATTCCGTAAGCAAACCCGACGAGGGTGTGCGAGTTTTGCGGCACAAGGATTTCTTGAAGTCGGACGCGAGGCCTTCGTTCGGCGCAAATGTACAAGTGACCCTGCGTGCAAACGTTGGACCAGTGCGTTGGCTCCACGTCCCACGTTCACAGAGACACTGATGATGAAGATGGGTTTCAATCAGCGCGTGCTGACAGCTATGACGTCACGCGACGTCACCCGTGACATCTACCTGTGGGGGAGGAACAACAACATCAACCGCCATTCGCCACTAAGTGGCGGTGACGTCACCACGACGCCTGTGCCAGGCCAAGTGCACCTTGAGGCCACGTGAAGTGTCGAATGCCTGCTGGCAGGAGGTCACGGGGCAGACCCAGCAGGTGCCACGGGTCGACTGACCGAGATGACTGGCTGATGCACCACCTGTGCCCCCTACTGTGCCAACTTGCTGTGCTTTAGCCACCCGGCGCTCCGCTCATTGTTGTGAGCGTCGCTCCTCCCCCATCCGTTGTTGTTAGAGGGCGACTGCCTCCAACTGCCCAGTAGCGTCCTTCACGAGCCTCCTCCACAGAGGCCGATCTTGACACCGCTGGTACCAGTCATCGGCAAGTCCACTCAGCTCCACGTCCTCCTGTACCACATCACTCCATCTCTTCTGGTACCAGTCATCGGCACGTCCACTCAGACGGACACACACACACACAAATAGAAAGAGCTTCACAGCTCATCGGATTCCTCCAGCCAGCATGAATAAATATCGCGACCGGGATTCTTCTCTCGGTGTTCGCGACCGCCCTCCGTTTTCCCTCCCGCGATGCCGGCTACGTATGGCGCGAAAGAAGTTCCAGCGCATTTTTTTTTCTCTGATTCCCCCACGGGCCCCCCTCTCCGTCTCTCCGGGCCAAATTTACGAGCGCGCTCTCCTCCCCACGCCTCCCTACGCACCCTTCGTGCTTTGGTTCCGTTCCGTCCGCGCTTCTGATCCGGGCACCAGAGCTGCGGGGCCGCCCCCCCCCCCCCCCGACTGCGAACTTTCGTCTTCAGCAGACACACCGCTTTGTTGATATTCATGACCCATGGGCCAGAATGCTGCTATTCAATTACCGAGGGCGAGATTTTCCAGAGGGCTCCATTACTGCCCTTCCTCTCCTTTCGAAGATGTTTTTTTGTGTTTTTCATAATCAACGTTTTTGGGTTTAGATCGCGTTATTTATAAATGTGTCGTAACCCTCCACCACCCGACACGGCCAATCAGTAAAAAAGTGTCACGTTGACAAAAAGACAAATAGTTCACTGCTTTAGCCCACCGGTGTGTTGAAGCGTGAAACCACAACATTTACAAAAAATGTTTGTGTTTGTTTAATATCCCAACAAAAATCCTGATTGTGCATTTATCGGTTTAGTAGATGTGCTTGATCTCTGTGTATGCCAGATTTCAGCTTTCGCGGGGTCCTGGCGTTCGTTTTCAGAACGGTGTCAATCCTCGTTCGTCCATTACATTTGCAGTTGTTACCAGCGGACCGCAAAAATACATTCGATGGCATGACACGGTGAAATGATTTTGGTTACTATTTTTTTAACGATTGCAATATTCTCGCAGTGTTTACGCCCGGCTTCAGGGCCACGTAATCATAATAATACATAGTTCAGGTTTGGTCCAGTTACGCTGGGGGGAATCAACTTTGCACTTCTCATCACGCAAGCAGTTTTTTTTGTGTTGCTTTGGCACATTCTCACGTTTCAATGTCTATTTTTTCTCTTCCAAACAACACCAAGTCGAATTTCATAAACCATGTACATATCAATCACTCGCTCATATCTTAATGTCAATACGTTTTAACATTATACTCACTGCAGCACGCGAAGAAATGCCAAAAATGCGCGTTTGTTATGTGTGTGTGTGCACGCACGCGCGCGAGGCTACAGAGGCACATCTTTGGGGATTTGTTGGGGTCAAGCAGCCTCCGCCTTTGAAATTCGACATGCTTCGAGCGAGTTACGTCGAGCGGGCATAACATTTGGCCAACCGCTACCAAACGCGATGCGTGTACATCTCTGAACCTCTCCGAGTGTCCTCCTCCTCCGATCTCAAACAATGCTGCTTGCCCAGTTTTTCTCTCCTGCTCTCTTTCTGCTCGCCGCTTGGTTTCGCGCTGCGGGCTACCTGCCCACCACGTGGGCTACCTGGCCACCACGTGGGCTACCTGTACACCACGTGGGCTACCTGGCCACCACGTGGGCTACCTGTAGACCACGTGGGCTACCTGTACACCACGTGGGCTATCTGACCACCACATGGGCTACCTATACACCACGTGGGCTACCTGTAGACCACGTGGGCTACCTGTAGACCACGTGGGCTACCTGTAGACCACGTGGGCTACC
The DNA here is from genome assembly GCF_964198595.1 of Lampetra fluviatilis. NCBI lineage: Eukaryota > Metazoa > Chordata > Hyperoartia > Petromyzontiformes > Petromyzontidae > Lampetra > Lampetra fluviatilis. The sequence continues at coordinate 2,589,264 of NC_136318.1, read as the reverse complement.
TGTAAACCACGTGGGCTACCAGACCACCACGTGGGCGACCTGACCACCACGTGGGCGACCTGTACACCACGTGGGCTACCTGTACACCACGTGGGCTACCTGGTCACCACGTGGGCTACCTGTAGACCACGTGGGCTACCTGTACACCACGTGGGCTATCTGACCACCACATGGGCTACCTATACACCACGTGGGCTACCTGTAGACCACGTGGGCTACCTGTAGACCACGTGGGCTACCTGTAGACCACGTGGGCTACCTGTAAACCACGTGGGCTACCAGACCACCACGTGGGCGACCTGACCACCACGTGGGCTACCAGACCACCACGTGGGCGACCTGACCACCACGTGGGCGACCTGTACACCACGTGGGCTACCTGTACACCACGTGGGCTACCTGTACACCACGTGGGCTACCTGACCACCACGTGGGCTACCTGACCACCACGTGGGCTACCTGTACACCACGTGGGCTACCTGACCACCACGTGGGCGACCTGACCACCACGTGGGCGACATGTACACCACGTGGGCTACCTGTACACCACGTGAGCTACCTGACCACCACGTGGGCTACCTGACCACCACGTGGGTTTCTCTTACGTGGACGACGCCCGTCGGCCGTCGTCCACCGCATCCGTCGCCTTCGGACGCGGATCTTCCCCTGAGGGATGTCCACGGGCAGGTTTTGTTCCCCTTCTCTTAACCCTAACCTAACCCTAACCTAACTCTAACCTAACCCTAACCTAACCCTAACCTAACTCTAACCTAACCCTAACCTAACCCTAACCTAACTCTAACCTAACCCTAACCTAACCCTAACCTAACCCTAACCTAACCCTAACCTAACTCTAACCTAACTCTAACCTAACCCTAACCTAACCCTAACCTAACCCTAACCTAACTCTAACCTAACCCTAACCTAACCCTAACCTAACTCTAACCTAACCCACTCACCTCTCACTCAACACACCCACCCACTCACTCACCTCTCACTCGCCCACTCACCCACCCTTCTCATCTGCCTCTTGCACCGCCTCCACCCTGGAATTCCTCGCCATGGAGTCTTCTCTTTCCCGAGGTTCGTAACGATACTGAACGTCGCTCAATTCTTCACAAGTCACGAAGTCCGTGGCGACGTTTGTTTGCTGGGCCGCTCGA
>NC_136318.1:2521281-2587901 GCF_964198595.1 Lampetra fluviatilis | reverse complement strand
GTGGTAGTAGTAGTAGCAGGTGGTGGTGGTGGTGGTGATGGTGGAGGGCGATGACAGGGTGGTGGTAGTAGTAGGTGGTGGTAGTAGTAGGTGGTGGTAGTAGTAGTAGCAGGTGGTGGTGGTGGAGGGCGATGGACAGGGTGGTAGTAGTAGTAGCAGGTGGTGGTGGTGGTGATGGTGGTGGTGGTGGTGATGGTGGTGGTGTGTGGTGTGATGGTGGAGGGCGAATGCTGAGAAGCGACGGACAACGACAAAGGCCGGACGATGCTGTGTGTGTGTGTGGGTTGAGGCGACGCAAATCCAGGTGGCGGTGTTAATTATAATTAAAAGGCCACGAAGTAGTTTGCGAAACGACGTCAAAGGGGGAGAGGAGAGACGTAATTCTGGGGTATCACTGCATAGGAAGCCAAACGTAGGCCGCTGTGTTTTTTTTTCTTTCGGAGGGTCACGTTCTCGCGCACGCACGGCAAAGTTTCGTCCAACAAGCGCCGTGCCCTCCTGACCGCGCGGGGCTTTTCGTAGCCGGTACGACTTCGCAGGTGATTTCTGTCACTTTGCTACGTCGGGTGGTGGAGGGTTACGCAACAACAACAAAAACGTTTGCTAAGATAATGTCGTGGCCTAACCTGCAAAAATGTATATATATCTATTATGAATCGTACCGTTTTGCCAATTATTAGAAATCATCCACAATCACCCTAAAAGAAAACATGAAAAAACTATGTTTCGTCAAACTCGCCTTTTGTAACGGCGTTTTTCATGAACGAAGCATCGACATTTTAGCAGTTACATTCGTTAGAAATTTCGGTCCGCGCCTACGATCAGCACGGTCGGCTACGTACGGCGGTGAAGAGTTCAAACCACATGCGAACCACGTCTGCTTGCCAACGACAGCGAGATGCCACGTGAACGTCGCTCTCGGGGGATAAACTCCGCCGAGGCTACCGCCCCGCTAACGAGCGGCGTCAACTTCCGGTTTCCGATCAAATCCCAAAAACAAACAAACCAACAAAAACAATTCCGCAGACCGTCTCAACATTTTGCATATTTCTATGCCCCCCGATGTTCGGAAACGTTCTGGGATTCATCTTCTTGGTTAGACGCTGTCTCCCCGACAGACCTGGTCTTCACCTGAGGACGGCTGCTTGCGTTGTGGCCGAAACGTCGTGAGAATTATTTTATCATGTTCTATTTTTATTATTTTATTATTTCTCTTCTACGCGACTTTACCGAAAGAACCAAGAAGATGATGAATCCCTGCAGTCACGAAAGCTTTAAATCGAAAGTACTGGGATTCATTTGAAAATCCGGGGAGCACATCCCCACCGCCCCCCCCCACCCCAACTCTGCAGCCTTGTCCTCCCGTCGTCAGACGCGAGCCGCTGGCACGGAGACGCCCGAGACGGCAGAGCCGCGCTTCCAGGCGAGGAGCGCGGTGGCGGCGGCTCCGGCGAGGATCATCAGCAGCGCAGCGGCTCCCCCTGGCGACACCAAGCGGCGCTTCCGTTTCGAGGCGATGAAATCGGCAGGCGTTGGCGAATCGGTGCGGCACTGCCAGACGACCGCGCGCAGAGCCGCACCGGTTAGCGATCGACACAGGGCAGCTGTCAACACCACCACCACCACTACTACCTGGGGCGCAGGGAAATGATCGTACGACACCGCCGCTACGTAAATACGAAACTGCGGGGCACTTTGGGACGATGGTTGGCAGACGTCACGATCGTTGTCGTTGTAATGACGTTGACGATTCATTGAAAGTTCTAATTACGTCATGATTTCAATTGCAATGAGGGTGGATTGTTAAAATCCCACTGCAGTGAAACCTCCTTCCCCCCCCTCCTCCTCCCATTCTTTTCTTTGAGGGGACAACCTTTGCCCTCTTCCTTTAGAACCTCAAATCCCTGCCTTGAAGTTCAGGAGTCTTTATCCCTGTGCAAGCGGTAAATGGCCGGAAACGTCACCTGATTACGCACCTTTTATTTTAAGACCACACACGTTAAGTTACCCACCCCCCTGTACAACAAGCAACGAAGCCAATTTACTCCCGAGGTCCAAAGGAGAGTTCTCTTGTCTTGTCGACGGTTTACCCAAGCGTTTGGTAGCCTTGCTCGGACCCTCATCGGGCAACAACGCCGCTCTCTCCTGGGCCTCCACCCACGCTGGAGAGTTCCCACCGATGCACTCCTTCATGGGCACACGCGTCTCTCACCCCCCCCCGGGGCAACCTCTTCCTTTAACCTCTAGCTGGCTCGCAACACACGAACCCGCCCTCTAGACCACACCGCCTCTCGCTCTCATCTTTTTTATGGGAAATTGGCTTTTCCAGGGTGGGAGGAACACAGGCAGGAGTCTCCGCAGCTCCTGTTCCCCCCACCCCCCCCCCCCCCCCAAGGCATAGGGGGGCTTCTCCCAGGTCTCCGAAACTAAAACTTTTTTTCAACCTGGCAAGGCCCACTGAGCTACGTAGCTCTTTTTCAGATGCGACCTGGACATCACGAACGATAGCTCAACCGAAGTGGCTCACCACGTGGAAATTTATACTATTTGTGCGAACCTGAGCTGGCGACTCCCATAAGTCAATGTCACATTTAAAAATAAAAAAAAGTGTCTTCAAGAACGTCCTTGAACCATTTCTTCCGTCCTCGTGGGGACCTCCCCCGTGCAAGGGTGGCGAGTGCGTGCCGAGCGACGCTCAGGGTGGCGCGCGTACCTCCCGCACGGAGCTGAGCAGCGTGGCCGCTTGCCGGTGCAGGGCCTGGGCGGCGCTCATTCCACGCTCCATCTGATCGAGCAGCAGCTGCGTGGAGTTGTACTCCACATCCACCTGCGTTACGGGCAGAGGGGAAAGTTCGAGGAGCGCGCTCGAGCGTTGCCCGGAAAGCAACGCCCCCACGGGACTTTCGCTGGCAAGGGGACGCGTGACGTCGTTTCTCGGTGGCGTAAAAGCCATTGAGGTGGAAGAGGAGGGGGGTGACATGGAAGAGTAATGCGCATGTCACCAATAAATCTTGTGATTTTACGGGGGGCAGGTTTCACTTTTCATCAATACATGAGGCGGTACAGCAGAGTGCGGACTAATATCATCAGTTCCTTCTGTACGGTATCGCGCGTTTCCTCCCTTTGTACGTGGTGGGTTTTCTCAGAGTGTTCCCGTTTCCTTTCCTGCACGTCCACACGCGCTGATCAATTGACTGAAAGCATCTTTATCTGTAGGGGACTGCAGATCTTGGGAAATTGCTGGTTACCAGCTCACCCCCTGGCCGTCTTCCAGCCTTGCCGTCTGTGGTTCCCCAGCGTTTGAGAGATGCAATCTGCATGTAAAACTGCAACATTAATAAAGTAGATCATCAATTATCCGGTGGCTTACGGGGGAAGGGAGTGCCAGATCTTCAAAAACGCCGGATAACCACGTAACTGTTTTAAATAGCTTATTTTTACACATTCTTGCATAACATTGCTTGTCGTTGTTGTGTTGTTATTTGTTTACTTTATGAAATTGGCACGAACATACAAATAGACAAAAATAAATATCCTACTGTCAAAATTTACTTTATTTACTGTACTGTACTTATCACTGCAATCTCGAAGACTCTGCACGGGGCGATGATAGGGGCTGTGTAGAATTGGAGGTGGTTATTCAGAGTCCAAATCCAACTCCATCAGCTGCGTTGGAGGTTCGCCGGATCTGCCCAGGACCACCGGATAATATTGGGGGGGGGGGGGGGGGGGGGGGAGTCGGATAATATTGGGGGGGGAGCTGGATAATATTGGGGGGGGGGGGGGAGCCGGATAATATTGGGGGGGGGGGGGGAGCCGGATAATATTGGGGGGGGGGGGGGAGCCGGATAATCGCGCCCCGGATAATCGACGAACCACCGTACTCTTTGATTCTTTCGGTAAAGTCACGTCTAAAGATAAAATAATAAATTAAATAATAGCATATTACGACGTTTAGATTGCAACACAAGCAATCGTCATCAGGCATAAAAGAAATAGCAACAAAAATCTAACTAGAAAACTATAGACACAGACATACAAGCAGACAGACATCACAAGGACACACAGAGAGAGGACACATATCGGCACAAAGAGATTTTTGGTGCTATTTCTTTTATGCCTGATGACGATTGCTTGTGTTGCAATCGCAACGTTGTAATATGCTATTATTTAATTTATTATTTTATCTTTAGACGTGACTTTACCGAAAGAACCAAAGAATAATTCCTGCAGTCAATAAAGCTCCAAAATTAAGATTGATCCACCGTACTGTTATTATTTACAAGAGTGAATACCTTGACAGGTTTGAGCAAGGTGAGGTCGCCCACGCTGTGCTTGCAAAGGTACTCCAGACTGCTCTGCATGTAGTTGCATTGCAACTCCATGTTCACCAGCAAGGTCATAGTCCCTTCGAAGCTGCGACACACAGGAAACAACGGCATTATCATCATCATTATTATTTCGATTTTGTTTTCCAGGGGAAAGCTTCACCGGCTCTCGCGACTCTCTTCCAGGAGGGTCCTGCCAAGTTTGTTGAAAGAGAGGAGGGGGGGGCGAGGATTGTTATGATAAAGCAAATCACGAATTTGCGGTGTCATTTTCAAATTTGGACTGTGGCGCCGTGAGACTAATGGGCTACTCTTGCAAAGGGAATCGCGGGATATTTTAACTGTCCCCCCGCGGCGCAGGATTTTTCACGGTTAACACTTAATGCATAATAGAGGTTTTTTTTTGGGTTCGATCGCGGAAATATAAATGTGTCGTTAAACCCGCCACCACCCGACACAGCCAATTAGTAAGGTTTGGCACGTAAGCAGAACGTGACAATTCGTTACTAGTACAGCACACCGGTGTGTTGGAGAGCAAATCTACGACATTTACAATACGAGTTCTCAGATTGATCTAACCCAAAAAACCTAGATTGTGGATGATATTGGTCGCGAAAGCCTACACGTCAAACACTTCATGCGCTCGCGGTATTAATCAGGGAGGCCGCTGGATTCGAACCGTGAAGCTCTGGGGCCATTTCCCCGGTCTGTAAAAAAAAAGGTTAAAGCCACTGCCAATTCCTTGGTCACAAGTCACCGCAAAGGAAACAAAATAAAACGTCCGAAGCGAACATTTTACAGGAAAACACGCCAACGATTAAGTATCCCTGGAGAACGTGAAACTCTGCCATGAACACATTTAGCCGCGTGCAGTGACGGTGCATTAAGTGTCGCAGCTAAGTTCTCCCCCACCGCTATCGCGATCGATCGTGCATTGCGATAAATAGATCGTAGCCCCCAGGCAGCACCAATAATTATGTCAAAGTTCTAAGTGACAAGAGAAAGCCACCATCATAACAGAATAATGGTTGTATAAAACTCACTCCTGTAAGTTTTATACGTGAGTTTTATACAACAACCGCCATTCGCCACACAGTGGCGGTGACGTCACCACGACGCTTGTGCCAGGCCATGTGCACCTTGAGGCCACGTGAAGTGTCGAACGCCCGCTGACACTTCACGCGTAAAAAGCACACAGCCTCTGTCCACATGCGTATAAACCATCAGCACCTTCGGAATATGCGCAATGTGGTCCTCTTTGTCATTGTTGACCATCACAAGAGAACCGTGGACCGGCCAAGTCCTCGTTGGGAACCATCAGCAAAGTGCCGCTACCAATTTTCACCGCCGCAAAGTCCCGCCCCTGCAAACCGTGCATGGGGGGGCCCCCCCCCCCTCCACTTCCGCACTACGGAGCCCATTCGCTTGGCTACTGCCAACAATCTAATCTCCACGACGCACTTGTTCAGGATAAAAACCACCACGTGCGTGCGAGGGGACAACACGCGATCCCCCGTGCAGATTGATCAAAACACGTTGAGTCCACATTTTGCCGTCCGGAATTCTGGCAAGGCAGAGGGAAAACAGAGTTACCTCCGACAGCCACAGGAAAGGGCGTCTTTGCAACATGCGTGCGCTCCACCAAGCCCTCACCCACTTCAGTGTTTGTAAGAGTCACGAGGTCAAACCCGCGATGCGTACCTGACCGGCAGCTTGGTGATGTCAGGGATGCTCCCAGACTCCCACCTGCTCATGTGCAGCTTATGCGAAGCCGCGAGAATCTTCCTCTGCTCTCCCGTCTGCATCGCACCCAACTGCGGGCGGCCAGCACCGACGTGAAAATCACCGTCACGCCGGCAATATTCGGATAATACGTAGGCAAATATTCGCCCGCAGAGGGACAGTTGCCAACGGGTGGTGCCCTTTCAAAGGTGGTGTTGAGATGAGACGCGAGATGTAACGGCGGTCTATGAGAAGCCCCGGCGTATGGGAGAGCGCGGTATGATTAAATAAAAAACGACCGTTATCATCATCTACTTCCCAGACATCCCGTCAAAGGAGACGTGAAATATCCACCACGCATTACTTAATGGATCCCACTCTTGCAACCAATCCAGTCCTTACCGCGGAGAGCTCCTGGTCAGACATGGTGAGGAGGTTTCTCAGCGTAACTTCCTGGGCCTGCAAGTAGAAAAGAGGGTCTCTCTCTCTCTCACCCGTCGGCAAGCCGCCACGCATTTCGTGGCTGAACATTTAGAACGTTCACATTCACCTCGCGATTGATTTTGTTTGTCATTGGGCGTTGGGCCACGTAACGCGATTTTGGTGGCCAATCTGCGTCGTGAAGACCAACAGCACTGGAAATGTTTGTAATTACGTGAATTGAAGAGGGGTGACTTGGAAGACAAAATGAATTGCTTACAATCCCAGGCTCCCTGCGAACGGAAGTTCACGAGCAGGAGTAGGAGGCCCCGTGTATGCCGGTATCAGGGTCCAAATTTGCCAAATTCTAAAACAACCTGCATTATAATCAATAATTGTGGTTATGCATAGCAATTATCGCCACCTACCAACCAACCGTAGCCAAACTAAATACAAATGTTCACGTGTACAAGCTGCTAATGCACCAATTATAACTGTTTTCAGCTCACCAGTAAGTCACAGAGCGATTCTAACGGCCAAAGTCAAGCAGCTAGATCAACGGCGCTCCGCACGCAACTGCACCATGCAACTTCAGCACAAGATCCAGGAAATCGGAATAAAAGTCTGAATTGTTTGGCTATGCTCGGGTGGTGGAGGCTGTTACGACACAAGATTTGCCAAGATTATTAATACGTGGACCTAACCCAACAATCAAAATATGAATCGTCATGGTGGTTGTGAAAACCTGGGTGTTGAATTTATATTCAAGAATACAAATCATATTCAAGTTGTAAGCGCTCTCATCAATATATTCAGGCCCCCGTAAATATGTATACTATTCTTTGCCACCAAGGCCAAATGCTACGATGTCGCTCGGCCAACGGACTATGACGAGGCAAAAACAGCGTCATCACGATGCAGGAGCAGCCACGACGAGGAAAGATGCCATCACAGAGAGCCACGGCCCACACCACCCACACCGCCACCACCACCACCCACACCACCGCCACCACCACCCACACCACCACTGCCTCCACCCACACCGCCACCACCACCCACACCACCCACACCGCCACCACCATCCACACCGCCACCACCACCACCCACACCACCACCACCCACACCACCGCCACCACCACCCACACCACCACCACCACCACCACCCACACCACCACCACCACCACCCACACCGCCACCACCACCACCCACACCGCCACCACCACCCACACCGCCACCACCATCCACACCGCCACTACCATCCACACCGCCACCACCCACACCGCCACCACCAACATCCACACCGCCACCACCAACATCCACACCGCCACCACCACCATCCACACCGCCACCACCATCAGCATCCACACCGCCGCCACCACCCACCCCGCCACCACCATCCACACCGCCACCACCACCACCCACACCGCCACCAACCCACACCGCCACCACCACCCACACCGCCACCACCTACACCGCCACCACCACCACCCACACCGCCACCACCACCACCCACACCGCCACTACCACCCACACCGCCGCCACCACCACCCACACCGCCACCACCCGGCACCTCCGATGAGCACGGTTGGCTACGCACGGTGCGAAAGAAGTTCAACGTACACATCTACGTCTGAAACCCAGAAGGCCGTGCTGCTGATGGGATGTGGCAAAACCTTAATTTGTTTATGCAGGGGTACAGACATGGGAGAGGGGTGCGATTGTTTGATAACCTCTCTCCTTTCCTCCACGAGCTCTCCCCAAAAGCCCCTTGACCTCCAAACTCCCAGACGATCCAAACAAAAACGCCACTTTTTTTTCCTTCTTGGTTCTTTCGGTAAAGTCACGTAGAAGAATAATAAAATAATAAAAATAAAATAATTCTCACGACGTTTCGGCCACAACGCAAGCAGCCGTCTTCAGGTGGAGAACAGGTCTATCGAGAAGGCAAAGTCTGAAAGCTTTAAATCGAAAAAAAACGACGATGACGCACGTCGCCCCCGCTGGCCAACGTCACGTGCCTTCGGCGGGGGCAACCTCAGCAAACCAACGCCGCGTGTTCAACGGCAAACCAGCACCTGAAACAGCGGGACGAGGTGTCCAAGGTCGAGCCCAAATAAGAACTGCTTCAGATCGTCAAGCATGAGCTTGTTTCTGGGGGGGGGGGGGGGGAACACACACGAAGTCACGTAACTTTTATTCTGCTCACGGAGACAAAGATCCCTTCCCCCGGTACAGCCCGTAACAGACTGTCGGGGCGAGTTCCGTTAGCGAGCAGCACCTACGAAGGCCGGCACTCCGGCACACGAGGGGCGTGGGTGGCCAGCACCGCGCCCGGCCGCCCACGTCTCCAGACTGGCGACGTTTACCGCACACCGCCACACCAAGTGCACTCGGCGTCATGCGAGGCCGAGTGGACCTAGGGGAGGCCCAGGACCGGTTGGAATAATCGCCGCCACTGCCGGTGGCCGTGAGCGGGAAACGAACCTCGGGGTGTCCGAGTTCGTTAGCGGAGCGCTAACGAGCCTCACCACACCGCTCCCCACACGTGGCCTGACAAAGAGGTCAAGGCACGCGCGTTCGTCTGCTTAGAGACAAACACAGGTGTCCCTCCACGCTCCACGCGGTCGTGGTGGTGGTAGTGGTGGTGGTGGTAGTGGTGGTGGTGGTGGGGGTGGTCGTGGTGGTGGTGGTAGCAGTAGATGCGAACCAAAAAAAGGGCGTACAAAGCGAAACCGCACGAAGAGATGGCTGCCTGCCGAGTAGCGTACAGGGTACACGGACGGTACACATACAGTACACACACGGTACACACGCGGTACACACAGTACACACACGGTACACACGCGGCACACACACGGTACACACACGGTACACACACAGTACACATGGTACACACACAGTACACATGGTACACACACAGTACAGACACACACACGGTACACACACGGTAAGGTCCTGCTCTGCAACGTTCTGCTCCGAAACTCCCGGATCGGCGTTCCCTCGCAGCCGTTGCAGCGGCGGTATCTAGGCTTCGGCAAGGTAAGGTCATTTACCCTTTTTACCGGGTAAAAGGATAAAGGTAAAGGGTAAAGGTGTCGACATGCCAAGGGGTAAGGTAAAGGGTAGGGTAAAGGTAGCGTGGAAGAATTACCCGTTAGGGTAAAGGTAGCGCGAAGTATTACCCGGCAAACACCTTGTGTTTACCGCTCGCTAAAAGCTCCGTGGCGCAGTCCGTGGCCTCCATTTAAAATTGGAATCTTCGAGAGTATTCTATATGAATAAAGCGCTCTACCTCGCATTCACCTGTTATAAACCTTGTTCATGTGTAGTAGTACCCCAGTAATTACCCTGCAATCGGGCAATTTGTATGGGGTAAGGGTAAAAGTTAGGGTAAAGGTAGGCTCGTTGCTTTTACCTTTTACCTTGCCGAGGCCTATCGATATCGCCGGACCCGAAGGCTGCAGTGCGGGCGCAGGGTACCTGATTTTCAATTCCAAAGCCTTGGTGCTGACAGCGCTGATTTTGTTGGTAGACGCCATGAACTTGCACGCCCCCGACTCCTTGTAAGACTCGAGCACGATCTGAGACGGGGAAGGAACCAGCGTCACCCCAGTGCCCAGCGTTCCCCCCCCCCCTCCCGTGGTTATCGCTGCGCTGCACTCCCGATGTGATGCCGCCTTGTACCACACACCCTGCGTGTTGTCCGACGTCTCCACCGCCTGCTGCCGCTACCTCAACGCGGGCCCCGGTCGATGCTCGTTTCGCTCTCGTTTACAAACACGCGCTCGTACGCACGCGAAGGAAACCTTAAGCATCAATGCGTACACACGCTCATACATATAGACAAAACAAAGACAAAGATCCCCCCCGCCCCCGTATAGCCTTAAAAGACTGTTGGGGGCAAGTGCTGTGAGCGAGTAGCACCTATGAAGGCCGGCACGGCACACGAGGGGGTGGGAGGCCAGCACCACCCCAGGCTATCTCTGCCTTCACCAGTGCTGGTGTTTACACTTGCATCCCACTGGGATTTTTGCACACAGCGTTGGTGTACGGTGCTTTTTCTGCAATACTTTGCTGTCTTTTCTTGGATTTTCTGTTTGCACTTAGTCACATATTCACTTTAAGATGCTTTTTGTTCATGTTTTTGTTTTTTGTTTGTTGCGGTTGCACCCGATTCAATAGCCGAATGGCTCACAGGGCTGTACCTAATAAATGAACTTGAAAATGAACTTGAACTTGAACACACCACAACAGGTTAGGGTTAGGGTCATGCTCGAGTCGGCCTAGACGTAGCCTAGGGACCGGTCGAAATATCCGCCACCGTTCTTGCTCGCGAGCAGCTCTCGAACTCAGGTCGCGCTAACCGCTGCGCCGCCGCTCCCCCCCAGGTGCCTGCCGCACCTGCCCCGCTCACCTGCACCTTGCTGAACTGGAGTGCCAGCTCCTCGGCGGAGAAGCCCCCGTTGGTCTTGATGGCGGCGTCCGCGCCGAGCTCCTCCAGCCGTCTCCGGCACGCCTCGTGGCCTCTGCTCGCGGCCCAGTGCAGCGCCTGCGATCGGGCCAAGAGGGCAGAGCTGGGTGGTGGTGGGTGTCCCCACCCCCCCCCCCCGTTCACCGCCGAATCTCGGGACGCGCAAATCGGTTCGGCGTTCGTTCAATTCAGAGAGGCGTCGTAGCGCCCCGTTATTTTTAAAGACGTTGTTGCTCGCCGCAGAAGACCGTAGCGGCACGACCGCCGCCACTCTTACATTCTTACATAGCTGGCGCAAAAAACTGTGCCACACGCCCTCGCTGCATGGGTTTTGTGGCAGCGCCGGTCCGTCTCCCGACATGAAGATCGATAAAGCGATTTAATTTGTTCTTCTTCCGATTCCGTTCCGATGATGTACACGTACGGTGATCAGAATGGGAAAGGGTTAAGTTGATAAAACATCAACGTGGATGTGCAAAAAAGTATTGCACCCATGGGACCTCCTTTGCCAGTACCAAAATATATGATAATAGGTTTTTACTATTATGATAATAGGTTTTTACTATTATCATATTTTGGTACTGGCAAAGGAGGTCCCATGATGTAGATGCTCACCCCGAGCTCTCATTACTCTGATAGTGCGTTGTCTTTGAGCTGTACGCCTTTTGAGACGAGGCTCAAAAGAAAGCTGTCTCTGGTGTGGACCAATCAGTTTCAAAGACAATGCAGATACTATCAGTGTGTTTTTTGTTTGCATTCTGACCACAAGCATTGCGGTTATTTCAGACATGATTCCTTGCGAAAGGTTTCAGTTTGGTGTTTTAACAACTTAACAAAACTGTTTTGTTGCCAGAAAAAAAGGGGAAAACCTATTATCAAGTATTGCACTTTTGCGTAAACAGACAGGGGGAGACGTATCACATGCTTACGGTCCATCCGTGCTGGTCCTGCAAGTTGACGTCTGCGCTGTGTTGCCCCAGCAAGGCCACTGAGTCCTGGTAACCGTCGCGGGCAGCGTACATCACGGCGCTCATCCCCATCCTGAGCCACAACAGACAAAGGCACAAGGGCAAAGATTTCGATTTAAAGCTTTCGTGACTGCAGGGATTCATCTTCTTGGTTCTTTCAGTAAAGTCACGTAGAAGGGAAATAATAAACTAAAATGTAAAATATTAAAATAATGGTGTGTTTTATTTTTATTATTTTATTATTTCCCTACTACGTGACTTTACCGAAAGAACCAAGAAGATGAAAGGCAAAGATCTCCCGCGTGGCTTTCAACGGACTGCAGGGGCAAGTGATGTTCGCGAGTGTCACCCATGACGGCCGGCACGGCACACCAGGGGGGGGTGGGTGGCCAGCACCACACAGGCTGCTTTTGTGGCATTTATTCCGGACTTCCCCGTTGTTCCGTTCGATTTGCCAGCAGCGCAACTCCGGATCTGGGTGAGATTCTTGGATTTCAGTGGTGCACTGAGCACGAGCCACTCCTGGGTTATTGTTGTTTTTTTATTTTCAAATAATTGCCAAGGAGCAACGCTCGAAGGCCCCGACAACGTCACGCAGCCGGCAACGACCGGCACCCGGGGGGGGCGAGGGGGGGTTCAGCCGCGCTACCTGTCGGTGACGTTGGTGTCGAGCGCGTGCTGGAGGAGCTGGGCGGCGCACGCCATGGCGTCTCCCGCCGGCCGGTGAGAAGGTGCGCACGCGGCCATCAGCACCGTGTAGCCACCTACGAAACGGCCGTCAGTGGCGCGGGCGGTGGCTCCAGACGTGCGCGGAACCACGCCGGCGATGGGCCGCGCAGAGCAGAGGTCACAACCGGGTACCCGATACCCGTACCCTACCCGATACCCGGCTACCTGTACCCGGCCGGGTACGGGTACGGGTATCCGTTTGCGACCCTGGTGCGGCCGGGTACGGGTACGGGTAGGCCGTGAGTGACTGGTGAGTAACCGTTTGTCACTCATTTCGGGTAGGGTACGGGTACGGGTAGGGAACGGGTACGGCCGGGTACGGGTACCCATTTGCGACCCTGGTGCGGCCGGGTACGGGTAAGGAATCAAAACCCGTTTGCGACCTCTGGCGCAGAGCAACTCCGCGTCGTCCAGGATGCCGTCAGCGGGCAAGCGCGCTTGCCAACGCGCAAGGGTTCTAGTCGTATTGTGCGCTAAAAATATGAATGACACTTTCATTTTATAGCGCGTCATTCATGCCAACAGCATCCCACGACGCCGTACATTAGTTGTATATCTAAGGACCAAATCCCACATACACGGCCGGCACGTGCAACACACGTACGTACGTACCAAGCAAATGAACAAGCAAATTGAGAAATGGGCACCAGAACAAAAAGCGCTAACAGCAAAAAAGTTATCGCAACAACGACGACGACGACGACAACAAAAATCACCGAGGCTTTCGAGAAGTCAAACCGTCGATCACGAGTGTCAAACCTCACTGCCTCCACGGTGCCGGATTACAGGCGACGTGCGTATTATATCTTCTTGGTTCTTTCGGTAAAGTCACGTAGAAGGGAAATAATAAAATAATAAAAATAAAACATAATAAAATACAATTCTCACGACGTTTCGGCCACAACGCAAGCAGCCGTCCTCAGGTGAAGAACAGGTCTGTCGGAAAGACAGCGTCAGACGGCTGCTTGCGTTGTGGTCGAAACGTCGTGAGAATTGTATTTTATTATGTTTTATTTTTATTATTTTATTATTTCCCTTCTACGTGACTTTACCGAAAGAACCAAGAAGATGAATCCCTGCAGTCACGAAAGCTTTAAATCGTGCGTATTATAGCCACCCACCGCCGGGCAAACCGAAGCAATCGACAACAACATCCATGAAGAGCCGTCGCAAACGGCACCCTGGTGGTCTCCACGGACGACCGCGTCGCTGACCTTCGGTGGCGAAGTGAGCGCTGGCGCCACGAGCGAGCAGGACCTTCACCAGCGCCGGGTTGGCACACACGGCCGCGTACATCAGCAGGGACCAGCCGGAGGAGAGCACTGCGTTCACGTCGACGCCTACCGGGCCACACGGACACAGACAAAGAACCCCCACCCCCCGTGGAGCCTTAACGGACTGTTGGGGGACGAGCGCCGTTGGCGAGTAGCACCTACGAAAGCCCACAACCGGTTCAAATAATTGTCACTGGTGTTGGCCATGAGCGGGAATCGAACTCGGGTGGCCGGGTTCGTAGCGCGGCACGCTAACCGCCACCCCTCCGCTCCCCACGTGGGCACAACCCACACGGGGCTCACCACATCTTCAATTTGACAAATTATTTGGAGTACAACAACAAAACAACAAATACAACGCGTTCATTAATAACACCGTGGGGTCTTTGGAAGAAAATATATAGCCAAGGTAATATTTCGGGCAATGGGGCTTTGTCATAGACTTGATAGCGTGTAGGACATTGTCATGCAAACTACTGCAGTGTGGCGAGGTCGTTCGTGTTCTTCACGAACTTGGCTGTCCGCGAATCGCATCTGTAACATTACACGACTGCTGCATCGAGAGAGAGAGAGGGGAGAACAGCAATCTCGCGTTATTAAAAAAAACTTTGCTATCCGCGATTTTGGCTAATCCGCAAATCGCATCGGGAATGCTCTACACGACTGCTGCATCGAGGGAGAGAAAGAAAGTGATGAGATAAAGTGATGAGAGAGAATGTGATGCGATAAAGAGATGACAAAGTGACGAGATAAAGTGATGAGAGAGAGAAAGAGACGGGAGCAAGTGGCGAGATACAGAGATGTGCTACTACGATAGTTCTCACGAATTTAATAGCTTAGTTGCGTATTTATTTCGGGTAATTGATTATACTTCAGTATGAATACTGCATTAACAACACGTACTTAAACAAGGCTGCTGTCTCAAAGACAACGCCATAGATTCCCAGAGCCACGTGTTGGTTTGCATGTTCACCACAAAGTACCGTGTGTGTGGTTAAAGCAGGACTTGATTCCCTGCAAGAGAGTTTCTATTTTGGCATTTTAACATCTTAACACAGCTCCTGTTGTAGTGCCCGAAAGGGTAAAAAAAACACCTATTCGTATTTTCCCCCCCACCACTTTGATACTGGCAACAACAATAAAAAGGTCCCATACTCTTTGGTTCTTTCGCTAAAGTCACGTAGTTAGAAATAAAATAAAATTAAAACAAATCACGACCGCTTGTGTTGCGATCGAAGCGTCGTGATTTGTTTTATTTAATTTCTAACTACGTGGCTTTACCGAAAGAGCCAAAGAGTATGGATTCCTGCAGTCACGAAAGCTTCAAATCTAGATTGAAAAAGGTCCCATTTTTTTGCCGCAACAACAACCGACCGACTGACCCGCGTCCAGCGCCTCGCACACGAGCTCCTGGTTCCCGGCCATGGCAGCTGCCCTTGTGTCCTCCAGCGAGAGCAGCCTGCCCTCAGCTCCCACCACTGCTGCCCTCCTCCTCCTGATGCTGACGCCGCCGCTGCTGCTGCCACCCGCCGCGTCCCGCCGGGCTGGGCCAACCTCGACCACGCGGCGCGGCTCCCCAGCGGCGAAGGCCTTGCGCGCACCGGCACGCTCGGCCTTTTCACCCAGGCCATGCCCACCGCCGCTTACCTGTCGTAAGAGGAAACGGGGGAATGCAAGAATCAAGAGAGCTCGTTCTCTCTCCGTGCTGTGTATCTCGCTGTGAGCCATCTCTCACTCTCTCGTGCTGTGTATCTCGCTGTGAGCCATCTCTCTCTCTGTGTATCTCGCTGTGAATCATCTCTCTCTCTCTCGTGCTGTGCATCTCGCTGTGAGCCATCTCTCTCTCTGTGTATCTCGCTGTGAATCATCTCTCTCTCTCTCTGTGCTGTGTATCTCGCTGTGAGCCATCTCTCTCTCTGTGCATCTCGCTGTGAACCATCTCTCTCTCTCTCTGTGCTGTGTATCTCGCTGTGAGCCGTCTCTCTCTCTCTGTGCTGTGTATCTCGCTGTGAGCCATCTCTCACTCTTCGTATCTCTGCATTTCCGTCCTCTCTTACATCTCCGTCTCTCTCTCTCTCTGGACCATCGCTCGTGTCTCTGCATCCCCGTGTCTCTCTCTATGGTACAGAACGAGAAAAAAGATGCTGGAAGGTGACACTAACGGCTGCTCTGCGCTTCCAGTGTTCAGAGGCCTGCTTAAGGCGCGGCTCCGCCTGGAGCACGCGTACCACACACATTTTGGTGATGTGCACGTCTTCTTCGAATGCTGGGGAGCCATAAAAGCCCTCTGTACCAGCGTGGACGGCACCCTCGTGTTCACCTTCTGAAGCGCTCGCTCGTCACCGTGGCGTGCGCGATGACCACCACCACCACCACAACCACCACCACCACGTGGCTTTTATTTCGTGTTGTGCGCGGTGCTTTTAGCGCCACAGCGCGTCGATTTGTAGCATTTATTCTCATTTGTTTGCTGGTGACTTTGTGTATTTCATATCGAAATCGCCTCCAGTGCTTTTGCTGCTGGCGGCAATAAAAGTTGTTTAAAAATCAAAGTCTCTGGACCATCGGTCGTGTCTCTGTATCTACGTGTCTCTGTATCAACGTGTCTCTCTCTACGGTACCTCTCTCTCTCTATCGCCCTGCCTCCCCGTCTCGATCTCGGAGACAGCAGAGACACGCGTTTGAAAACGCTTCGTGAGAACGACCCGTTTCTTGTTGTTGTTGTTTATGTTTAGGCGAGAGCGACGGCTGGGTGGGTGTCGATCGAAGGGTGGCGATGAAACGAAGGGGTCGGGATGGATTTGCTTGACGCGTTCGCCAAAACTCTTTGGTTCTTTCGGTAAAGTCACGTAGTCCTATTTCGATTTAAAGCTTTCGTGACTGCAGGGATTCATCTTCTTGGTTCTTTCGGTAAAGTCACGTAGAAGGGAAATAATAAAATAATTAAAATAAAACATAATAAAATACAGACAGCGTCATTCAGACGCTGTCTTTCCGACAGACCTGTTCTTCACCTGAGGACGGCTGCTTGCGTTGTGGCCGAAACGTCGTGAGAATTGTATTTTATTATGTTTTATTTTTATTATTTTATTATTTCCCTTCTACGTGATTTTACCGAAAGAACCAAGAAGATGAGTCACGTAGTTCGTTACCAAAGAGTATGGATTCCTGCAGTCACGAAAGCTTCAAATCAAGCGTTCGCCAAAGATGCCACCCGCACGCAATGCGTTAGTGATGATGATGGTGGTGGTGGTACGACTCGGGGCTCAGGTGATGGTGTAGAACCAGAACCGGACCTAGACCTTGGGGGGCCCTAAGCAAAATTTGGTTGGAGGCCCCTTTGATGTATGATTTTTTTCACCCACTAGCTAGCAGTGACTCTAGGGGGCCCTCTGCTGGCCACGGGGCCCTTTGCAATTGCAAGGGTCGCTTAGTGGCTGGGCCGGCTCTGTGTAGAACTAAACACATGGCGATGACAAACATCGCGATGCACGGCTCAACATTCACGCAAGATGATGGTGGTGATGATGGTGATGATGGTGGTGATGATGATGGTGGTGATGATGATGGTGGTGATGATGATGGTGATGATGATGGTGGTGATGATGATGGTGATGATGATGGTGGTGATGATGATGGTGATGATGATGATGGTGGTGATGATGATGGTGATGATGATGGTGGTGGTGCAGGTCAGGCGCAACACACATGGTGGTGGTGATTAATATAATGACGACGACAGATTGGTGGTGGGTGTATCCAGATCATGCTGCAACGTTTGAGATGACGACGAGGATGATGATGATGATGAGCTCCAAATAAATGGTGATGACGGTTTACGATGATGCTGATGATGCAGAGCTCGTAATAGACTGACGATGGTTGCGATGATATTCACGCTCAGCATACTTGGACGGGCCGGTGGGGCTTTACACAACACACACAAAAAGACAAAGATCCCCCGTGTAGCCTGTAACAGACTTTTGGAGCAAGTGCTGTTAGCAAGCACCTATGAAGGTCAGCACGGCACACGAGGGGGTGGGTGGCAAACACCACGCCCGTCCGCCTTTATCTCCCCAGTGGCGATGTTTACACATCGCACCAGGTACTCATTTGAGACTGAGTCGACCTAGGGGAGGCCCCAGCGGCCAGCCCCGGCTCAAGGCTCACCGTTCTCGCTCTCCCAGTCGGCTCAGCGTTGTGCTCGCGTGTCCAGGGTGGGAGCTCCACAGATATCGGCCCCCTGGGCGGGTCGCCCCAGTCCCATTGATCGTCGTCGTCGTAATCGGCGTCCTCGCTTCCCGCGGGCCGCACTTCCATTACCTTTCGTTGCCTGTCACGGTCGGAGCACGTGGCATGCCACATGGGTGGACGGGCGGGACTTCCGGTGGTTGAGATCAGGAGCTTCCGGTGGTTGAGATCAGCTGCTTCCGGTGGTTGAGATCAGCTGCTTCCGGTGCTTGAGATCAGCTGCTTCCGGTGGTTGAGATCAGCTGCTTCCGGTGCTTGAGATCAGCTGCTTCCGGTGGTTGAGATCAGCTGCTTCTGGTGGTTGAGATCCGCTGTTTCCGGTGACCGAGATCAGCTGCTTCCGGTGGCTGAGATCAGCTGCTTCCGGTGGTTGAGATCAGCTGCTTCCGGTGGTTGAGATCAGCTGCTTCTGGTGGTTGAGATCAGCTGCTTCTGGTGGTTGAGATCAGCTGCTTCCGGTGGTTGAGATCAGCTGCTTCTGGTGGTTGAGATCAGCTGCTTCTGGTGGTTGAGATCAGCTGTTTCCGGTGGTTGAGATCAGCTGCTTCCGGTGGTTGAGATCAGCTGCTTCTGGTGGTTGAGATCAGCTGCTTCCGGTGGTTGAGATCAGCTGCTTCTGGTGGTTGAGATCAGCTGCTTCCGGTGGTTGAGATCAGCTGCTTCCGGTGGTTGAGATCAGCTGCTTCTGGTGGTTGAGATCAGCTGTTTCGGGTGTTTGAGATCAGCTGCTTCCGGTGGTTGAGATCAGCTGTTTCGGGTGTTTGAGATCAGCTGCTTCCGGTGGTTGATATCAGCTGCTTCTGGTGGTTGAGATCAGCTGCTTCCGGTGGTTGAGATCAGCTGCTTCTGGTGGTTGAGATCAGCTGCTTCCGGTGGTTGAGATCAGCTGCTTCCGGTGGTTGAGATCAGCTGCTTCTGGTGGTTGAGATCAGCTGTTTCGGGTGTTTGAGATCAGCTGCTTCCGGTGGTTGAGATCAGCTGTTTCGGGTGTTTGAGATCAGCTGCTTCCGGTGGTTGATATCAGCTGCTTCCGGTGACCGAGATCAGCTGTTTCCGGTGGTTGAGATCAGCTGCTTCCAGCCCTGGGAAGCGGCCACGTGGGTCTATCCCTCAATAATTGAAGATCTGTTTAAAACGGTATTTAATGTTGATAATTGACAATACTGTATTACGTAAGTATATTCAATGTCGGAAAGCAGACATTTTAAGAATCAAGCAACACATCATGGGACCTCCTTTGCCAGTACCAAAATATACTAATAGGGTTTTTTTTGTTGCCAGAAAAGGGGAAAAACCCTATTACAAGCAACACATTTAACACTATATTACAAACTAATTGGAAATTATGAAAACAAAATAGGCTTTACCCTTCCCAGGAGGTGTTAAGATGTTCAAACACCAAATATGCACCTATTACAAAGCATCAAGTCTGCATTAACCACAGGGAATTGTGGCAAAATATGCAAACACACATGCTTGATAATTTTGATTTAAAGCTTTCGTGACTGCAGGGATTCATCTTCTTGGTTCTTTCGGTAAATTTCGATTTAAAGCTTTCGTGACTGCAGGGATTCATCTTCTTGGTTCTTTCGGTAAAGTCACGTAGAAGGGAAGTAATAAAATAATAAAAATAAAACATAATAAAACAATTCTCACGACGTTTCGGCCACAACGCAAGCAGCCGTCCTCAGGCGAAGAATGAGAACATTATCAAGCTAGGAGCTTATATAGGTGTAGCGAGGAGGAGCGCCTTAACAAAAGAATGTGCATATGAAGAGGAATTTAGCATACCAATGGGCAATGCATAGGAGGTGGGCGGAGGGGTTTCAAAGTCCCATTATGCCCATGCATTATGCAGGATCAACAGCACCACGGGGGGGCGCAAGGAACAGCGTTAATAAAGGAGAGGAATGTTAGTGATATGTAGCTGCATTTGCCAAACAACCACGTAGAAAACCAAAGTGAAAACTACATAAAAAACTAAAATATAAACTGATACTTACTATACTCTACAATAAGCTGAGTTACTAACAACAAATAATAAATTACAATTCTACGTCGTAAGAAGTATATAATATACTTCCATCTAAACTTTATTCTCTTAGCATATACAGTACTATATACTGCCATAGATAAACCCAACATTAAATTATATACTGTATTGCTGTAAACCACCCTATACTTTATACATTTTAATATAACACTATGTATTATTCAACTCACCCTAATGTGTATCGAAATGGTTTATTACGTCCTTCCAATGATTGCTAAGCCTGAATCCATCTTCTCGGTTAAAATTGTCTCTGTGTTTGTATATGTGGATCGCCTCATGAACGAATCTCTCATGATAGCCAGATGGCTTGCAGAGAACCTCCGTCTTGGAGAAGTCAATGTCATGTGAGCCCACTGAGTTGTAACAGTGGTCTGCCACGGCTGAGGTGTTTGTCCTACCGTGTTTTAGATCAGCTTTATGTTCACGAATGCGGTCTGAGACGTGTCGTTTGGTTTCCCCAATGTAACTGCTACCACAGAGGCAACTTAGTTTGTAGACGCCAGGGTACTGTATGTCTGGAATCACATCTTTTACAGACGGTACCAGATCACGGATTTTATGTACTGTGTTGAATCGGACCTGGATCTTGTGTTTAATCAGGATTTTGGAGATCTTTTTTGTGACCCCAGCAATGTAGGGTAAGGTGATGGTCTTGAAAGGCTCCTCAACAGGATCTTTCTTGATGGTTGGAGTGATGGCTTTGCGGATTGTGTAGTCGGAGTAACCATTAGCTTTAAGAGCTTGGAGTACGTGTTTGAGTTCACTGGAAATGTGTTCATGGTCGGAGATGCATTGGGCTCTATGATATAGAGTCTTGATGAGGGAATTCTTCTGGGATGGATGGTGGTGGGAATCCGGTTTTAGATAAGCATCCGTGTGGGTGGCTTTCCTGTAGACAGAGTGGCTCATTGAACCATCAGGTCTCCTTTTGATTAGGACATCCAAAAAGGGTAGCTTGCCATCATTTTCGACTTCCATGGTGAATCTGATGGCTGGGTGTATGGAATTGATGTGGTCGAGAACCAAGAAGATCTTTCGGTAAAGTCACGTAGAAGGGAAATAATAAAATAATAAAAAATCAAACATAATAAAATACAATTTTCACGACGTTTCGGCCACAATGCAAGCAGCCGTCCTCAGGTGAAGAACAGTGCTGTCGGAAAGACAGCGTCTGAAATTTCTGAAATTTCAGACGCTGTCGGAAAGACTTTCCGATAGCCCTGTTCTACACCTGAGGACGGCTGCTTGCGTTGTGGCCGAAAAGTCGTGAGAATTATTTTATTATGTTTTATTTTATTATTTCCCTTCTACGTGACTTTACCGAAAGAACCAAGAAGATAAATCTCATGCTGGTTGTCAACAGGGGGAGGGGGGGGCAGCTCGTAGCTTTGGCCGCCAGGGGGGGGGTGGGGGGCAGGGGAGCAAGGCACCCCCCTACCTGCCCCTACCTGCCCCCACACGCTCGTTACGCAACTGCAATGATTCATGTTGTTAAACGTTCCACATTCGACGCCGCCGTACCACGTGGCACTCCACCATGGCCCCCCGCCCCTCCCGCGTGACGTCATCGCGCCTATTATGCAGTCACGTGGGCGCGACCGGCTGGGGAGGGGGTCAGGGGTCACGGTGTATGTCATCGTCACGTGATCCTCCGCTCCCGGTGTCATGGCGTCACCTTCGCTCTGAGTCGCGCAAGCGGCGGGGTTCATTCTCGCCCACAACCAAAACGACGACAACAACAACAACAGCAGCAGCAATAACAACAAGCGCGACAACCCTCGCAACAACAAACGCCATCACGAACAGCAGCAGCAGCCACAACAGCGAGCGCACCGCCACCGCCTCGGAGCCCGCGCCATGGCGCAGTCTCTGTCCGATGAGGAGTTCAATCGCATGCAGGTGAGCAGCAGCAGCAGCAGGAGAGGCAGCAGCAGCAGGAGAGGCAGCAGCAGCAGAGGCAACAGCAGCAGCAGGAGAGACGGCAGCAGTGACGAGCAGTGATGACAGCAGCAGGAGAGACAGCAACACAACAGTTACTCGCAGCAGGAGATGCAGCAGCAGGGGCAGCAGCAGGAGAGGCAGCAGCAGGAGAGACAGCAGCAGGAGAGACAGCAGCAGGAGAGGCAGCAGCAGGAGAGACAGCAGCAGGAGAGACAGCAGCAGGAGAGACAGCAGCAGGAGAGACAGCAGCAGGAGAGGCAGCAGCAGCAGAGGCAACAGCAGCAGCAGGAGAGACGGCAGCAGTGACGAGCAGTGATGACAGCAGCAGGAGAGACAGCAACACAACAGTTACTCGCAGCAGGAGATGCAGCAGCAGGGGCAGCAGCAGGAGAGGCAGCAGCAGGAGAGACAGCAGCAGGAGAGACAGCAGCAGGAGAGACAGCAGCAGGAGAGACAGCAGCAGGAGAGACAGCAGCAGGAGAGACAGCAGCAGGAGAGACAGCAGCAGGGGCAGCAGCAGGAGAGACAGCAGCAGGAGAGACAGCAGCAGGAGAGACAGCAGCAGGGGCAGCAGCAGGAGAGGCAGCAGCAGGAGAGGCAGCAGCAGGAGAGGCAGCAGCAGGAGAGACAGCAGCAGGAGAGACAGCAGCAGGAGAGACAGCAGCAGGAGAGACAGCAGCAGGAGAGACAGCAACACAAGAGATACTCGCAGCAGGAGAGACAGTCGCGGACAGGAGCAGTAGGGACTGCAGCGGTAGCAGCAGGAGGAACAGCAGCAACACAAACAGCAGCAGTCGCATGGACAGTAGCAGGAACAACAGCAGGGAAAGAAGAACAGCAGTTCCAGCAGTTGTAGAGACAGCAGTAGCAACAGGTACAGCCACAGGATGGGGCAGCAGCAGTAACATAATAGCATCGCCAAGGACAGCAGCGATAGCAACAACAGCGCGGGTACATGACCAGTAGCTACACGGACATCGGGAGCAGCGTCAACAGGGAGAGCAGCAATCATAGAGTAGCAGTAGAGACATCGGTAGCAGTGACAGCATCAACAGCAGCGACAGCACCCAGAGCAGTGACATCAGCTGTGACAACAGGGGCAGTAGCAGGAACAGGAAGAGCACATTGCGATATTTTGGCCAGGGTAATGAATCAGAATCTTTATTTTGTCCTGGAGAAATCCGATGAGCTATCAAGCTCTTTTTCACAGACGGCTTTCTTTCTAATCCGCTGGCTTACAGAACACAATTCATATTTCACAATTATTTTTTAATGCAATAAAGTGAACGGACCGTAGAATTGATTTGTCCTAGCACGGGTCCGGTTATTCATCGGTACAAGCAGCAGCTGCAGCAGCAGCAGCAGGGATAGCAGCGGTAGCAAACCAAGAACGACAAGGGACTGCATCAAGGACAGAGACGGCAACATAAGAGAGAGCATGGGCAGCAGTAGTATCAAGGGCAGCAGTAACAGGTCCGGTTATTCATCGGTACTTGCAGCCTGGGTGCGTGGGGGCACTGCCGTGCCCAACAGCTAAGGGGATTTCCTCTGAGACATCGCTTTGAAATGGCCAGGAGAGACATTTAATCTGGCCCGTCCGCTCACTCGGGTTGCCACTCGCATCATCGCAACTAGGCGAAGTGTTCCTGTCATTTAGGTTTTGGTGATTTCACCTAATACGTAGCTATGAAGTTTTTATTGTACGTGTGAACGTGACTTTAAAATAAGACGCAAAAAAAATGTTCTCTATAATTATGTTATATTGTATAATCCAACCAGATGGCATTGTTGCTGAGAGCATGTGGTAGGTTTATTCAGCCCATCATTTTGCTAGTGGTGATGGAATAATGATCACAAAGCAAAGCAGGCAACGATGGTCGTTCTATGAATAGACCGACGCTTTGTCGCGATAATGTGAAATTGTCATGGGTACGTGGAATTTCCAACACACTCCCACGACCGGTGTCCACAAATAATAATGTCAACCTTTTAACGCGCGCGATGTTCGCTGACTCGCATGGGGAGAGAGCGAGAGCAAGAGAGAGAGAAAGTGAAAACAACTCGGGCGCGGGGAACCACGCAGACAGTCGGGGAAGGCAACCAGTGCTCTGAGCCGGTGACGACAATTCGCCAAGCTCCGCGATCCTCTTTGCCTGAGGGTTATTTTCAGGCAGATTAACGTGGTTTCATAAATGTGGGTGGAAACAGGAGCACCCAGCGAGAAAACAAGAATCCACGCAGGTCGGCGAGGGTGGAAGGCAACGGCTGACCCCCGCGCCCGATGGAATCGATCGAGGGTAGTCCACACCGCATTCTCTTGGCAAGGCCAGGGCATGGGGGCGACGCACACTGACGCCCACTGAACCGGGGGAGTGTCACAGCATCGGTGCGATTCGCCAAAACCTCGCCACCCACATTGCTGGGTTACAGGCGCGTGTGTCACCACCGCCACCGCCGCCCCTGGTGTGTTTGTTGCTGCTGCTTGCACACTTTTTGCGTCTGCAGGTGATGTTTCACGCATCGCACGTTCGGGCTTGTATGTGGCGAAAACTCATTGCAATGCCGTAGCAGGGTATGTGGGTTACACGCCTACAAGAGCAGACCGCACACAGCGGAGACTTTTGCGCATGTAATACATGCGTCGCCACAGATGAGGTGTAACAACATCTTGTCATTCATATAATCTCCTTGCTGCTATACCTAGCCGTGTTGGCTTGGTCAACATTGCACAATAGCTATTTAGCTGAATTGAGCCTTCCACGAAATTCACAAACCGAAACCCGACTGTCTTTTCTTATATTCACTTTGGCCTTCTCTTCCCCCCAGAGGTCGCAAACGGGTTTTGATACCCTACCCGTACCCGGCCGGGTACGGGTAGGGTACGGGTATCGGGTACCTGATTGCGACCTCTGGGATGAAGCCATGTTGTAGGCGCGGGTGGGTTGATTCTAGGAACTTGAATTGTGAGAAGAGACAAGACGTTGGGAAATGAGTGACAAACAGTTACTCACCAGTGACTCACGGCCTACCCGTACCCAGTCGCACCAGGGTCACAAACGGATACTCGTACCCGTACCCGCCCGGGTACGGGTAGCCGGGTATCGGGTAGGGTAGGGGTATCGGGTACCCGGTTGCGACCTCTGCTTCCCCCCCCCCCCCGATAGTGTCGCAAATAACAGAAGGAATCTCATTCGTATTTAGAATATTCGGTGATCATCTGATCCGCATGATTTGTGATAGTTCGATTGAAAGTGGCATTGCTATCCAGGTACTGTTCAGCCACACTTGGTGATGAGGGTCCACTGCATAAAGCAGCATTAATGTCACCTTTGTGAACAAGCTTGATTAAACTGG
The DNA here is from genome assembly GCF_964198595.1 of Lampetra fluviatilis. NCBI lineage: Eukaryota > Metazoa > Chordata > Hyperoartia > Petromyzontiformes > Petromyzontidae > Lampetra > Lampetra fluviatilis. Next base: position 2,562,390 of record NC_136318.1, on the reverse strand, counting down.
CTTTGAATTGACGCAGCTTGCTTGCCAAGTACCCTTTGTTATGAAACGTCGAAGGACATTTCCGAAATGTTTTTACCCGAAACATTTTCGCTTGTGCGTGACTCTGTGGCTCGCTCTCCCACCGGGACTGAGCCAACGCGACTCGGAGAGAGAAGTTGATGGTCTCAGCCCCGACCATCGGTGATGGCACCGAATCCATCATGTTGAGTTTGGGGTTTCACTTCATGATATTTTGAGATTTGAGACGTGAAAAAAATTGATTGGTTTTGACCGCCACGTGACAAACGGCCCTAGAGCAGCACCCCAAGCGTGTGGATACCGTGCTACGTGTTGTTGTCCTTCCCCCGCACCTCCCATTCGCACGTTTGGCATCGAAAGAAGTTCTACAGACAGCCAAGATTTTTATTGTTATAATCTGAGTTCTTACGCGCTGATATATGTTGTCCCTTGAGTACTACAGGTTTAAATTTTGATTTAAAGCTTTCGTGACTGCAGGGATTCATATTATTGGTTCTTTCGGTAAAGTCACGTAGAAGGGAAATAATAAAATAAAATAAATATTTATTTTATTTTATTATTTCCCTACTACAGGTTTCCCTTGTAAATTAAACATATGTCCTGGTAGGCTTTCACCTGGCTATACCGTCCCGTGTCTGTGTGTGTATATATATGGGTGTGCATGTGAGATTTTCCCTGTCATACCAGTAGCTTGGGAGGTCTGGAGCTAACAGAACAGGAGCCGGATGGCTGCAGCTGGATTCTGTGACGGCACAGGGGCATCTTCTGCAGTGGGAACATATCAGCGATTCGGGTGCCTTACAGTGGTGGATAATATCACAGGAGCTGGCAAAGAAACGGCGTGGGTGGCATGAGCGCCGTTTCAAGGTGACCATTGTTGGATAACCTACCCCAGCGTTGTCTTTTTTGAGTCCGAGCTGGTGCCGAGTTCTTGATGCGAATCTGTTGTTGCAGGCCGAGTGCTCTAAAAAGCACGAGTTGTCACCTGACGTACAAGTTTTACATGTTATGCGTGTCTCTTGCCACGTGCTGTGCCCGGGGTTCCACTGGAGCAAGATTGCATCGTGAATCTTGTCTTTTTTTCAAATACCTCCGCTGGAATTATGAGGTCGGCAACTATCCATTGCCAGGGCAAAAATCACCCCCAACACAAGCGGATTCGACTGCGCTTTGTCTAAGTGAGCGCAGGCACTGCATGTGCTGCACCGTGCGAATCAAGCCGGTGAAACATCACACAACCTCACACGCTGTTAGCACACTGTCACGGAAGCAGCGGAGCTTGATACATTTTTTGCAATTTTGTCAAAAAAAAACAAAGCTTCCGGTCGACCAGGTTTTTTATTCTTATTACGCTTTTCTATTTTTGTACACGGCAATATGCTTGCCATTCCTCCTCCGTTGAAGGAGCGCAGACGAGAGTGGTTTACTATACGGTCCAATAGTTTGGGTTGCTTGGCCACAATTTCACTGCTGTGGCTTCTCTTGAATTTTGCATTCATGAAGGAGATGTACACGCCGACCTGTTGATGTTCGGATGCGGTGGATGGTTACGCCGATGTCTTCAAGGAATATCAAAGCCAGGAGGTGCAAATGCTTGGGTCCAGATCGAGGTGTTTATTCTGAACGTCTGCGATGTTCCGTTTCTGTTGGCCAGTGTTCTTCTGGATCTGGGTGTGAGGTTCTAGGATGGTGACAGCGTGATCCCGGAAGGCAGATTGGGACTTAGGCTGCTAAAAGTAGACGGGTTGCAAGTTCGACCCATCAGCAAGTTCGAAGTCTTTTTGAGAGGCAGATTCGTTTCCGGAGGTACATTCTCATTTTCATCGTGAGTCATGTTGCGTTAAGGGCTCGCTTAGCCGCGTGTATCCTCAACAACCGCGCAGTGAATTGAGTCCGCAGAGTCGCGTGAGTCCGGCGAGACAAGCGAGTCGGCGTGCCATCGCGATGCCGTACAACGTGACCAGGTCGACGGCCCTTTACATCTCCAGCCAGCCCCTCGAAGCTGTGATTTAAAAAAAAATCGGACACCCACATTCGTTTCTACTCGTTGACGTGTTGCGCGTTTAAATAAATAAAAATCAGGAGTGTGCCGGCCTACCCACCTCGTCTCACATCGGCAGTGACGAGGTGAACACGACTGGGACCCACGTGCCCACGTGCCGTGACTGTGCCCCAAGACTCCGGTGTGATCTCGCACCAGGAAGTACACTGGATTGCGTTCCGCCCACGTGACTTTACCGAGAGAACCAAGAATAATGATAATATTGTTATTGTGGGAACAAGACTGCGAGAACGTTTCCATTAAATTTCTGTCGTGGTTTAGCGAACATCTCCGAAAACCCATTTTCCGGGAGACTATTTTTGTTGCGAGGTTCAAAATGATGCCCCGGTGGTAATGGATTATATTGCGCTTTAATTTGTTGCAGGCTCAGCTGCTCGAGTTGAGAAAAGACAACTACCAGCTCACAGATGAGGTCAAGAAAAATCAGACAGGTGAGTTGCATCCGAGAGCTCCACTCATCAACTACCACATCGTCCCACGCAGCTTCTACGTCATGATAATCGGAGAGGTGGAGGCGCCTATCACAAACGCTGGGCACGAATTTGAGATTTGGCTCCGGATGGTAGAGGGCAGAACGTTTGTAGAGTAAGTCTTCGTTCGACGCGGTAGTAGATGCTTTTCTGAAAAAGTGCCGCTTTAAGCGAAAAATGCGTCAAGCGAAAAACAATTTTCCCATAAAGAATGTCACAATAAAGTTTGGTGAGCTACGATGTACGCGCACGACACAGTGAGATGGCGGGACGGTTAACTGAAGATACGCCGCCACGTTGCTGTATCATTCCCCCCGTTACTGTATCACTGCACCGCTCGCCGCGCAGCTCAAGAAAGTAGTCCGTCGCGTTGCAAAGGTGCGCGTTCCGCCTTGTATGAACACCAACGCGTTAAGCGAGGACTTACCATATTAGTATTACTACTTATTATCTACGAAAGCCTCACCAAGTATCGTGACTCTTCCAGGAGGGGTCCTGCCAAGTCCTCGGGCAATGATTGTCAAGTAGATCCCAATTAAATAATTTTCTGGTCAATTATCATAATTGTACCCTGACGCCAGCACAATGGCCTAACCTCGCCAACGATGTCGCATGATCTTTAACATCCACTGCTAAGCACACGGCGTGTGGTTTTTTGTTATGATTATTGCACCTGTGGTCATGTCCAGATTTGGGTTTTTAAGGTTGTGGGAGGTGAAGGGAGTGATGCTCAACAAAGATACCATTTTGAGGATTTGTGGTTTGGAAATTTGAGTGGAGTGCACAATGCTCATATATTGGTGAGTAAAACACACTTTGTAATTGTCATATTCATGGACTTAATCACAAGGGTGGGAAAGAGGTAATGGAGATGATAGATAACATTTTGGCATTATGATTCCAAGGAAATTGCACTAAGAATCATAAATATACCTCAATTTGCTGATTCAATGTATCCCAGCACTTCTACAGATATCTTGGCTCATGAAGTCTTGCGTAGTTCCACTATAACGATAATAACAATGTCACAATATTTATGCATGGTACATTTGGCATACATATCAATATGTCAATTTTACGAAAATGAACTAAAATAGTATTAATGTAATCAATTAATTCCATTGTATTACGGTTAACTGCGCCAAAAATGTGTCATCTTGTACAGTACCGTACACGCACAAATCTAACACGCCAAAGTAGATAAATATTTCAATTCCATCGACACGCGTGTTGGTAAATAATTAACGAAGTTGTGCACCGAATTAATAATGGAGGAGCTGATAACCGCTGCCCTGCGGGGGTGGCGCGTCCGTGTGACGCGTCCGTGAGGTGTATGTCCGTGTGGCGCGTTCCGTCTCGCACTGTCTCTCCGTGTTTCCCCGCTGATTTCGTCAAGGAGCGTAAACCATCACGCCAACTCCGGTCACCCTCACAGCAGCAGCAGCGGCTCTCGGCTCGCGCGCTTTCGGATGCGCTCCTACGGCCGTCTGGAACGCTCTTCCTTTCCATGTTAGGAAGCCACTGAAGCTACGCACTTATAAATCCTCTCGATCGAAAACTCATTCTTGTACAACTTCTTCTTCGGTTTAGTTTTGTTGTCCTTCTCCCCGCGCCTCGGTTGGTTCGGTACGGTGGTGTAAAAGAAGTTCAAAATACGTACATACATAGGCCCCTGCTTGGGTGGTTACCTGCATGACCCCTGTCGTGTATATTTTTCATAAATGTTGACACGCACACGGGTTATCTCACCACACCCCCCCCGCCCACTTACGTATGACCCCCCCCACCTCCCACGGCGCGTCTGTGATGGTGATGTACTCCGATTTGCCATTGTCACATTTGACATGTATTAATAATGATAAAAAAATATTTCCGGGTTTACATTCCACACACGATGCCGTTTAAACGCGCCGGCATGCAGGACACCGTGTGCAGAGCCTTTTGTTCTTCGCAAGGCTTATTCACATTCACAGGCCTTGTTAAATTGGGGCGCCAATTTTGGCATGATGTTAGCTACCTCACCTGGTATACAGGAGGTCGCAGGTTAAATCCCGACCCCGACGTCTGTTGTATATTTGGGGTTTGCATGTTCTCTCTCTCTCTTCCCGTGGTCACGTGGCTTTTTCTCTGGGTCCTCCGGTTTTTCCCTCCACATTTAGAATCGACGTCACGTGTTTTAGAGTCTTTGGCCGCCATGAATATCCACGTGATAAGCCACTTCGTTGAGCTCTCATTTCTGATACCCAGCTCGCTTCTGAAAAATAGTTATATAACTCAGTGGGCCTTACCTGGTCAAATAAAAAAAATATAAATTGCAGCAGGTTCACAACATCGATCACATTTGGCAACGTGTTACTTGTCCACACAATGCGACGGTGTAAAGGATGAGGCTGTTTCTAATGCTGGTGACTCATTGTAAACTCAACGACACACCTCACCGCCAGTTCAAGTCCAATATACACAAAAGTAATAATAGGGTTTTTCCCATTTTTTCTGGCAACAAAACTGAAACCTTTTGACAAGGATTCATGTCTGCATTAACCACAATACTTGCAGTCAAAATGCAAACAAAAACCACACTATGATAATATATGCATTGTCCTTGAAACTGATTGGTCCACACCAAGGGACAGCTTTGTTTGCATTTTGACTGCAAGTATTGTGGTTAATGTAGACATGAATCCTTGTAAAAAGGTTTCAGTTTTGTTGCCAGAAAAAAGGGGAAAAACCCTATTATTATATTTTGGTACTGGCAAAGGAGGTCTAATGATGTAGACACCCAAAAGTGTAAAGTGGCGAGCTAGCAACAAACAGCACTATCACGGTTGCAGTAGGTAAGAGTGTAGCGTGTTTCCTGGCTTGAGCAACGTGATACGTGCCTGGGAATGAAAACGATTGGAGGGAATTCCACAGCGGAGCAGTACGTGGGAAGAATCGGAGAGATACGTGTGTTGACCTGCATTGTGTTGAGTCGATGAATGATTGAGTGTGTGTTGTTGTGACCTGCAGTGTGGTGGTTGAACACTGTGTGGATGAGACAAAACGGTGCGTCTGGTAGATTGAGTTCTCAACATGAGTGGAGGAATCAATGAGTGAAGTTCACAGGCAAAGTAAGCATGGTGGTGGTAGCGATATAAGAGTGATAGGGTGAGTGGGGGTGAGTGGGTGTTTTAATGTGCAGTGTGGTGGTTGAACCCAGTCTGGATTAGATTTAAGCAGTCGGTCGACGAGTCTGGCAGAGTGATTCCTTAAACGTTGAGGTTTTCCTTTCTCCACACCGGCTGAGTTTATTTCATTTTTTGCAATACCCTGAGATTTCCAACTCGATCGTTCTGCCTCAACACGTCATATGGTTTGGCAATGGTTTCAGGGAGTCGCCGTAACCAGAAACTCGATGCAATGGTTGTTATTTCCAATAACTGTACATTTCTTTTTCCATTTGTCTCTTTTTTCTTTTTAGAATTGAATGTCTGTCGAAACAAGGTTGCTGTTCTGGAAAAAGATTTGGCCAAAGCCCAGAAGGTATAGTTCAAGCACCTTTCTTTAACAACAACAATAACCATCATCATTACGCTCTTCACGGATTCTTTGTTTTTCTGCAGTCCACGTTAAAACGGGATGAGAGTTCCCTCTTCGGGGAGTGAGGGGGGAGCGAGGGAGGGGGGGGAGCGAGGGAGGGGGGGAGCGAGGGGAGGGGGGGAGCGAGGGGAGGGGGGAGCGAGGGGAGGGGGGAGCGAGGGAGGGGGGGGAGCGAGGGAGGGGGGGAGCGAGGGGAGGGGGGGAGCGAGGGGAGGGGGGGAGCGAGGGGAGGGGGGAGCGAGGGGAGGGGGGAGCGAGGGGAGGGGGGAGCGAGGGGAGGGGGGAGCGAGGGAGGGGGGGAGCGAGGGAGGGGGGGAGCGAGGGAGGGGGGGAGCGAGGGGAGGGGGGAGCGAGAGAGGGGGGGAGCGAGAGAGGGGGGGAGCGAGAGAGGGGGGGAGCGAGAGGGGGGGGGAGCGAGGGGGGGGGGGAGCGAGGGGGGGGGGGAGCGAGGGGAGGGGGGAGCGAGAGAGGGGGGGGAGCGAGGGAGGGGGGGGAGCGAGGGAGGGGGGGAGCGAGAGAGGGGGGGGAGCGAGGGAGGGGGGGAGCGAGAGAGGGGGGGGAGCGAGGGAGGGGGGGGGAGCGAGGGAGGGGGGAGGGGGGGAGCGAGGGAGGGGGGGAGCGAGAGAGGGGGAGCGAGGGAGGGGGGGAGCGAGGGAGGGGGGGAGCGAGGGAGGGGGGGAGCGAGGGAGGGGGGGAGCGAGGGAGGGGGGGAGCGAGGGAGGGGGGGGGAGCGAAGGAGGGGGGGGGGAGCGAGGGAGGGGGGGGGAGCGAGGGAGGGGGGGGGAGCGAGGGAGGGGGGGGGGAGCGAGGGAGGGGGGGGGAGCGAGGGAGGGGGGGGGAGCGAGGGAGGGGGGGGGAGCGAGGGAGGGGGGGGGAGCGAGGGAGGGGGGGGGAGCGAGGGAGGGGGGGGGAGCGAGGGAGGGGGGGGGAGCGAGGGAGGGGGGGGGAGCGAGGGAGGGGGGGGGAGCGAGGGAGGGGGGGGGAGCGAGGGAGGGGGGGGGAGCGAGGGAGGGGGGGGGGAGCGAGGGAGGGGGGGGGAGCGAGGGAGGGGGGGGGAGGGAGGGGGGGGGAGCGAGGGAGGGGGGGGGAGCGAGGGAGGGGGGGGGAGCGAGGGAGGGGGGGGGAGCGAGGGAGGGGGGGGGGAGCGAGGGAGGGGGGGGAGCGAGGGAGGGGGGAGTGTGATAGGCACATTGTATCTCTCTCATAAAGAGGCAAATGTGGAGGGGGGTGGGTAGAGCAAATGCAAATTCCACTCGACTTCTCGGATTACATGGTGGCACATAATTTGTTAAATAGTTTTGGGGACCCAGAGCACATTTCTGTCACAAACAGGTGATTGCATGAGACTCCCAGCCATGCAGCTTGAGCCGGGCCAGCCCACCATTTAGTTTCTTAATGATCGCGAGCAGAGAGGGACAGGAACCTGGACAGCTTGAAGAACGACTGGAAACCCCGTGGCCTCAGTATAGTATCGTAGGATTCAGAGCAGGTCAGTGAAGCAGAGAATGTAGGTCGCGTTGAAATTAAACTAAACTTTAAATCCCCCACACCACTGCTGGAGCAGACGTCTGCCTCTGCCTGAAACCACTTTGGGGCTCTGCAAGCCTCTCCACACTTTGCCCTTGCACGCTTGGGACCTTTCCTGGCAAATGCTTGAGAGGGTTCATGCCCTGGTCGTCATTATAATCGGTGCAGTCCCCCAGAACCTAGTCTTTGGTTCGGGCAGTTATAATAGTGCACATGTAGGGCAGCCTGCGCACAATAACAATCCTCCCTCAGACATTTGTGCTGGAGGTCAATCCTGCCCTAGGTTCCAGATAAATTTGTTCCTGCCTCCCCGTACATGAGTGGCTGGGCCATTCACAGGCGATGGCCATTTTTTCCAGCCATTGAGGCTCTAAGTTGGTTATGGCGTCAGGCCCCCGCCAATGTAGTTTGGGCTTAGACTGGTCTCGGCCGGCTTAGACCGGTCTAGGCCAGCTTGGACCGGTCTCAGCCGGTTTAAACCGGTCTAGGCCAGCTTGGACCAGTCTCGGCCAGCTTAGACTGGTCTCAGCCAGCTTGCGAACCCCCACCACCAACAGTGGAGGAATGATAGGGTGCATCTTACAGGTGACAAAAAAGTCGTGGTTGATATAGAAGCTGGAGATGATTCTTTTTCCAGGGAGGAGATTTATTGAGAAGAGCTAAGGACCCTTTTGGGACACCACAGTGGCAAGGTGTTTGAGTGCTTTCAGAGGTAAAAGTTTAACCAAGAGAGTAGTGTGGTAGAGATGCCAACATAGTTTGGGAGGCGTTTGATCTGATTACATGTGCTCTTCGCGAGATATCGTATCGCCTTAAGGACCGATGTGCCATTAATATTATTGCTCAGCTTGTTAGATTTTTGCATGCATTGCATGTGCCTAAAATTCTGTTATAGAATACAATAATGCTTGTGCATCATGTGCAAATTGCTGCCAACCTCACAAGAATCCACCGTCTTTAAATTGCAAAACTTTGCTTCTTTGTTAAAATTTGCATCGAATTTTGTTTGCGAGTACGCCGTTGCCCTGCATGATAAAATCGTGAGACTGTTTGACGCTAACTTTCGTCAAATTTGCTGCCGTTATTTTCCTTATAGACGGTCGCCAAAAGCAAGAAAGCCCAAGTGAGTGTTGAAGTCGTTGTCGCCGGATGTTTTTTTATTTTCATCGTTATAATATTGACAGGTCACTTGCAAACGAAACGTATATCCGCGTCTCTTAAGTTCTCACCTGGTTAAACAAAATGAACGTGAAACTAGCCTGCGCTCGTTCCCCTGCCGCCAATGGCAGAGCCAGGATTTTCAGGTGGGGGGGGGGGGGCCACCCCTCCAGCAATGAACAATGATAGAGGAGTTGTTAGTAAGTAAGGACTTGTCCCTTGCTTTTTATTCAACGCGTGTGTGGACATAGCGCAGCCATCGATCGAGGGTCGAATTCGAACCGCGTTGTGTGATCGGCATCGCGCTCGCTGAAGGTGTTGATGCCTTCAGGGAAGTCGTGTGCTGTATAACGCAACTACGCACAAGTCTGTGAGTCGCTTATAACTGCTTTGCCGTTACTTATTGCCAATTATGGACTCAGACTATCGTCCTATCATCTCATAGAGTCCCTGGCACGTAATAATATGCTACACAGTGGCAGTGGGGGTTGCAAAATGCTGATTTATTACTAATAAACCTCCATAAATGCGATCGAAAAAAGGGATTTCAATCGGATCATTGGGGGGGGGGGGCACGTGCCACCCTACTCCCCACTGGCTCTGCCAGTGCCTGCCACCCTGTTGGCAAGGGAGATTGTGGTGTGCGGGTGCGACACTTAACCGTCGTGTTTTGACGTGTTGGCTCCCGCCAGGAGGTGGAGGCTCTGCTCGGTGAGAATGAAATGTTGCAGGCCAAGCTGCGCAGTCAAGAGGAGGACTTTGGCATCCAAAACACCACGCTCATGCAGGAGCTCAACAAGGTTCGCATGCCACGCGTGGCACCTCCAGACTCGAGTGGCTCACCTCTCGTTTTGCCCGTAAAGTCAGGGGTTCGCTCGTTGTACTCTTAGGTTTTTTTTTTCTTCGGTAAAGTCACGTAGGTAAAAAATAAATTAAATAAAATGACGACGTTTCGGAGGCAACACAAGCTTCCGTCTTCAGGTGGAACCGTCACAGCAAGATTACTGTGTCAAGTGAAGAGAGCTCTAATTTAGTTGCTTTTTCATTTATTCATTTTTACCTACGTGACTTTACCGGATAAAACAAACAAAGAGTATGAATCCTTGCAGTCACGAAAACTTCAAAGCTCGGTTCTCTCGTTGTTGATGGACTATCAACACGACATCGGTCGGCCCGCCGCTCGGTGGCGGTGACGTCACCACGGCGCTCGTGCCGTGCTCGGTGCACTTTGTTGATGCGCGCAAACACACGCGCGTGAAACCGCAAAACTGTTACAATAGCGTTTTGTTGCATGAATCGATGGGCTGTAATTTTGAACGCGTTCGTCAATGAACACCGTTGCCTTAAAAGGGGGATCTTTTTTACGAATTGACTTAAATACATACGAAAATAAGCTTTCTCTTTCGTCACTTTATCTCGTCGCTTTATCGCATCACTTTCTCACATCACATTCTCTCGCATCGCTTTATTCCATAGCTTTATCTCGTCACTTTATCTCGTCACTTTCGCTCTCTCACTCGATGCAACAGTCATGTAGAGAGTTCCAGATGCTATTCGCGGATTAGCCAAAATCGCGGATAGCCACGAATAACGTGGGAATGCCCGTGCTCCGGTATGCAAAGAAAGGGGCGACCGTCTCGAGCTTGCGCCCCGCGTGTGTGCCCGCCCCCCGGCCGTGCCCGGCGCAGCTGTGCTCTCAGCTGGAGCAGCTTGAAGAGGAGAAGCGCGCCGGGAAAGACGCCGCGGCTGGAGGGGCGGCCAGGGTGGCTGTGGCCGTGGACGGGGAGATCCGCAGGCTGCGGGCGGAGAACGCCGCCCTTCTCAAGAACATCGCGGGTACACGACGGCCTCCTCGCTTGCTCCCGGGATTGGAGAATATCCACGGCGCAAAGGACGTTTTGCACGGCGTCTCCAGCAGGGTTTACCCCAAACTCCGGTCCTAGCCACCCACCCACCCACCACCACGCGTCGTCGTTCTCGCGTTTGTCGATTTTACTCCTCCCCGTTAAAATGTAAATTAACTCTTTCCGTGCTGGACGTGCCGGATGATTGTCACCGAAAACACATTCCCATTTACGATGACGTACGTCATCAGTTTTTCTTCCGATTCCATTCTGATGACGTACGTGTACATCATCAAAACTTAACCGGAAGAAAAAATAAAATAACTTTACCGAGGCTCCCACAAGGCCATGCGGGAGGGGCGTGTGGCACAGTTTGGCACCAGCGGTCATGTCGCTACAGTTCTCTGCCGTGAGTAGTGTCTTTAATACCCGTACCCTACCCGATACCCGGCTACGGGTACCCGTTTGCGACCCTGGTGCGGCCGGGTACGGGTAAGGAATCAAAACCCGTTTGCGACCTCTGGTGCAAGCCTTCGACGCTTCGCGCGGCTCGAAGAGTGCATCTAGCCTGGCACAAGCGCCGTGTGGCGATGTCACCGCCACATTATTGGGTGCGCCTTTGAAAGAGTGGTGGCACAGTGGTTTATGGAAGGCTACGGTGGAGACTATCTGAACTCGTGTCGGATCTTCCCTCGGGGTGGAGTCCACCTTCAGTGAATCACTGGTACAGTGCGCCCACGTTAGCCCCGGGGAGACGAGAGGTGACTCGCCGTGGGGTTGGCCACACGTTACCTTGATATTTACGGACCGCATGTGCGTTGATTGTAGTAGTGGATTTGGGGAACATTTGATCTTGTGCTATCGTACACGTGGTGTCCGATTCGCACAGTTGGCTACGTGCAGTGCGAAAGAAGTTCAACATACATCAGTACGTCTCTGTGAACGATGAGTCTGACGTAACGATGAGCAAAATAGTTCGGCAGACATTTACATTTCTTTCGTGTCTTTGGTACTCGACACGTAATATATGTTTTTATATATTCTTTTGACACAACCTGGCATTGCAAGGAAACTCTGGACCGGTTGCAACATACAGTACCTCATCAGCAGAGTCAGGCTTGCTTGAACCCATGCTGCTGAACCCCCAGACAGCAAGGACCCTTTAAGACATTGATCGATTCAAAATCATATCCAGTGATGTATAACACATCAACAAACTAATGTTTGTGTGTGCGTTGTGTGTTTTTTGGTGCTCGCTTAAACAGCACTTGCCCCAACAGTCTGTTGCGGCTATACGGCAAGTCTTTGTCTCTGCGTGTGGTTTTTTTCCGCGCAGCATTGCAAGATAAGCACATTCACGATCTGGAGAAACTCGGGGAGAGCCGCGCGAGCGTCAATCCGGCGGAGGAGAGCGACGAGGCGGACGGGCAGGTGGTGAAACGCGACTGGACGCTGGACGACGGTGACACCGATGGAGACTCCGACGATGTCGCCAAGCAGGTGGCACCCCCCCCCGCCACGGCCCGACCTCACGGCACGGGATGTAACAACGCGTAGTTCGCTCGCAACCGATTTGACGATCGACATTTGATTTTCTGAGTCGGATCGTCGCTAGAGTGGATCGGATCACTCGCCGGTCACTCTGGTGGTGCTGCTGAAGCGGCAATGCGGTGGCACGTTCGATCGTCGCGTGACAGCTTGGTTGATTTGGCCGTGCCGGGTGGCGGAGGGGTGTGACGACACACGGTTGGTGTTTTACTCGAGGCGGCGATCTGAACACAAAAATGTGCGATGAATCGACGTATTTATTTTTATTTGTTTACAGCTGCAGAGAAGGGTGTCGAATCTGGAAGCCCAGCTGAAAGAGTTTAATGGTACGTACCTATTGCTTGTGATTATATAAATGTCCATGTTTTGAGCTGATATTATTATTTTGAAGATGTATGGGACATTTGCAAGGCAATGCTTGTGATGTTGTGCAGACCTGCAGCTGAAATTCGCTACAGAGAAAGAGGAAAATGAACTGCTCAAGGACCAAATCCAGGCAATGATGGTAAAAATTTTTTTTAAATCCGTTGAGCATCACCGTGTGCGGTGTTTCATTTGCGTTCACAGCGATGGTTTGTCATGCACACGTGTGACGGCGTTTGCCCTTGATGTTAAACGCCGTGTACGTGATCTTTACCGGACATCTGTGAAAAGAGCTTCATGGTTCATCGGATTCCTCCGGTCTAAATAAATATTTTCATTCTGATTTTGGCAGCTTTCAAAGGAGAAGGACTTTGCCCAAATGCAGGAAGACATTTCCAAGGTGGGTACTGTTCTTGAAATTTGCCACCCATAATTCTGGTACGATTATGACCATATCACCCACAATGCACCCTGAGTGTCCAGGTCATCGTCAATGAGAACACTCCTTTGTGTCGGTCCGTCATCACTGAAGGTCACCTGACCTGCACCACACACCCCCGATTGGCCAGGTTCAAAATTCCTGCCAAACGATTGACCAATCGGGTGCGCTCAATTCAGATGGCGGGAGTGACGCTCGTGTGAAGTGGAAAATGTAATGTTTTTTGATTGGGTAGCTCCTTATTCGAAGGAGAAAGTGTAAATGATTTTGTTTCTCCTAAACTTAAGGGTGTTGTTAATTCTTGCAAATTTTCAGGTGTAAATTTTGTCTTTAACCTTTTGGCCTTGTGTTTTTTTCAGTCATTATTTGCACTCCCATCTGCAGCGTAGTTTTCTAGTGCCACGCGGTCTGTTGAATATCTCTCAATCGCCTCAAACCTGCCGTAAATCACGTGGCTTCTGCTGTGTGTCCCACCCCCATTGTGAACCTCTCCCCTCTACCCCCCCCCCCCCCGTGTCGACACTTTCCTGTGCAGCGTAGAGATCCTTTTATAGCCTCTTCCTGTCATCTTCCCAAGCCCCTTTGCTCCCGTTTTTCAGTTCCCTTTTCCATCATTTTACACTTATTCACCACCATTTCTCGTCTCTCTTCTCTTTTCCCCCGTTCCATTTTTATTTTTCCCGTGTGTAATATCCTTGGCTCTTGCCGCCCTTCGCGTGGTGTGAAAAAGTTTGCTCGTGAAACGCTTGTGGCGCAAATGTGAAGTGCCTGACAGTGGCACTTTTTTAAGCATTGTCGTACATTTTGATTCGGTCCATTTTGTGCTCGGTTTAGGGCTCTTTACCAGCAAACCGGGTGTTTTGTGGAAAACGATTTTAAACGTTGCGTCTGTTTTGTGTATTCGAAGGTCACGGATAAATTAAAAAAGAAACAAGAAAGGTAATGGTCAACAGCTCCACACTCAGACACGACACAGATAAGAGAGTGAAACTCAGCCGAGAGCCCATACGCATTATGTCTCGAGCCAGTCCCGCTCTGATTCGTTTCACGATTGTGGATTGTGGTGACACATTTCCTCCTTGTGCCGCTGGATCTCACTCGTCTGTAAATGTCTCTGCTGTTGACTTTCTTCCGTCTGCAGCCTCCTGCAACTGCAGAGTGAGAAGGAGTCTCTGTACACGGAGAGCAGGTACGTGTTTTCACTTGCGGCGTGATTTGTGAAATTCAAACAGCTCGTTTGGTGATCCTGCGTTGGTAGTTGGGGCACACAAAGAGCACATTTGACAAACAAACGAACTCAACCCATTCGTCAATAACAACAGTGTGTGGCCGCAAACTAAAATATGAATACGGTAAAACCTCGATACACGTACATTCAATAAACTAAGTTTCTGTCTCATGAACTTTCGATTGTTTTACCATTGCTTTACACAAAAAGCTACAAATACAGTTAAATAATACATGGACTGACACGCACAAATAAATAATAAATTGGTGGATCTACAGTGCTATATAAATTATATAATTATATTTCATCGTTATGTGTATTTTATTTATGTCAGTTGGAATACTGCACAGTATAAAATATTACATTATTTTGACTGATAATAGGTTTTTCCCTTTTTTTCTGGCAACAAAACAGGTGTTAAGATGTTAAAACACCAAACTGAAACCTTTTACAAGGAATCATGTCTGCATTAACCACAATACTTGTGGTCAGAATGCAAACAAAAAACATACTCTGATAGTATATGCATTGTCCTTGAAACTGATTGGTCTACACCAGAGACAGCCAAAACGCGTCCTCTGGTCTAGCACCGTTTGAGACTAGGCTCAAAAGAAAGCTTAACACCTGTTTGTTGCCATAAAAAAGGGAAAAAACCTATTATCATATTTTGGTACTGGCAAAGGAGGTCCCATTATTTTGACTATAAATTTTCTTTGTTCACAATATAAATGGTAAGTTCTGAAGTGTTTATAGTATGAAATGGTACGTTACCAAGGCTGAGGAACGCATCCTCACACTCCGACATGCATCAGCCGATGCGGGAATCATCACCGTAAGAAACGGCAGTCTGATTGATGCGTCGAAATGAGAACTCTCGTTTGGGAAGAGATTTTGTTCAACTTTGGACGAAAATGACCACTTTGTTTTCAAACAGATCAAAACTTGAAGAAGTCCAAAGGAGGAACGAGGAAGAAATCAGTGACTTAAATGTAAAAATGCAGAAGGTGCAGAACGAGCTGAAGAAAGCCATGCAGGTAAGTTGTGTGCTTTTTGATGTCAAATCACCACCCAGTCGGATCCACAGTTAAAATAAATGACCGCCACTCTCAATCCGCTCATGGATCAAGGCCCCTCCACACGTCATGTTGGCCACGAGGAGGGGGGAGGGTTTGACCATACTTCTCCCACGATGGTTAGTGCAGCTTGATGAAGGGGCGAAGGGTAGCAACATCTTTGATGTCACTTGCCACTGATTATTCAGCCGTGGCCCTGGGGAATCGAACTGGGATCCAGCGGTTCGTAGCGCAGTGCACGCACCGCTGTGCATGCCGTTGCAACCCCCGTAAATCCATACCTGTCAACCCGTTATCAGTGCCGCCCTTGTTACAGGCCAATTCAGACCTTGTTGGTCACCCCGTGCCCTTATCAATCTCAACGTTCATCCTACATAGTCCCATCACAAGGGAGAAACACAAATTTAAAAAAAGTGTCTTTGCCTTTATTGAAACGGCTGTACGCCGTATGGACCTGAAAACTCAATTTCCCTGTACAAGAATACGGGGTAAACTGTACGGGTTGACGGCTATGCAAATAAATGTCATCTTTCACTCGAAGCGAATCCTCTGCCCGTGTATGTTCCCTCTTAGGATGTCGGTGAGCTGAAGGAACAGTTGAAGAAGCAGCGGCAAGAACGCGACGAGGCGCTGAAGGCGAAGGGCGATGAGGTGAGAGGAGCTCTCCGTGTGTGTTAGTCCTCTTCGTGAAAACTTGGGCAGAAGCCTCCCGCAAAAATGGTCGCGACACTTGATTGAGGCTTTGCCGGGTAAAACAAGCGCAAAAAAACGATGATAATATCCCTCTGCATCGACAGTGCTGCCTTGTACGTGGTTGCGGGCATGATTCGTCTCGGCGGTGTTGCATTCGGAGTCGTAGTGACGTGGTTGCTCCCTTGCTGTGACGCGAAACATCATTTACCGTGGACAAAATGACAACAATTGTCCGCCAAAGTGTTTTCCCCTTCTTCTAGGTTCTTTCGGTAAAGTCACGTAGAAGGGAAGCAATAAAATAATAAAAATAAAACATAATAAAAGAATTCTCACGACGTTTCGGCCACAACGCAAGCAGCCGTCCTCTGGTGAAAACCGCTGTCGCCTCGACAGACCTGGTTTGCACCTGAGGACGGCTGCTTGCGTTGTGGCCGAAACGTCGTGAGAATTATTTTATTATGTTTTATTTTTATTATTTTATTGCTTCCCTTCTATGTGACTTTACCGAAAGAACCAAGAAGATGAATCCCTGCAGTCACGAAAGCTTTAAATCGAAATGTTTTCCCCTTGCAAAAAAAAAAAAAATTTTCGGTGGAGAATCTGCTTCGTGCGTCCTGCCACCTCCCCCGTTGTTGCTGTTGCTCACGTTGGTTTCTCTTTCGGCAGAATGCGACTCAAATTGCGCAGAAGGAGGAGCAGATGGGAAAGATCCGCGGGGAGAATGAGGCCTTGCGGACAAGCCTGGCGGCACTCGAGCAGGTTTTCTTTCGCACCTCAATTCTTTCTGGCAGATTTGTATCCTTTGTCAACACCCTATAAGGACAAAATGTGCGGTTACTAAACTAAATTCAACTTCTTGTTTTGCGAGGTAAAGCCCCCACTGAGTTATATAGCTTTCTTTTTCAGAAGCGACCTGGCCACAAATTCTAGCTCAATGGAAGTGGCTTATCACGTGGAAATTTACAGCAACCAAATACTCTAAACGCACGTTGATTCTTAATGTGGAGGGGAGAAAGATCCACGCGTCCACAGGGAGAGACACGCAAACTCCAAACATAGAGTAGTAATAGGTTTTTGCCCTTTAAACTGGTACAAAAAACTGACACCTTTATACAAGGCATCATGTTTGCAATAACCACAACACAAGCAGTCAAAATGCAAACAAAAGAAAACAACTCTGATAATGATATGCACTGTCCTTGAAGTTGATTGGTCCACACCCGAGACAGCTTTTCTTAGAGCCTAGTCTCCATTGGTGTTGGACCAGATGACGCCAAAAGGCGTACAACTCAAAAACAGCGCACTATCAGAGTATTGAGAGCTCGGGGTAAGCATTTACACTATGAGACCTCCTTTACCACTGGTAAAGGAGTTGAATTGTGGACGTTGTTTTCTGTGTGCTTGTATACATTTTTAGAACGTTAGAGAAGAGCCGTGCTGTAAAAATCGCGTTAAATTCAGAAGTTTCCCTCCCGCTTGCTGGCGGAACAGTGCGGATGTCCTGAATAAACACCTTATTCACAACCCAAATATCACCACACATCACCGCACCTTATCGCTTCGACATTCCTTATCCTCGATGACTTCTGGTGGTGGAACCATCAACCTCATGAGAACAGCAACAGGCCGATGTGCCACATCTCCTTCGTAAACGGAACATTAAAGAGCCAGCCACAGTTGTGCGACTGTGGACATGCAACCCATAATTAATGGACCGTTATTCTAAGTAAACCACTCGAGCCTGCGCTCCTCCAACAGAGGAGGTACAGCAAAACTACACAAGCTCTCTCCTGAAGCCCTCTCATCGTGGCCAGCAGACCTCAACATTGCCACATAGCTCCTGAATTTATTGCCAAACGCATGATTAGAATAGAATAATATTTTTTAAACATCAACTATGGTCAGTTGACTGCACTGGATGAAGGCCTCACCACCCAATAAATATAGAGCAGCACATCCCTCCCATTTGGGTTTGTGGCTTCTTCCTTGCTGTCTCTCGCACATCCACGGTTTGAGTGAACGTTTCACCAAAGCCTGACCGAGTTGTGGTGGGTGACTAAACACGCCCGCCGTCTCCAATACACCCCTCATCCCAAACCCCGCAGGTCACCGTTTGGAATTTGAGCGGTTGCCCTTCACGCAGCGGTGATATGTAGGCGGTTGTGTTTTTGTTGCGCTGTTGGGGGAAAAGTACGAGTGAGTGAGCGTGCTTCGAGTAGTCTTTCTCTCGATTGTAGATTCAAACGACAAGAACGGTGGAGATCAATCTTTTGAAAGAACAAAATATGAGCTTGACGGAAGAAGTCCACCAGCTTCAACTGCTGAAGAGTAATCTGGTGTCGGAGAGGGAATCGCTGACATCGCAGTACCAGGTATGCGTCTTCTGGATCTCGTGGTGGTTGCGCTTTGGTATCAACGTCACGGTTTCTCTATACAGCGTGGGCCAAAAGTCAGGACACACAGGGTTATTGTTTTATTTTGACAAATCGCAAAGTATTCTTGGTTCTTTCGGTAAAGTCACGTAGGTAAAAAAATTAAATTAATAAAAGTAAATGTTTTACCTACGTGACTTTACCGAAAAAACCTAAGAATATACAATATATTTTTAATGACCGTCTTTCTGAACAGTATCTAATAGCATGGGACTAACATATATGCGTCATCAATGTGTCCTGGATTTTGGGCCACCCTGTGTATATCATTTATATTATTAATGACCGTGTTTTTTGAACCGCATGTAATGGCATGGGACGAATATGCATGATCAATGTGTCCTGAATTAATGGCCACCCTGTATCAGAGGTCGCAAACGGGTTTTGATTCCTTACCCGTACCCGTACCCGGCCGCACCAGGGTTGCAAACAGGTACCCGTACCCTACCCGTACCCGGCCGGGTACGGGTAGGGTACGGGTATTGGGTACCCGATTGCGACCTCTGGAATGAAGCCATGTTGCAGGCGCGGGTGGGTTGATTCTAGGAACTTGAATTGTGAGAAGAGACAAGACGTTGGGAAATGAGTGACAAACGGTTACTCACCAGTGACTCACGGTCTACCCGTACCGGTACCCGGCCGCACCAGGGTCGCAAACGGGTACCCGTACCCGTACCCGGCCGGGTACGGGTAGCCGGGTATCGGATAGGGTACGGGGATCGGGTACCCGGTTCCGACCTCTGCCCTGTATTTCACATGTCTGGTGAGCGTTGCGGTTCGTTGACCAGACGTTTATGTTTGCGCGCACGCACGCGTTGCGGTTTGCTTGCGGCCTAGGAGGCAGCGCGTGAGAAGGCCCGCACGCACGATCGGCTGCAGGAGCTGTCCGCGGAAAAAGTCGGGTTGCAAGCAGACTTGGAGGAGGCCAACAAGGTGAATGCCTCGTTCGCGCGAGCGTGACGTTTGGAATTGCCGCCGGGATCCGTAACGCCTGCAGAATTGCATTCATCAAGAGCGATCTACGTTACTATGATTACGATAATAGTAAAAACACGTGAAGAGAGAGCATTGCCAATGGCGTAAAAGAGCATACATTTACTCCATTTTACGACACTTATTAAAAGAGTACATTTAATATGCTACTGTTTCGTTACGATGACTTTACACAGCACTCCATGCGTTTGTGTGTGTGTGTGAAGCATTGCACTCATTTCGCCCATCAGTCTAGGGGCCTTGCTAACAGTCCAACCTGGGGTCACAAACTCCAGTTACTAATATGCACCATGGGACGTGTCGACCGTGGGCAAGAAATCTTCCCCTTAGCGCCGTCCCTTTCACATGCACCGCTTTCGATTTGTTTTCACATCCCAAAGTGCTTAGTGTCGCGTTCGCTACTTTTCTTCCAAAGCGATGCCCCCCCGTCAAGCGTGCTATGGCGCGCACCCCGTTTAAAGCTACCACGGCGAACCTGCCGTCGTACGGGTTTCCGATCGAGAGGTAAAACGCGTCAAGAAAAGTCCCCCCCGCCGCCCCACCCTGTTAGCGGTCGCCGCCACGCTCGGGTGCCGACAACGCCACTTTCAGGCCGAAGGGCTCTCTACAAGATGGGCCTCTCCGCGTCTGCGCTTGTTGAACGCGCGACTGTGCAGCTCGCCGTCAAGAGGAAGTCGATGCTGGACGCGCTGGCGATCGAGACGCAGCAGGAGAAGGGCCGGCACAAGGAAGCGCTGTCCACCCTGCAGCTGGCGCACGACAAGGAGGTGCTGGGGGTGCGCGCCCGCTACGAGCGCGAGCTGCGCGAGCTGCACGAGGAGATGGTCCGCTCGGCCGACGAGCTGCGTGCCCAGCTAAAAGATGAGAAGGTGAGCGGGAGTGGGGGGGGGTGATGGGGTCGGTGGGGGGGGGGGGCGGCGATCGACTTCCTGCAGTCGGTCGTCCCGGCTGCTGCCTTGCGCTTTGCGTAACACGTATCGTGTAGGTGACGCACTTCCGATTAGCACGGTTGGCTACGTACGGTGCGAAAGAAGTTCACACGTGCATACGTTTCCGGTTTGTGTCGGCATCAGGACAAGAGTTGTTGGTGTCGCGTCCTGTGTCGAAACGAATCCACAAAACCGCCGTACCTATGAATCCTACTTTTAATCTCTGCCCGCGCGTTCCCATTATCCACGCGCACGACGGACTCGCTGACCTCTTGTCGTCGGGCAGCAGGTGGACGTGTTTTGTGCCGCCGTGTTGGTTACTCGACAGCGTCGATAAACTCACTGTCGCCGAGAACCCCAGCTCGGCAGCGAGCGGTCGCTGAGATTTGAACCCCCGGATCTCGGCGGTTCTGGTTCAGCCCGCGAACCTCTGAAGCCACCCGGCACCACCACTGCTCACGCTTAAGTTGGGGGGGGGCACCCTGAGCTTTCATTGTCGTGATTCTCCAGGGTGGCCAGCATTCTCCTCTGGGTACACACCCCCCCTTTTCCACTGGCACATCCGAGCCGAAGCAGCAAGGGGCCCTCACGGTTACGGGTGTTTTTCCACCGGCTATTTGCCGTGCCGAGCCCAAATCAAAGCGTGATACGCCGGCCTCACGAGAGACACCCGGCGTCTGGCTCGTCCTCGCCGAGCAGATCCGTGAACGTTAGCGACACGTTCATCTGCGCGCGCGACGTTCCGTGCACACGCGTATCGACTCGTCCGTTGCTCGCAGAGGTCGCAACCGGGTACCCGATACCCGTACCCGATACCCGGCTACCTGTACCCGGCCGGGTACGGGTACCCATTTGCGACTCTGGTGCGGCCGGGTACGGGTACGGGTAGGCCGTGAGTCACAGGTGAGTAACTGTTTGTCACTCATTTCCCAACGTCTTGTCTCTTCTCACAATTCAAGTTCCTAGAATCAACCCACCCGCGCCTGCAACGTGGCTTCATCCCAGAGGTCGCAATCAGGTACCCGATACCCGTACCCTACCCGTACCCGGCCGGGTACGGGTAGGGTACGGGTACGGCCCGGTACAGGTACGGGTACCCGTTTGCGACCCTGGTGCGGCCGGGTATGGGTACGGGTAAGGAATCAAAACCCGTTTGCGACCTCAGGTTGCTCGTGACGTCGGCGGCACGACTCCGCCCCTTTGCGGTGAAAAATCGGCCGGCCCATCCTGACCCACGCTGGGCTGGATCGGCACAGCCCCGGCACGCTTGCACGGTTGCACGGTGGAAAGTGTGTTCAGTCGGCTCCTCTGCGTCGAGTAGCTGTCCTGTACCAGCGGGATTCGTATCGGCGAGCTTTGTTTTTGCTTTAAAACACAATGATATCAGGGGATGTTAAACGTTCGCTGTGAAGCCTACGCCGTGTATTTTTTTCTGGTTATTACGCCGCAGTATTAAGCAGGGCCGCCACTGGGGCGCAAACCGCGAGCCTCTTGCACAGAGCGGCGAAACGCGCCTGACCCCGCCGGGCGGTGTCGGCGATGTTGGCGAGCGCGCCCGTCGTAAAACGCGTCTTCTCGCGCGCGGGGGACGGTTTCTTTCAGATGAAGACAAAGGAGTTGGAGGGACTGAAGGAGATGGCCAACGGCCTCCAAAGCCAAATAGCGGGTTTGGAGAGTTCGAAGGGCTGGTACGAGAGACGTCTCCAGGACGCAGAGGTAAGAAGTCTCTTTCTTTGGTCATCCTCGTCGAGAGCGGGCGAACACCGTGCCTGTTCATTCTAGATTTGAAGCTTTCGTGACTGCAAGGATTCATACTCTTTGGTTTTTCGGTAAAGTCACGTAGGTGAAAAATAAATAAAATAAAATAAATGAAAACAACAAAATTAACTCACGACGTTTCGGGCGCAACACAAGCGTCCTTCTTCAGGTGGGACAACGTCGCGAAAGCACAACCGCTTAAGTTGTTGTCGTGGCATCTCTTGAGGAAAAAAAAACTAAGAGGATGAATCCTTGCAGTCACAAAAGCTTTAAATCTAGAATGAATGCCCTCTACGGGGAGGATTTCCACTTATCTGTTAGAGTTTTTAACAGACGACGAGACAGGAAGTCGCAGCTTATCGAGACGCTAACCTTCCTCAAACTCGGCACCGGTTTCGCCATTGATTGTCTCATCAGCAGAGGCCTTGCTCGAGCCAGTGCTGGTGAACTGTCAGGAAGGGGTCTTCTTTCTCTCTCTCCTTTCTCTCTCGTTAGATCCGTGCTCTAGCTTCTGCTACGACCCACGCGGTTTCCACACTCGTAACAAAAATTCTCAACTCCTGTTTATTTTCCCGCACCCACCAGGAGCTGGCGAAGAAGAACCTCGATGAGCATCAGGGTCGCATCCAGCAGCTGCAGGAGCAGCACCGGCTGGATTCCCAAGTAACGGGCGCACCGCTCGCCCTCCGCCGCTTGCACGCTGTGCCACCCTGCACACAGCTGTACACCGGCCGGCACACCTTCAATCCCTTTACTAGCGGACGATGTTTAGGAATCGCTTGGATTGATCGAACGCCACTGCCACGCCGCGCCGTCACGCACGACGCGATGACGGGTTGCCGCACGTGGGCGATTGTAGCAGGTGCACCACGTTTCTGGAACATGTTGTCTGGCGATGCTGCCCGCCGCCGCCGCTGCTGCTGCTGCTAACAGTGGAGCTCGAGGCACAGTTGAACAAAAACGCTCCCCGACGCATTCGTCAATGACACCGTGCGTGGCCCTTAAAAGGAACAAAAAATATTGTCGGCGACGTTTTCTTGGGCGATGAGCATCGGTGGCCGGCACGTGTGCGCTGTGAAGAAGGGGCAGTTAAAATTGCACAGACGGGGGACGACGACAAAAACCCGCTGAGTAGGCGTCCCCGACCAAGGATATTTGGGCCTTACGTCACAGCGCACGTGAGAAGTGCGCGCTGTGAAGGAGGGCCATTATCCGGAAACGTCGGCGATTTAAACGTCGTTCCTTTAAAGGCCACACGGCGCTATTGACGAACGCGTTGGCATTTTTTTGCGAGTGTTAAATCGCCGCGTTTGTTGAGTACACGTGGCTCGCGCGACAGCGGAGTAATTGGCGCGGAATGCAGCGGCGGCGGCAGGGCTGCGCGCTCGAGACATCGGAGCCCGACTCGGGGCCTCCAACTGCAAATCCAAAATGTGGGACGACGAGAACGGTTGCAATTTAAAACTCGGTGAGAATCTGGAGAAGAGACTGAAGAGGTTGACCGGCGATGAGGTTTTCTAAGAGAAAATAGTAGTCGCTGTGCAACTGGCCTGACAAACAAGCAAGCGTCGTTGTTGACACAATCCTGACACCTGCGTGACGATGCTGGTTGCAACTACCACCAAAACGCGGATTTGCAGTGATAGATCGGCCGCGTTTTGTTCGTCACGTGACAGCTTTATTCGATGGCTGCCTCGGGCACAGGAGGGTGCACCGACGCACGTTTTGCTTCCACCGGCGATCCGAGCCTAAAAACAGGGGTTGTCAAAGCCCTACGCGTCACGTTGGAACGGCTATCGAAAGTCATGTGACTTTTGCATCAGAGCGTGCGTATAAAAGTGTCTGAATTCGGATGTCAAAAGCTTATCCGAAGGTGCATTAATTCACCGTGTGGCCTTGTTTGTTTTTTCGTCACAGAGAAAAATGGAAGAGGCGGTTCATCTCAAGCAAGAGTTGGAGAACATGTTGCAGCGGGAGGCGGAACTGAAGCAGGAAATCGAGCATTTGAAGCAGGTTGGTGAAGTTGAGCTCTACGTTGAAACGGAGGGCACCGTGGGTTTACCGAAAGGCCTCCGATGCACCACCGAGTCTTCGTTGTGCGGTCGAGTTGGGGAGAGGGGGGCAATCGTACTGCTGCTGTATCGCACCGCCGTCAATCGCAAAGCGATCGCCCGGGCTGAAACACTGCGCGGACGCGTGTGCTTTGCACTTGCTTCAAAAGCACGGTGCGAGTCGGAAAAGCTAGAGACACGCAATGCATGTACACACGCACAGTTGCATATGTAAACATTTATGTTTTATTTTATTATTTTATTATTTCTCTTCTACGTGACTTTCCCGAAAGAATGTTTAAGCACCCTGTATAGCGATGGCAGGGCCGTATCGAGCCACCGCTGCAGCATTTGCGATCTTAGATTTGCGTTTTATTCTGCTGTCCACTATCCAAAACGTGTACCTGCAGCCTCGTTTGTAATTTACAACATTTCCCTTGTCCGATGCTTTCCGCTTACGCGAATTGTGCTCGGCCTTGGTTGAAATTGTAAAACTGTGCCTCGGGTGCCGTGGTGTGTTCTTTTTTGTTGTTGTTGTTGTTGTTTTTGACAGGAGCTGAAGGATGTTGTTGACCAGCAGAGGATCGTCGAGAAAAAGGGAAGCGCTGCGGTAAGTTCCCAAGAAGCAGCTGCTCTGGCTCACTCCTTCAGAGACGCTTTTCATCGAGGACCTCAAAGCGCCGTACAGGACACAGCAGCAGCAGAAGACACTCGGCACGAGAATAATGATACGATAAATACATTTACGAAATTAACTGAAAGTGTAATAAGCGGAAGTGTATTAATAGGTTTTGTAAAGTTGGTTTATCTTATTATTATTATTATTTCACAAGTACGTAGCCCCGCTTCTGAATTGCGCATCTGTTACTTTATAAGCGGCACGTGGGTAATCATTACTGCCGTGTTTCTAAATGATATAGTTTACAACGTTGCTGGTGAATCACGATGCCCGAGAGCGTCTCTGGCGATGATCGCATTAGGTGACGATGTCTTGTGGGTTTTTCTTCTTCTTCCCTTTGCACGCTCGCTCAGCTCAAGGATCTGAAGAGGCAGCTGCAGTTGGAGCGGAAGAGGGCGGATCGGGTGCAGGAGAGACTACAGGATTTCTTAACCAACAGCAAAATGCGCGCAGGTAATAATCGTCGTCGGTTCGAGATCATGACGGATATAAATTCGGTACAAATACCGCTGAAGGCTAAATACGTGAATTATTTTGTCCTTTGTAAACGTGACACATGTTTTACTGTTTGGTCGTGTCGGGTGGTGGAGGGTTACGACACATTTATAAATAACGCGATCTGACCCAAAAACCTTTATTATGAATAATATTGGTCACGAAAGGCCTACGTGTTAAACTGACGTAGGTTTTGGCTGCCCTGCATTATTATTACGAATCCTAATAGAGTTTTGGGTTTTGCCACGTAACGATCTGGCCAAATCTGTGTCGTAAGAAGCCTCCGCCAGCCGATGCGACCAAACAAGTTAAATTGTCAGGTGGTGTAGGCGCGTTTAACAGCGCTCCAATTACTGTCGTTTGAGCCTCACCGGGCGAATTGAAGAACAGTTCTCATGAGCAACGATTGAGGTCGGTCACGACAAATCCGTAACATTTACTCCATTTAACCAAAATATATTCCAGTTGCTTTTAATGAGGCAAAACCCGAGGCAGACTTCACCGAGCGTGCCTTCTGCAGAGTATGCCTCGTGAAATGAAAGCTGCTATGTGGTGCGATGTTTCAGGTGTTCAAAGTGTAGCGGCAAGCTGGAAGTATAGCGGCGAGCTCGAATCAATGATGATGTTCTGCCCGGCCAGAGGAAACTTAAGCAGTGCTTTCATACACTCTGCTTCAGCACAATTTGTCCCCCCCCTCTCTCACTATGAGCCAACAGCTCCCACGCTAAACATCAGGCCACTGTCGTACACACGTGCGATTCGGAACTACGTTCGGGATACGGCTTTTTGCCGTTTGGATACAATCTGGGACCGTTCAATTCGGCATCCACAGTATCCGGCGGACGAAGAGAATGACCCAGACGTTTGGTCACGTGGCCGGGCGGTTCGCGCGCACGCTACTTGTTGCAGCAGTTCGTAAATACCCGCCGTCCGCTGCACAGTGGACGTTTCAAGATCGCGTGACGTCGTGCGATAGGCCGTCATCACCTGGTCTTCCTCCACTTGTCGTTGAAATTTGTCTGCAAATTTTCCTCGGTTGGGATTCTACACGGATAGCAGCAACGGCAGCATCTCCACCCGCCGTGAAACTACGGCCGGCTCTGTCGGTTGCTGGCCGCTTGACGTTTTGGGCCTTTCGGGGGGGGCCCTGCGCTCAACAACTTTGTCAAACTCTTTGGTTAGTTCGGCAAAGTCACGTAGGTAGAAATAAAATATTATATATATTGTGGATTCCCGCAGTCACGAAAACTTTGTCAGAATGGCACGATTTTATTGCAATCAAATATCCGGTGAATATTACGCGCGCAGGCTTTCGCGACCATTATTATTCGTAATAATGTTTTTGTTTTTGGGTTGGATCGCGTAAATATCGATGTTGTTAAATCCGCCACCAACCGACACAGCCAATTAGTAAGGCTTGTCACAAATGCAGTCAGGCCCCGTCCTGACCACACCACCGCATTGTGTTTTTACAGCCTTAATACAAGCTCGCTAACAGGACAAAATATGCCAGTTAGTATTTCAGCACACCGATGTGTTTTGAGAGTAAACCCACAACATTTACAATTCGAGAACCGTGATGGGTCACTGGTGATTGCAACTGGCTTCATCAGGCGATTTTCCACAGTTGCTGGCAGATGGGCCAATGAAGCTGGTCGCCAAACCTTGGTTATGAATATTACGGGTTCGTCACTCTTCAACTCGCGCTGACATCGGAGCGTTTCGCCACCTCTGTGTTCCAGGAATGGAGGAGCTCAATTTGTCCGACATGTGCTCGCCAACACGAACGCAGACCGGCGATAGCAGCAGCATCTCGTCCTTCAGCTACCGGGATATCATGCGAGAGACGCCCTCATCCAGCAAGGTGCGGTCGCAGCGACGGCGCTTGCGTCACTCGATGGGGCGTTTCCCCCACGCACACACGTCGATTTCCTCCGGGTGCTGTGGTTTCCTACCACGTGTAAATGCTCGTTAACTCTTTCCCGTTCCGATGACGTACGTGTACGTCACGTTTACGTCACGTGTACGCCACGTGTACGTCACGTGTACGCCACGTGTACGCCACGTGTACGTCACGTGTACGCCACGTGTACGTCACGTGTACGTCACGTGTACGTCACGTGTACGTCACGTGTACGTCACGTGTACGCCACGTGTACGTCACGTGTACGTCACGTGTACGTCACGTGTACGTCATCGGAAGAAAAAATGTAATAACTTTATTGGTACCGAGGCTCCCACAAGGCCATGCGGGAGGGTGTGTGGTGCGGTTTGGCGCCAGCTGTCGTAGAGCGCAGTCGTGTAGCTACGGTTCTCTGCGGTGAGTTACAACGTCTTGAAAAACAACGGCACTACGACTCTCTAAATAAAATTAACGCCGAACACATTAATATATAGAGGATCGCAGAGCTTGGGCAATGGTTGGCGCTGCCTCGTCGCGTGGCTGCCTTCCTGCTTGTCCGTGATTCCTCACGCCTCTGAGTCGATCTCGATCAATCCAAGATTTATAACGCACCGGCATGTTCGGCAGCTTCTGTTCCGAGAGCGAGCGACTACTACTGCTACTGGGCGACGCGCTGCAAGTCGAAATCGTCGTCGTTAACGCTCTGAATAAAACCGCGTCCCGTGTTTGTTGTGTTTGTGGTGCCAGCAGCATACGGAGAGCCCTCACACGTCACGTCCCGCTGATTTGTCAGACGACGAGGTGACGGATATGTTCCAGCGCATCGCAGAGCTGCAGCAGGAGAAGTGGAACTTGGAGGAGAAGGTAAAAATACCTTGGCGTCTGCTTTTTTACATCTAAATGGACACACAGCAAACGACAGAATTGTATGGAAGCTTTTTAAAATCACAGGAGTCTTGGAAAGCGCACACACACACACCTCACCGCTCACGTGACAGTCACCACTCACCACTCGCACTCGCCAAACGCTCGCCAGATACCAGGTGCCGTTACTCACCAGACGCTCGGCAATACGCCAGACACGAGACAATCCCACTCGCCGTAGCGATCGCCGCTCACCTGGCAGTCGCACACCCGCCACTCGCACGTGAATGGGATGGGACGGCAAAACGTCTCGTAACGTCCCGGCTGACTACTTGATGCTGCTCTGCGTGTGAAGGTAAAACACCTGGAAGCCAACAGCTCCTCTATGGCTGAGGACATCTGCAAGAAGAACGCGATCATTGAGGCGTACGTCATGGAAAGTCGGATAGGTAATTATATTTGTATCGACATTCCCACCGACCCAACTTTGCATTTTAATTTCTTGTTTGCGGCGTTAGTTACCGCGCCAATTTTCCTTCCCGTCGTTTTCCTTCGACCATGAAACTAAATTAAACGATCGCCTTTGTGGTGCAATTCCACGGGAAAAAATGATCAAAGAATGTAAAAATCATCTTTCCTCGCCCGCATGATCCGATGCGCGCATCGCGAGCGTTGGGAATTGTCGTTACTCGCCCATCAAGCCGCTATTATACGCAGCGTGTGCGGGTTGTAGCCGTTGGCGGTTTGACTCCAGCAGGACCCCCCTCCCGTCCCCCGGCTCCGGTTAATACCGCGGATGTATTCACCGCGAATGAGCACCGCCCGCTTCGTAACGAGACGCTAAAGGTCACGTCACATCATTTTGCAGAAGAGTAGGCCGTGGTGTGTTGATGACACGGTCCAAATTTGGCAAGAAATATTTTTAATTACTCTAAAATATACTCTACTGGGAATCGCGTAGCAATCATCGCTGGGTACTGTGGGTGCCGAATTGAACGGTCCCAGATTGTATCCAAACGGCAAAAAGCCGTACCGAACGTAGTTCCGAATCGCACGCTCGTTTAGCAGTGGGAAGGAAAACTGGAGGAACTCGGAGGAAACCCACGCAGAAAAATCTAAATATAAATTATTTATATTGACCCGCCGACGACTGGTACCAGCGGTACCAAGATCGGCCTCCGTGGAGGAGGCTCGTGAAGGACGCTGCTGGGCAGTTGGAGGCAGTCGCCCTCCAACAACAATGGAGGGCGGAGGAGCAACGCTCACAACAACGAGCGTAGCGCCGGGCAGCTAAAATGCAGCAGGTTGGCACAGTAGGGAGTACAGCTGGTGGTACATATGCCGGTCATCTCAGTCAGTCAACCCATGGCACCTGGGTCTGTCCAGAGACCTCCCGTCAGCGAGCCTTTGACACTTCACGTGGTAGCCTCAAAGTGCACCCGGCCCGGCACAGGCGCCGCGGTGACGTCACCGTCACTTAGTGGCGAATGGCGGGTATGGGTATTGGTATATTATAATCTTACACGCAAAGCCACCTGCCCCATGTTTTAATTTTACTACCTACTCTGAAGACACGGCCGCGGCGCACGCCCACGCGCACGCCCACGCCGACCGGAGCAGCATCGGCAGCGTGTTCCGGGACCTCGTGAAGCCGGGGGACGACAGCGTGAGGGACATGAACAAAAAGCTGCAGCACATGCTGGAGGAGCAGCTCACCAAAAACATGTACCTCCAAAAGGTGAACGCCGGTGCATTTTATTTTTTGCCTGGTTATTCGCGAGGGGAGGGAGTGGTGGGGTGGTGGGGTGACACGTTGCGGTGATGCTCGCGAACAGCAGTTTTCGCGGATAATGAGATATAATTTTAATGAATTACCTTAAATACATTTTTTCATGAATTACCTTAAATACATTTTCATTAATTACCTTAAATAAATACGTGAAAAAAAACTATCAAATAAATGGAAATTATAACACGAAAAATTAAAATTGCTTATAATAAAGATGAAGTAAATACAAATATATGAAAGTATCAAATAAAAGTATACAAATGAACGTAGCTTAATTTACGAGTCTGCTGCGCATTACCATTTTGTCATCGCTTTGTCGCGTTACATTTTCATCACTTTATTGTTTCTCTCTCGCGGTGCAGCCGTGTAGAGTGGTCCGGATGCGATTCGCGGACAGCCATAGCGAGGGAACACTGTACGCGACCATAGGTGCAGGAAGAGCCCCCCTTGCTAACCCCCGACCTCGATCGGTCGGTCGATCTGTCTGTCCGTAGAACGACCGATGTTTTCCCCCCCACAGAGGCGCTTGCTGCAGAGTTAACGTCACCGTGTGTTAAGGGTCCGTTAAAATGACAGTAATAACGACGGTTACCACGGCGCCGTAACTTGGCAACCATTGCACGAGGCACCGATCTTTAAGGACATTTTATTTTGATCGTAAACAAAACACGATAAGCACGATGCAGCACGTGGCTCGCGTGACCGGGTTTCCCGGGGGACAGTCCCGATGCAACTGGACCATTTAAAGGAGCGGGGGGTGGGGGGGAGGTAAAAGGTGGGGACTTTAAGAACAATTCTAGATTTGAAGCTTTCGTGACTGCAAGGATTCATACTCTTAGGTTGAAATTATGTCTGTGTTTGTATATTTGGATGGCTTCGTGTACAAACCTTTGATGGTAGCCAGGAGGTTTGCAGAGTACCTTGGTCTCGGAAAAGACAATCTCATGAGAGCTTTTATTAATTTTATTTTTTTACCTACGTGACTTTACCGAAAAAACCTACTTTTAGAAATTTTTTATTTGGGAAAAGATAACAAAAAATTTGAAAAAATAAATTGCGGTATTGTCGCCGCTGGATGGGAAGCGTTAAAGACGCGAGTCAGATCAGTGGGCTCGGAGGAGAGGCGGCGGCGTGTTGACGATTCGTCGTGGGATTCTGTGTTGACAAGCGCCTGCCAGGCTCCGTCAACTTTCGTAACGCGCGTTTGATTTTCCAGGCACGAAACGTTGACGCGAATGTTTGTTTGCTTTTATATTTTGCAGGACATGGAATTGCTATCTCAGGAGGTGGTGCGGCTAAGCAAGGGTCCCAGCGTTAACAACGAGACATCTTAAACTTTCCGCACAACTTACCAAAACTCGCGTAAAACTTCAAGCTCGAATGAATGAGCGTGCGCTTAAGGTGGGGTGGTGGGGGGGGGGTGACCAGTGCTAATCTCGGTAGATGTGATGAACAGAGAGGCCAAAACATACTCCTGGCCCTCGGCCTAAACATGCTTTCTCCAACCCTCAGAAGCCCACCGTCACATGTCCAAGTGGTCTGCCCTAAGCATCCACTCGTCGCGCTGTATATCCAAGCCAAACACCTCACTTTAGTAGCAAACTTCTCTCATCTCTTAGGCCCGCGACGGCGAATCTAGTCGTAGGCTTGACGCGCTCGCAAGTCTCCATTGCACAGTTAGTTTGCTCGTGCAGAGAATAAGCTACGGGGGGGGGGGGGGGGTAGAGGGGGGGGTGGGTAGAGGAAGGACTTTAAATGGCTTGAGAGGACTCGAGTTGGGGGAAATTACGATTTGCAAGGACGTTCTCAGAACCTCATTGGGTCCAGGGGTGTTCGTAACTCGCCTACATTCCGCACCGATGAGCAAGTTTTACGCGCGCGAACAAAAAACCAACCCCCGTGCCGCGCCAAGATTTGGACAGGAGGTGGTGAATATCGAATTGCAATTGTGAGTTGTGACAGTCTCCCACTGTCTGTGTGCCTGCGTGTTGTGGTTTGACAATATGCTGCTGTTAGAAGGGAAAGAAAACTCCCCATCATGTCTGTACATACCATTGTTATTGTAAAAATACAATCCGTGCATCTCAAACGAAGGGACCATCGTCGCGTCAACCACTACTTGGCAATGTTCAAAAAGTAAACGCGTGGTTCACTTTGCTTCCGCGACGTTCCTTCGGTAATTACGAGCGCTCCCGAAAGGAACGCGCGAGAAATCTTTAGCACGTGTCTCTCAAACGTCGTGTTTTAAGTCTATAAACGGTATCCTGTTGGTGCACTTCAGTACTCGATGTTTTTTGTCACGAGTGTAAAACCGGTGTTGTATACCAAGGGGAGTGGGTTTGGAATAACTATGTACTATACCAATGGGTTGTTTATTGTGTAAAGTATTGGAGGAGATGTGGTTTAATTGCATCGCAGTGTCTTTTACGGTCGGAAAATATGAATAAACCTTTTCGAAACTGCACTGCAAGGGACTTCAAGAGAAATGAAATTGATTTGTACTCGATGCAGATGCACCCGCACACAAAACACAAAGTCACACGTGCAGAGCAGCATGTATAAATAGCAATATGTAAATGCTACGTATGCGTGTTTCACTTCTTTGGCACCGCGTGCTCATCGAATGCGCCCCGGGGAAGGACAACAAACTAAACACAAAAAGCAGTTTTAAAGCGATGAGTTTCTTTTTTTTTTTAAAGGCAAGATAAACATGAACATAAAAAGCGTCAATCTTGATTTGAAGCCTACGTGACTGCAGGAATCTATACTCTTTGGTTCTTTCGGTAAAGTCACGTAGGTAGAAAATAAAATTAATTAAATCACGACGTTTCGATCGCAACACAAGCGTCTGTCATCAGGCCGCTTGTGTTGCGATCGAAACGTCGTGATTTATTTTATGCCTACGTGACTTTACCGAAAGAACCAAAGCGTATAAAAAGCCAATTATGTTCCGCTGCCTCGGGTGCGATGACGTCAGGACGCAACGATGGTGTTGTCACCGCCCCTGGCCCTGCTTGGCCCCCCCCCACCCACCCACCCACCCAGACAGATTCGGGTGTCTTGTGAATCGGATGTCTAGAACGGTTTGGTTCTGGAATGGTCCGTGGAAAAACCCGCTCGTTACCGCCCGGCCCAGCTCCGGCTCGGCTTTTTGCCAGTGGACGAGGGGGGAATGGTGGCCACGCGTGTTCATTGCCAAAACGTTATTTTACAACAACAACAAAAACAGACGGAGACGAAAAATGTCATAATCAGCGTTTATTCTCATCACTCGACTGTAACGACGACGAACGAAACAACGAACGCGGTTTTTACGGCATCTCCACCTTTGTAAAGTCAGATTTTCTTCACTTTTGCAACATTAAAGCCCAGGCAACCGTACTGCCAGCACTTAAATGCGAGTTGTAATTGCTTGTAAACATTTAAATTCAAGTCCTACTGCTTTCCCAGATGGTTGGCTCTGGCCGTTGCCGTTTCCACGGCATTAATGACCGTGGATCGGAAGTTCCCCTTTTCCAGTTCGTGTATCCCGTATATTGTGGTTCCTCCAGGAGACGAGACGTCGTCCTTCAGCTGACTTGGATGCGCCTTGGTTTGCAAAAGCATTCTTCCAGCGCCCTGCAAAGAAAATCGTTGAAATTCGCACGACAAGGTGATGTCAGAAGCGGCAGCGTCGTTTATGCAAAACGCATCGTCGCAACGCGCACACGAAGATGCTTTTGGCCGATCAGCGATGAGCGTTTAACGCACTGGGAGGAAATCGGAGCACCCGGAGGAAACCCACGCATGCGAGGGGGCAACACGCTATCCCCGTACGGATAGGCCAGGTGATGCACAAGTCCACTTCCTGTACCGCCCTCTCCTGGCGAGCCAGGGGTACGGCGGGAAGGGAGTTTATCAACATCTGTGCGGTCACTCACCAACCCTCGGTGCTGCTGCCGCAGTGCTGGGTGGCGGGCTGCGTGGACAGCCACCACAGCCCAACTCTATCATTGTACGAGCTGAACCCATAACAAGCGCCGTCGTGGAGAATATACGTAACAAGCCAATTCACCTGCACGTAAAAATACAAAATGCACACGTCCCAATGGCCACACAGCTTCTTCTAGATTTGAAGCTTTCGTGACTGCAAGGATTCATACTTTATCGGTAAAGTCACGTAGGTAAAAAATAAAATAAATGAAAAGAACTAAATTAAATCACGACGTTTCGGAGGCAACACAAGCTTCCGTCTTCACGCCCCCCCCTCTCCTGCATAATGAATAGAAGTTAGGTGTTATCAATCGGCTTAACTCAGCCTAGCTCCCCCCCCCCTACTCTTACCCTATATAGTCGCGTTTCTCTTAGCTCTCTTCACTTACTACAGTGACTTTGGCTGTAACGGTTCCACCTGAAGACGGAAGCTTGTGTTGCCTCCGAAACGTCGTGATTTAATTTAGTTTTCCTTTATTTAATTTTTTACCTACGTGACTTTAGAAAAACCAAAGAGTAGACCACACAGCTCTCTGGGAATGCAACATTTCAGCAGCATTGGTTCCACTCGAGCAAAGATCTGGACCAGTTTTCCACATTCGGTGTCTCACCAGAAGTCAGACCTGCCTGTTGCAATGTTGGTGGACTGTCAGAGGTTTATCGGCAAGGACCCCTCTGTATTAAACATGGACTCCGGTCCGTACGTACATTACGTACGTTGAACTTTCGCACCGTACGTAGTCAACCGCGCTAATCGGAGGTGCGGGGGAAGGACAACAAACTCAACACAAAAAAGCAGTTCTAAAGAAATGAGTTTTCAATTTAGACTTAAAAGTGCATAGCTCCAGTGACTTCCCAATATCGGAAGGAAGAGCGTTCCAGACGGCCGCAGAAGCGCACCTGAAAGCGTGCGATGCGGTGGCCGTCTTTGTTCGATGGTTAGCCCAAAATATCGCTGCGAGGATGACCGGAGTTTGCAAAACCACTCGACACAAACTGACCATTCGCGTCGTTTTGGAGAATATAAGTAACACACTGAGATAAGACGATATGCCTCCTTCCCATAATATTCTCCCCACTTATAAAAATTTAAATCACAAATCCCATCAGCCACGGGGCCTTGTGGGAGATCTTTTGTCGAGCTGATGCTGGTAAAGCTGCTGCTGCTGACGATGATGAGCGTCCGTTTGACAAGCGTACATCTTTCATCGTCGTCGTCGTCGTCATCATCACGATCCGTGGCAGATAGCCCTTATTCGGTGTCCACTGTGCGTTTCGTCATTAGTTGTTTCCACTTCCCTCTGCCTGGTAGTGCCAATATGCTCAAGTAGTGGCCACATCTTTCTGGCACCGACCTCTTACGACGTCATCGTCATCAAGCCATTCTCCGTTAGGCCTCCTTCCATTCCCCCCCCCCCACCCGAACAACAACAACAACAACAGCAACAACAACACGTGTTCACAATTTTCCCGTCACTGTCCACCCTACACACACCCCAAGCTGTACTTTGATCACCCTCTCTCCACGCGCTGCAGAAACCACCGCCGCCACCGCCGCCACCGCCGGGGATCGATTACAATCGGTGACGAGCGCACGCCGCCGTGGGACTTGCCAGCAAGGTTTGGGCCGCGATGTCGCCAGCCACCGCCCTCGTCATCCCCATCTTCACGGCTCCATCCGCCAACGCCTCCGCAAACATGTACGCCTGGCGCGCGCGGGAGTCGCGAAGCAAACGCGGTTACCGTCCTGCGGCGAGACAACTCTTCGTGCGAACGTACACGCTGCGTCCAAACCGGCTCCAAGGCGATTCGGGTGTTGAAAGCGGCTTACATCGGCGACCGAGGTGCGATGATCGAGGACTCTGGTGTTGAACGGAGGTGACGAACGTGTGATTATTATCAATGACTCTGGTATTCAACGGAGGTGTGATGATCGATGACTCTGGTATTGAACGTAGGTGACGGAGGTGTGATGATCGATGACTCTGGTGTTGGAACGCGGCTTACGTAGGCGATGCCGCTGCCGCTCATTCCCGTGTGGATGTCGATGTAGGGCTCGGGCACCGCGAGGCACATGCCGCAGTGCGACAGCAGCTCCTGCAGGAGCAGCGCCTCCTCTGGCGTCGTGCTGCGCCCGCGGGCAAACACCATGGCTCCCTCTCCCACCTGGCACGCCGTGTTGGGCATCAGCCGCACCACGCGAGCACCCATGGGCAGCTCCTGCGGCAGGTGAAGAGAGAGGAGTTGAGCGACGATTTACAATTCGGCTTTGCTCTCCAACACCCCGGTGGTGCTGTACTGGTAACGAACTGTCACGGTCTGTTTAGGTGACAAACCTTACTGGTTGGCTGTGTCGGGCGGTGGCGGGTTTAACGACGCCATCTAACCCAAAAAAACCTCTATTATGGACAATATAGCTTCTTGGTTCTTTCGGTAAAGTCACGTAGAAGGGAAGTAATACAATAATAAAAATAAAACATAATAAAATAATTCTCACGACGTTTCGGCCACAACGCAAGCAGCCGTCCTCAGGTGAAGACCAGGTCTGTCGGGGAGAGAGCGTCTTAAATCGAAAAATGGACAATATAGTTTTACCTTTTCCAAGGTTGCGATCGTGATGCCAGCCGCGATGGACACGATCAGGTGGTCTCCCGTCACCTCTGCGCGAATGTCAGCCAACGCGGCCCTGACGACAGGCGGCTTCGTGGCGATGAAGACAACCTTGCAGGCCCGGACCACCTCTCCGTTGTCTCTTGTCGTCCTCATTCCAGCCTCCTGAAAAATGTGTGTGGAAGGGGGGGGGGGGGGTATAACAAACGTCGAGTCATGTAACACCGTCTGATTACAATCATTATCGAACACCGCTGGCCAAAGGGGTCAGAAACAACGAGGAAGAAATGACGCTCCGAACGACGTCGTCACGGGTGAGGGTGTAACGCGTCTGTTGAGCTGGTTTGGGCGGTGAAAGGTTATTTGTTTGAAGGGCTTAGGGAAAAGGAGAGTTAAGGGAGGGGATTGCAAAGCGGTGGAGCGGTGTGAGGGAAGAGTACAAAGAGAAGTGGGGTGGCTCTGCAGTGTGGCGAGTGGGTGCATGGGTGAGTGAGTGAGTGGGTGATTGGATGGGTGGGTGATTGGGTAAGTGAATGGGTTAGTTAGTGGGTGGGTGGGTGAGTGAGTGGGTGAATGGATAGGTGATTGGGTGAGTGGATAGATGGGTGATTGGGTGAGTGGATAGATGGGTGATTGGGTAAGTAAATGGGTTAGATAGTGGGTGGGTGAGTGGATGAATGGATGGGTGGGTGATTGGGTAAGTGAATGGGTTAGCTAGTGGGTGGGTGGGTGGGTGAGTGAGTGAGTGGGTGAGTGATTGGGTGAGTGGATGGGTGGGTG
Organism: Lampetra fluviatilis; assembly: GCF_964198595.1. Classification (NCBI taxonomy): domain Eukaryota; kingdom Metazoa; phylum Chordata; class Hyperoartia; order Petromyzontiformes; family Petromyzontidae; genus Lampetra; species Lampetra fluviatilis. The sequence continues at coordinate 2,525,133 of NC_136318.1, read as the reverse complement.
ATTGGGTAAGTGAATGGGTTAGCTAGTGGGTGGGTGGGTGGGTGAGTGAGTGGGTGAGTGATTGGGTGAGTGGATGGGTGGGTGATTGGGTAAGTGAATGGGTTAGTTAGTGGGTGGGTGGGTGAGTGAGTGGGTGAATGGATAGGTGATTGGGTGAGTGGATAGATGGGTGATTGGATGAGTGGATAGATGGGTGATTGGGTAAGTAAATGGGTTAGATAGTGGGTGGGTGAGTGAGTGGATGAATGGATGGGTGATTGGGTGAGTGGATAGATAGGTGATTGGGTAAGTGAATGGGTTCGCTAGTGGGTGGGTGAGTAAGTGGGTGAATGGATGGGTGAGTGAGTGGGTGAATGGATGGGTGATTGGGTGAGTGGATAGATAGGTGATTGGGTAAGTGAATGGGTTCGCTAGTGGGTGGGTGAGTAAGTGGGTGAATGGATGGGTGAGTGAGTGGGTGAATGGATGGGTGATTGGGTGAGTGGATAGATAGGTGATTGGGTAAATGAATGGGTTCGCTAGTGGGTGGGTGAGTAAGTGGGTGAATGGATGGGTGAGTGAGTGGGTGAATGGATGGGTGATTGGGTGAGTGGATAAATGGGTGATTGGGTGAGTGGATAGATGGGTGATTGGGTGAGTGGATAGATAGGTGATTGGGTAAGTGAATGGGTTCGCTAGTGGGTGGGTGAGTAAGTGGGTGAATGGATGGGTGAGTGAGTGGGTGAATGGATGGGTGATTGGGTGAGTGGATAGATAGGTGATTGGGTAAGTGAATGGGTTAGCTAGTGGGTGGGTGAGTAAGTGGGTGAATGGATGGGTGAGTGAGTGGGTGATTGGATGGGTGGGTGATTGGGTAAGTGAATGGGTTAGTTAGTGGGTGGGTGGGTGAGTGAGTGGGTGAATGGATAGGTGATTGGGTGAGTGGATAGATGGGTGATTGGGTGAGTGGATAGATGGGTGATTGGGTAAGTAAATGGGTTAGATAGTGGGTGGGTGAGTGAGTGGATGAATGGATGGGTGATTGGGTGAGTGGATAGATAGGTGATTGGGTAAGTGAATGGGTTCGCTAGTGGGTGGGTGAGTAAGTGGGTGAATGGATGGGTGAGTGAGTGGGTGAATGGATGGGTGATTGGGTGAGTGGATAGATAGGTGATTGGGTAAGTGAATGGGTTAGCTAGTGGGTGGGTGAGTAAGTGGGTGAATGGATGGGTGAGTGAGTGGGTGATTGGATGGGTGGGTGATTGGGTAAGTGAATGGGTTAGTTAGTGGGTGGGTGGGTGAGTGAGTGGGTGAATGGATAGGTGATTGGGTGAGTGGATAGATGGGTGATTGGGTGAGTGGATAGATGGGTGATTGGGTAAGTAAATGGGTTAGATAGTGGGTGGGTGAGTGAGTGGATGAATGGATGGGTGATTGGGTGAGTGGATAGATAGGTGATTGGGTAAGTGAATGGGTTCGCTAGTGGGTGGGTGAGTAAGTGGGTGAATGGATGGGTGAGTGAGTGGGTGAATGGATGGGTGATTGGGTGAGTGGATAGATAGGTGATTGGGTAAGTGAATGGGTTAGCTAGTGGGTGGGTGAGTAAGTGGGTGAATGGATGGGTGAGTGAGTGGGTGATTGGATGGGTGGGTGATTGGGTAAGTGAATGGGTTAGTTAGTGGGTGGGTGGGTGAGTGAGTGGGTGAATGGATAGGTGATTGGGTGAGTGGATAGATGGGTGATTGGGTGAGTGGATAGATGGGTGATTGGGTAAGTAAATGGGTTAGATAGTGGGTGGGTGAGTGAGTGGATGAATGGATGGGTGATTGGGTGAGTGGATAGATAGGTGATTGGGTAAGTGAATGGGTTCGCTAGTGGGTGGGTGAGTAAGTGGGTGAATGGATGGGTGAGTGAGTGGGTGAATGGATGGGTGATTGGGTGAGTGGATAGATAGGGGATTGGGTAAGTGAATGGGTTAGCTAGTGGGTGGGTGAGTAAGTGGGTGAATGGATGGGTGAGTGAGTGGGTGATTGGATGGGTGGGTGATTGGGTAAGTGAATGGGTTAGTTAGTGGGTGGGTGGGTGAGTGAGTGGGTGAATGGATAGGTGATTGGGTGAGTGGATAGATGGGTGATTGGGTGAGTGGATAGATGGGTGATTGGGTAAGTAAATGGGTTAGATAGTGGGTGGGTGAGTGAGTGGATGAATGGATGGGTGATTGGGTGAGTGGATAGATAGGTGATTGGGTAAGTGAATGGGTTCGCTAGTGGGTGGGTGAGTAAGTGGGTGAATGGATGGGTGAGTGAGTGGGTGAATGGATGGGTGATTGGGTGAGTGGATAGATAGGTGATTGGGTAAGTGAATGGGTTAGCTAGTGGGTGGGTGAGTAAGTGGGTGAATGGATGGGTGAGTGAGTGGGTGAATGGATGGGTGATTGGGTGAGTGGATAAATGGGTGATTGGGTAAGTGGATGAGTGGGTGATTGGGTAAGTGAGCAGGCTAGAGAGTGGGTGGGGGAGTGAATGAGTGGGTGGGTGAGTGGGCAAGTGAGTAAGCTAGTTAGTGGGTGAGTGAGTGGGTGAGTGGGTGAGTGGGTGGGTGGGTGGGTGAGTGAGTGAGTGGGTGGGTGAGTGGGTGGGTGAGTGGGTGGGTGAGTGGGTGGGTGAGTGGGTGGGTGAGTGGGTGGGTGAGTGGGTGGGTGAGTGAGTGGGTGAGTGGGTGAGTGGGTGGGTGGGTGGGTGAGTGGGTGAGTGGGTGAGTGGGTGGGTGAGTGGGTGGGTGAGTGGGTGGGTGAGTGGGTGGGTGAGTGGGTGGGTGAGTGGGTGGGTGAGTGGGTGGGTGAGTGGGTGGGTGAGTGGGTGGGTGAGTGGGTGAGTGGGTGGGTGGGTGAATGAGTGTTTTACACGGCACTGGATTAAATGCTTCGACGGCTCACAGAGACTTGCATTACATTTCATGCGGGCACACACTGCAGTCAAAAGCCAAATCCAGATATTACATGAAATGTTAAACTCTGAAAACGTTTTTTTTTTGGGTCCTCCAACTTTGAGGGATCAAAGTATTATAACTTAAATGTTGAACCACACTCGACAAAAGTTTGCATCTGGAGGTGTTTAAGGGTTCTGAATCAAAATAAGACCTCCGTTTTAAACATATATATACACTGTAAGTTTAAATGACCAATTTTGATTCCCTCCGAACTCAGGGCGCTAAAGAGTGTGTTTTTAACTTTTTGTTTACAAAGCGAGGACCTATGACGGTTTACACCGGAATGTTTCCAAGGACATCAAATCTTCGATCGCCAAATCTTTCGGTAGGCCTTTGTGGAAGAGGTGCGACACATAAGAAACAATGCAATCGGTAAGTTTAACACGTAGGTGGCTTTCATGACCAATATTCATAAGAGGTTTTGTTTTTTTGGGTTAGATCGCATCAATATAAATGTATCGTTAAACCCACCACCGCCCGACACAGCCAATTAGTAAAGTTTGTCACGTAAAACACAATGTGCCAATTCGTCACTAGCACAGCCACACCGGTGTGTGTGTTGGAGAGTAAACCCACAACAACATTTACGATTCGAGTACCGTGACGTTTCGCCGATAATTACAACCGGCATCATCAGGCGACAGCCAGAGTTGTGGAGAAATCCTCCCGTTTCGGTCTCAAAGCCTCCTGTTTCGGTCCGCCGGCAAGCTCGGCGCATCGCGATTACGCCACACGACGGCGTACGCACCGTGAAGAGACCCGTGGAGCGGTCGGTCGGCGCGCTCGCCAGGATGCGGTCAGCTTTTACAATTCCTGAAGAAGAAGAAAAAACGACAAAGGCCGGGAAGGGGATCATCGCGGCAAACTCCGTTAACCCCCCGCCCC